>NC_057725.1:36871648-37098224 GCF_004010195.1 Chiloscyllium plagiosum
AACGTCGATTCTCCTGTTCCCTGGATGCTGCCTGACCTGCTGCGCTTTTCCAGCAACACATTTTCAGCTCTGATCTCCAGCATCTGCAGACCTCACTTTCTCCATAAGGAGCAGAAGGTATTGCTATTTCTCAGGTCGGGGGAATTGCAAATTTCAGTGGAGTTCCACAGAGGTTATAATGGAACCCTCATTTTTCCATATGATTATATTATCTTGGTATGCAAGAACCAATTTCAAAGTATGGTGAAGACACAAAACGAGGAAGAATTCTTTACTATGAGGATTACAGTATCAAGCTTCAAAAGCCATTTTCAAATTGGTGGAGAGGGTGGATAGGTGGCAGATGACGCTTAATGTTGAGAACTGTGAAGTCATGCACTCTGGTAGAAAGAACATGGAAAGACTATAAAATAGAGGGTACGATTCTTAAGGTGGAGTAGAGAGATTTGCGTGTACACATACATAAGCATTAAAGGTAGCAGAGCTGAAAATGTGTTGCTGGTAAAGCAGGTCAGGCAGTATCCAAGGAACAGGAGAATCGACGTTTCGGGCATAAGCCCTTCATCAGGAATCTCAGAGCTGAAAATGTGTTGCTGGTAAAGCACAGCAGGTCAGGCAGCATCCAAGGAACAGGAGAAGACACAAAACGAGGTGTCAAGACAGGTAGCAGGACAGGTAGAGAGTTATTTTACAAAAAAAACATAGCTATTCAGGCAGCTTTAATAGGAATATAGAATACAAGACCAGGGGGTTATGCTGATATTATTTAGGATACTGGTTAGACCTCAGCTGGGGTATTATGTACAATTCTGTGCTCCATGCTATAGGAAAGATGTGAACACATTAAGACAGTGCAGAAGAGGTGTACAAGAATGATTGCAGGGATGAGTAACTTCAATTAAGAGGATGGATTTGAGAATTTGAAACTGTCTTCCTTGGAACAGAGGAAGGCTGAGGGGAGATTTGATGGAGGCTTTCAAAATCATGAGGGCTCCAGATAGAGCAGATAGGGAGAAAAACTTTCTGCTTGTAAAAGAATCAAAAACCATAGGGTCCAAATGTAGAGTGTTTTGCAAAGGAGGAAAATATGAGGTGAGAGATATTTCTTCACACAGCGAGTCATCTTGATTTGAATCGCACTGCCTGGAAGTGTGGTGGAAGAAGATTCAAGTGAAGCATCCAAGAGGGCATTAGATGATATTTAAGTGAAAATCACAGAGGATTATAAGGATAAATAAGGAATTTGGCACTAAGTCAAAATACTCAGATTTCCAGTGCAGACTCAATAGGCTGAATGATCTTTTTCTCCATATAGCAATTCTGTGATTCTGTGAAATAATTCTACTTCTTGGAATGGTTACATGGAATCTTTAACTTTGAAAAAAAAAGTGATAACCTCGGTTCTACATCTCAATCAAGAAACAGCAACTTCAATAATGCAACACTTGCTCAGCACTGGAGTGAGCATCAACTGATGTTAATTGGATCCCAAGCTGATGATGTAGTATGAAACTAGATGTGAATCCTTTTCTTGATAGCTAGACTATTTAAAGAGTGCAGCATTACATTTGTCTGTTTCTTACCTATTGACATCCAGGCTTAAGTTTGCTCCCAAGTTGGGAGTGCAGACTCTGGAGAAAATGACCTGGGCAGTCATATTCTTGTTCCGCCAGGGTGTGGGGTCAGTGATAACTGGTGTTGGGTCCCTTGCTGGCCCCTGAGTAAGTGCTCACAGACAGTCAAAGGCCAGTCGTATGTGGAGGTCGGCTGCTTTAGAGACTCGGCTCGATTCTATGGGTCTTTGATGCAGCTTTTCAAAAAGAAACAAGAGAAAGGTGCCCTCCAGCTCATGCCCCTCATATCTCTTCATTCCCTCCCTACAGACTTCCCTTTCCAATCCCTGCCACCTCAACTCCCCCTTATGTGCCCTTATACCAACCATGCTAAACTGTGTCCCTTCATTCACTTTAATGCTCCCTCATAGCTCATCTGCAAACTTAGAACTAACCCATGCCAACACATACCCTCAATCCACTCATCATTACAGTTAGAATCTTTATGCCAATTCACCTAGGTCCACCGTGGGAAGACCCCAGGCTCTACCCTGAGATAATATTGGCAGAGGTTCTGAGGACACAGCTTTACCCTCACTGGAAGTGGTAAGAAGGGGATATAATTGGACAAGTTGGCCCCGGAGAGACTTTCATCTCCTTATGCCTTTATCCACTGATCTCCATCTCAACAATTAAGCGTCAGACAAGAAGATCCATTTGGGACTTCCTCCATGCACCAGCAATTGAGACCCTAATGTGGTCAAATGTTCATTACTTAAGGACCTCAATGTACCCTCCCCCCACCCCCTCCCCAATTATCTGCCTTGTTAGCAGGTGAGAAAAATTCTTGATTTCCTGACTAGGTCACTGGTTAAAGCTGTTTCCCAGTTCGCAGATGCCTCCATTTACTTCAATCTGGAACTAATCGCAAACAAGGATGGAGGAAAGGCACATTGCCTCTGAAGGTCACCCCCTGACTCTACCATCCAAGAAAAGATCTAAAACTGCAGGAGTTTTGTCTTAGAGAGTTAGGGTACTCTTTTAGAGGGAGAGTGCACCCTTGGACCTCACACCTTTGCAGAAATCCATTGCCTTTAAAGAGAGGCCAAGTACCCTTTGGTATTGGTTAAAGTAGACCGGAATGTGCATTAAAAAGTGGATAAATTGAATGGAAGTGTTATTCAATACATTGTTAAGGACTAAACAGTTGGAGAAAGTTAGATGTAATGAAAGTGATTTTTTTCTGAATTGGAGTTCTTTCTTCATGCAGTGAATCCATCAGCTAGACAAAAGAATTTGCTTACATTTTATACTAGCATGAGACCTGAGGTCTGCCAGGCTGGTTTTATAAATAGGACCCATGTTGACATAGGGGCTATAAAAGTCCAAGATGGTGGGTAGAGGGACAAGGATTTGCATGGAGGGTATGAGCAGCCATTGAGCCTAGTTGGGGGAATGAGGTGGTGTGGTTTGGCCATGAATGTAGAATATGGATGGTTGAAGTAATGAAGACCAGTGGACACAAAGCTGGGGAGAAATGCCAGAGTACCAACACCAGGACTTCATGCAGTCTAGCTATGCACACAACAGCACCTGTGTCACGTGATAGGCCTGACTCCACAGTTATTCCCCCACCCCCTTACAATCCACCCACCCCCCGAATCATTCCATCAAAATAAAACCCCGCTCTGATGCATGACCTGCCGCACCAAACTTAACCAAGAATAGAGTAAATTGACAGCAAGCAATTCTTTGTATTTCTGTGGGATGCAGTTTTCTTTAATCCCCTGTCTAGCTCAAGACTGCTTTTGAACAATTTAAAGAGATTTTCACCAGAACCCATTGTGCCATTCCACAAAGGATCTAAGCTTTCCCTGCAGCTTTTTTGAATGTCTCAAGTTAAAAGGTTAAATTTCTCTCTGTGGTGACCTATAAGAAATGCTTGCTAGGTTGATTGCATGGAAGATCTTCTATTGTATTGTGAATGACATATCGGTTTTTTCCAGCCTACCATCTTACAATATAACCTCTCCCAGTATCTGGTGGTTAAATTTATATTTGTTTTTGATGTTTCCCATTCTTCTTTATCAATGTGCATATTTCTATCTTTTTGAACCAAGCAATGAAACACTTACTGGAATTTTACCAGATGAGGGCTATGTCCTGATATTGAATGAATGAATAATTTATTGTCACAAATATCTTGACGATATGTGAAAAGTGTTTTGTTGCCACAGTCTGATGCAATTTTGAGTTACAATAAGGATAAAAAGAGATATTTAAATAAGAGTTCATCTTCTCTTCAAATTGATGTCTAAAGTATGGCTTCAGGGTTTCTGTAAGGTCTCTGCAAGGTGTTCTGGATCTGAAGGAGTCCCTGCTACAGGAATAGCATTGATGCAACCGATGACCCAAATGACTCCAGCTCTGCTGCTGTCGATGCCTTGCTAATACCACCAAGAATCCAAGCTCTGGGCCTACTGCTGCCAAGAGTCCCTGCTCCAGGCACCACCATTGCCAAGTGTCCAGACTTTGAGCCTGCTGTCACCAGGAGTCTCTGCTCTGGGCACTATCACTGCCAAGAATCCAGGCATCAGGCCTACTGCCACCAGGAGTCCTTGCTCCGGACATCACCACTGCCTACGGGATCAAATGCTGGACTTGAGCCTGTCTGAACAGACTATGTGACCACAGTGGCAATCTTCCTAGTGGCGGCCTCTTTGATGACAGCTGACTAGCTTGTTTTCCATGCTGCAGCCTCAGAAGACCACAGGCCACCAGGAGAGATGGCTGCTGCTGAGGCTGTGAGGAGAATGATTGGCGGGGCACCTACATTGTGTGGTCTTCTCATTGAGGAAGAGGTTTCACTGTTACAGCGCAATAGGCAGCCAGGCCCTGGTGAAGGGTAAACCTTCCAGGGGTAGTATTCAGGTGGCAGGGACTGCCATTGTTGCCATGGGCTCTGTCTCTAGGCCATGAGGTCTCTGGGTGTGATGGCCCTCCCATTTTTGGGAAGTTGCTGCTGATGACATGCCTCTCGTGGTATCAGTGGCTGCTCTGTTGCTGTTGCCATTCCCACCAATGGTAAAATGGGCCAGGCAGTAGAATCGCATTGGGTAACTTTCCAACGGTGATTAGCCAGCATTTAACAACACAACCCCGTCCCATTCTCAGCCCAGCAGCCAGGGCCAGTAAAATACCTCCCACAGAGTGTTGTCCTTTGTCTTTTCTTGGTCTTTAGTGATTCTCCAAGTGTGATTACATTATCAATCAGGGTGAATCCTGTACTGAACTCTGTTAATCAGGTTTCATTAAGTATAGCAGGTTCAAATGTGAATAAGATCTAATTATGTCATAAGGCAGACGGAAACAACAGCAAACCTTGTAAATGCGACAGACCAGCCCAATTTATCTTGTTTTCTTCGAGATAGAGAACAGTATATCTTCAAGTTTTTCTTTACTGTATTCCCCTCTGGAAAGACATGAATGAATCCCCTGTCTCAGCCAGCCTGATATCTTGGCCAGCCAGATAAATCTAGACGATGATGACAAGTGTTAAGTAAGGCGGGGTGATGAGATTTTATAGATGATTGCTGCTGACCAAGGTTGATCAGAACAGTTTTACGGATCTTTAATCTCAAACTATGTCATTGTAAGGGTGTAGTGATTTCTCACTCGGTGACAACGTGTAAAGGATTAGCTCTTAGCTTCACTCTTGCCCAATCGGTTACACTTCCGTGTCTGATTCAGAACATTGTAGTTCAAATTCCAAACTCCACTCTACAGATGAGTATATAATATAAACTAACATACCAATGTAAAACAAAAGGAGTTGTTGCCTACTAAATGCGCTATCCTGATATTAAAGCCTGTCTTGAGCTGTACTTTGAGTTCAATTAAAGGTCAGGTACTACCTGAGTAACTGGACTACTTGAGGTATTGATTGTTGAAACTGCATAAAAGCCTTTCTTGTAATTGAGGTGGTCTTTGTTTCCTGATCACCGGGTCATGAGATGGACCAGATGCCCACTGCTCCAGAAGACCCAGAAGCTTGGCCTGCTGTGTGGGTGTTGCAGAAATCACAGGTTGACCTGCAGAGGGACTTTGCACCCACCGACCAATGCTCTCACACCACCCAGTGGTGCTCGGCCAGAAAAATCATTTTTGCATTCACATTTTTAAAAGTTGAAGAAAGGGCTGCTCTATTCTATCATGCTTTATCCAGATCAGAAATTGATGCAATCTGGAATGTAAAGCTAATGGTCAGTAATGGTGACCATAATAACTATCACTGTATTGTTGTTAAAACCCACCTGGCTCTATAATTCTCTTTCAGGAAGAAAATCTACCATTCTTATTGCGTCTGACTTACATGTGGTTCCAATTTGGTTGGTTCTTAACTGTCCTCTGAAGTAGCCATACAAGCCATTCAGTTCTAGGTCATTTAGGGATGGACAACAAGTGTGGGCCTCAAGAATAAAGAAAAACTGATCTTCTATGCAATTACTGCTCCTGTCAAACTGGAAGACCTCAAATTTACCCTCCTGTTTTAACAGCAAACCCCCCTCTGGCCATTTACTGTTTTTCCTGAGGAAAATCATAAAATCAGCACAGGCTTCTGACCCATATTTCAACCTGACTCCCCAGGAACATCCTGCCTGCAGAGTGAGACATCACTGTGAATGGCACCAATGCAATCCTCCTGCACCTTTCTTTCAAGCCATCACTAGGAAACTGGTTTGCCTTTGGAGTCTAAAACCTTTGTGGCAGCAGTCTGTGTATTCATAGGATAATGCTTGAATAATGTTCGCGTTTGTCATACAGAAAGATTTGATGTGAAGGGCAGGGATATTACTTGAGCTATTTTTATCATTGAAACTCCTGATTGGAGACTCTAAGCTTTGGAGACCTGTTGTACATTAACTTTTTAACTTTTCTAAACTTTACTAAATTACTGCACCGATGAAGTTTATATAGGACCAATTATATGGATGAAAGTTCGTGTGAACTCGAATAAATTCAACAGCATTTTGTTGAAATTAGTCTAGTCTAGTTCTGGGCTGAAAGTGACAATACTTAATTATTTGGTGTGTTCCTTTGAAGAAAATATTCACAATACACCCCTTTTACATTTCTCTGTGTCCAGGAACATTGAAAACTACAGACACTAGTCACCATTTAATATGTTAAAAGTCATTCTTCTTTGTCAGTAGTTAAAGGTATGGTAATATTCATCAATCAACCTGGATAATCACTTTTATTAAATGCAAATTACAAAAATTAGGAGAAAAATGCTGAGCATTGATATTACATAAATATTTAGGTAGGTTTATGCAAAAGGACTCTTATAAAGTTTGCCACTAATACTGGACAATGATGCAGTGGCAGTGATTATGGTTTTGCTATCGATGTAAATCTTTAAAATTTCTGGGGATCCAATTCTGATACTTGCAGAGAACCAAACACACACTCATAAAAAAAATTCTTAATCATTTGGTTCCTACCTTGACATTTGCTCAATTTTAGCAAGAGAAATGACAGATGCTACAGTTATTATCAATATTACACTTCAGTCCTTGGGGAAGAGAAGTCTCTGATTTAGACAAATAATATTTTGCTCTCTCGGTTTCCCCTCTTCCTTGTAAGACAGATTGTTTTGAAAACCTCTCTGATTAAAGGAAGGACTGTGTGGCTGACTTTCACAATGAGTGCATGTCTTTTGACAAGCAATAGGCTCCCACATTGTGATCTAAAGATATTATGTAAAACTGTTGTGGAAAATATTCAAAAATTGAGGGAAAGGTTTTCAAAAGCATCAAACAACCATAATAACTCCTCAGTCAATGATCTAATTCCCTGTCCCAAAACTGCTCTCCCCTTCCATTTTAGATTTGATGAGATTGAGGAGTTAATCTATTGCATTCTTTATAAATAATCTGGCTGTAAAATAAAGTAAATACTTGTGGAACATAGTGAGTACAGACAGCTAAGTTCAACACCTTGCTGTATTTCACAGTCTGCCAGTGTTTAACTGATAGGGGTTGTTATATCTGCCCTTTATGAAAGGATGTTCCACCTTCCACCGGACACAGTCCCCATCAAGGAACATCAATGAAGACCGGACAAGCACATGAGTGGACAGCTTCACCTAAACCAGTCAGACAGGCCCCAGTTAGGGGATCAAGAAGTCAGGTTCAGGGAAGGGAGAGCAAACAGTGTCTGGGCTGGTTCTACGTTGGGTGTGGGGTGCCAGAAGGGGAGGGCCACCTCGAAGCCAATCCTGGCTCCTCTGAGGTAAAATATCAGTGGAGGCAGTTAGGCAACAGTCCATTAGTCCTCATGCAACCTGATTTTACATCCCATTCCCAAAAGCCAGACTACTCTATATCAGGGGGAAGGTTGGTATAAAATCCCAACCTGTGGCTCTTGATATTACATCTGTTGTTATGACTGACATTAATGTCTATTGAAAACATGCGCATGAATTAGATAGTAAACAGCTGCAAGCCTCTTAGCAAATCCTCAGATTAACAGCAAAAGTGTATTTTTCTGATACTGTACACGGAATATACGACTCTTACACAAAGTCTCATGACTGGAAATGAGAGTTCCACTTTGTTTTTTAATTGAACATTGGAAGGCTCAAACCTCAAAGTGGGTGATTTTTAATACTATCACCTTTGGTGAGTTTAGTTGTGGGATTACTTGAGCAGCTGGAGGTGAGTGGGGATCCTGTAACTTTCCCACTTCAACCCCAATTAAGTCCATGGCAAGAAGGCCCGTAGACAGACTCTCCCTCTGCTAACAATTGTCGTCCTACAGTGACCAGTTACAGTCCCGTTAAGGGCCTCATCTCTGGTATTAGCCAAGTAGGTAGGTGTGTTGCCTTTTGAGCGGCATAACGAGTAAACCCTTGGTAGATGCTTGTGGGCTCCCAGTGGAATGGGTCCCTTCTTTAATGATACTCAATAGCCTTTCCCTACCATTAGGAATGGAGTGCCTGCTGAAAGCCATCCCCTGCCATTGCACTCCGAGCCCAAAAACCTCTCCTGCCATCACTCAGCTGGGATCCACTTGGTCCTGTATGGTTATTGTATTGTCAGCAGGTACTGCCTCTTTAGTGGTGCTGGTGATCAGTAAAACTGGCAGCAGCTCTTGATAGGCAAGACCATATGGTCATTGATCCTAAGGTTAGCCAACCACTGCCTAGTTCAATGGCTGAGTGGCATTTAATGTGGCAGCCTTTCCCTGACAGAGGTGAAAGGTAGCTGTCTCTGGTTCCCCAGCTGCCGAACAAGACTCCTGCCAACTCCATTAAATACATTTTTGATTCTTCATGAACACAACTTTGAGCAAGATATTTAAAATGATGAAAGAATTTGATTGTGATGCATTTCCACTTGTGGGAGAATCCAGACAAAAGGCATTGGTCTTAAACTTGGAGGTAACCTATTTAAAGTGAAGTCAGAAAATACTGTTTCACACACAAAGAGTGGTGGAATTCTGAACTCATGCTCTCAAAAGAATCTGGATGTTGAGCAATTGAAAATGTTCGTAAAGAGGTAGATAAGTTTGTTTCAAGTCAGGCTTTCAAGGGATATTGAACAGAGTTGGGTTAATGTTAGCTGAGGCATCAATGAGCTATGCTGTAATTTACTGGCCTATACCTGTTCTTACATTCTTAATAAGACATCGCTTCCAAACTTGTGACAGGGTTAAATTGTTCTCTTGAGACTGTAGAAGCCTGCTTTTTTTTTAACCAAATCACTGCAAAACAAATATGTGTTCTAAATTGCTCCTAGTGGCATAAAGCTCCAAAAACTATATCTGAAAAATTAATAAAAAGCTTTAAAGCACATCTCTAATCCTCACTATTGCTGTTTCCCCCACTAGTCAGTGCTAGTAACAGTTGTGAAGTCCAGTGCTTGTGTTTCAACAGTATAGTCAATAGAGAAACAAATCATAGATTTAAATTGTCTTTTCATATCCTTACATTTGAATCCGAGAGGCTAACAATATGGATGGAGGCCACTAGATTCTTTAGGAACATAAATATTTGTTGAATAACTTGGTCATCCCTTTGTTGTTCACTAGAAGAGTGTTCTCTGCACCCACCATCCTCTTAAGTCCTGACTATTTTACCCTTGCTACAGTTATTGCTTTAATATAAAAGCCATTAGTTTTATCATTTCTATTATTGGTCAAAACTTCTATATTTCCTTTGGGCCTTCCCAGTCTCTTTTTCTCCTACCCACGCAATTCCTATCTTCTTGCATTCTTTTTAAAATGTGCGACTTCATATTTGTAAATCTGGATCTAATTAATAGTCCAATGCTTTACAATAATTTGTCAACCAAGAAGATAGATGAAGGCAGAGTAGTAGATGTTGATACATCGACTTCAGCAAGACCTTCAACAAGGTTCCACGTGTTAGACTGGTTAATAAGGTTAGATTACATGGAATCCAGGGAGAGCTAGCCAATTGGATACAAAATTAGCTTGATGCTAGGAGACAGAGGATGGTGGTAAAGGGTTGTTGTTCAGACTGGAGGCCTGTGACCAGCAGTGTGCTGCAAGGATCAGTGCTAGGTTCACTATTGCTATTTGTTTATATAAACAATTTGGATGAGGATGTAGGAGGCATGGTAAATAAGTTTGCAGATGACACCAAAATTGGTGGTACAATGGATAGTGAAGAAAATTATCCAAGTGCACAACTGGATCTTGGTCAACTGGGCCAACGTACCGAAGAATGGCAGTTGGAGTTTAATTCATATAAATGCTCAATTTGCATTTTGGTAAGATAAACCAGGGCAGGACTTATACGGTTAATGGTAGGGCCTTGAGGAGTGTTGTCAAACATGGAGATCTAGTGGATGCAGGTACTTGGTTCCTTGGAAGTGGTGTCTCAGATAGACAGGGTGATGAAGAAGACATTTTGCATGCATGCCAACATTGGTCAAACCTTTGAGCATGGGAGTTGGGACATTATGTTATGGCTGTACAATACATTGGTAGACAAGCAGGAGGCTGGAGGAACACAGCAAACCAGGCAGCATTAGGAGGTGGAGAAATCAACATTAGGGTGTAGAAGAAGGGTTACACCCTAAACATTGATTTCTCCACCTCCTGATGCTGCCTGGCTTGATGTGTTCCTCTAGCCTCCTGTTTGTCTACTTTGGATTCCAGCATCTGCAGTTTTGTTGTCTGTTACCAAGACATTGGTAAGGCTAAATTTGGAGTACTGCACACAATTCTGGTCACCCTATTATAGAAAGGGTGAAAAAAAGATTTACCAGGATGTTACTGAGACTGGAGGATTTGAGTTATAGGGAGAAACTGAAAAAGGCTGAGGCTTTTTTTTCTGGGAACCTCGCAGGCTGAAAGGTGACCTTATAAGGGTTAATAAAATCGTAAGGGGCGTAGATAAGGTGAATAGCCAAAGTCATTTCTGCAGGGTAGGGGAATCCAAAACTGGAGGGCTTAGGTTTAAGGTGAGCAGGGGAGGATTTAGAAAGGACCTGTAAGGCATTTTTTTCACACAGAGAATGATGCATATGTGGAATGAGCTGCCAGAGGAAGTGGTAGAGGCGAGTATAATTACAACACATTTGTACAGGTACATGGATAGGAAAGGTCTAGAGGGATATGGGCCAAATGCAGACATTTGAGATTAGCTCAGTTTAGGAAACCTAGTCAGCATGGACATCTTGGGCTGAAGGGTTTGTTTCTGTGCTGTATGATTCTATAACTTCATTAGCATCAGTTGTTAAAACACAGTGCTGGCGTTTGTACAGTATCTTAAGATCTTTAGGGGACATTTGCTTCATTTTATTTTCATATTTGAAGTGAGTACAACCTCCTTACAATGTGATTTACATACACACAACACTAAATCGGTTGAACAAAAATGATTTTCTAAAAAAAATCTTTCTGAATTTTTCCTTAAATTTCTTTCAGATGGTTTAAAAGCTGCTGTGTTTTGATGTAGGAGTCTTATGGTGGAAAATTAAATAGTAGTCATAAACAAGAAATAATTTGAGATGATATCTAGTCAAAGATTGCCCTAGATTATTCCTACCCAAAAATATAAACCATCCTTGGAGATCAAAGCACATTTGTTAATACTATATGTAACCCTCCCAGTACCGATGCTAATGAACAGCATGTTTGAAATTAATTAATTATTTGACATAACAAAGGATTATTCTTCTTTCTTCTTTCCACTTTACAAAGCAGAATTTATCTGAAAAGATTTTATGCATCAAAGCTAGCTGTGTTTGAATTGATTACAAAGGAGCCTGTAGTTACCTGTTTGTCACTCATTGTATAGACGAGCAGCCGCTTGATGGTTTGCTGAGGATAGAGAGGAGAGAGCGAGAGGGACAGAGAGTGGTTGCTTATACAGGAGTGTGGAATCGCTGCCGAAGGTGTGGTTTAATGAATCTTGCTCGTTTTTTTTTTGCCTGTCTCTCAGTACCTGGGGTTAGCTAGTAACGTGAAGATTTTGGGTCCTGCTGGATAATGCTTGGATTGTGGCAGATGTCCTTCAGGAGTCTGATCTCGGGATCACTCTTTCATGCTACAGGCCTTTGTGCTGAAAATCACACAGTTGATGTATAACATGAGTTCTAAGCATCTCTCTGACTGGATCCCTTACAGGTACTTCTCATTCATCTTGTATTACAGAATGTTGTTTTAGAAAAGAACAGATGTGTCTGTTAATATTTTACAATGATATTTAAGAAACTACTTTTGCATTTAAAGTGCCTCGTGCTGTGCATAATGAGTAGCACAGTAAACAGCTCGTGCTTGGTGCTGCTTTGTACTCTGGCTGGCAGTGACACTACCTGTGCTATTTCAGCTTACACTGTGTCAGCAAAATTAGTGAAAAATGCTTTTTGTGGGTTTAACCTGACTTCTCTCTCCAGCAGTAGTCTCTTCAGGAGTGCTTCTTATTTTAAAGGTGCCCTTGTTATTAAAAACCGAAAGAAAAATTATTCTGTTTGAAGGGAAACAGGAAAAACCTGTGCAATTCTGACCCATTGCCACACAGTGATGTCATGAACAAGCGACATTACAACAAATTTAGGTATTTTGGTCAAGAGTTTTACCAAATGTTTTGTGAGGTTACATTGTGTGTTCATTAGTTTGAAACATCAGGAGATATCTTTGTGCAGTCTTTCTTGTTCATATAGTTCAGTGAAAGCTACGTTTTATTTAGTTCAGTCTCAGCATGTTCTAATTAAGACTATAGCTCATTAGAGACTCCACTTCAAAAAAGTTCTGTATTTTTAGTTCATATTCATGTAATTGTACTATATATATTTGATCAATACGAACAAGGTCTTTGCAAATTCTATACTTAAAAGTATAACTTGCACTTCTGTAAATACTAATGATTCCAATTTTTATGTTCCTCAGGTAAGCAAGGGCAAAAGTAATTTGCATTGTTCTATTATTGTGTTATAATTTTCTAAGAGTGGGAAACAATTGTAGCTGATTGAATGTGTTGGGTGTGTAATCCTTGCTGTGCACTGTTGTTGAAAGAGATCTATTTCTGTACTCGGTTTTATCAAGCAAAGTCCAGAAGGAGGTATTTAATTTCTTCTCTTCCTCCTCCACTACACATCGTACAACAAATCATGTTGTATGACTGTGTAAGTTAACATTGCAGCTGAACTGCTGCCATGGAGAAAAGCTAATTGCCATGGCAGCACTGCTGCTGCTGTCATTGGTGCTTGGTTGCCATAAGCTGCCTTGTCTCTATGCTTATTCTTAATGCATATACATCACATGTACAGAGATCCTAACATTTCAATTTTGTTCTAGCTGTTGTTTCTGTTGTAAATCCTATGTAATCCTACATATGTGTTTATGATTGTTGATCTCATTGGTTTATAATGATTTATGAAATCAGAGCCTAGAACATTATTGTCTTCTGGGCAAACATAACTGCTTTTCAAAAGACTTTGAATATCATGAAATATTTAGGTCTATTTATGGTTAACCTATTATTTAGGCTTTGGTCTGTGGTTTATGAAGATTTTGGCCATTTGTAATGAAGTACCTATATTGGTTATCCCTGCCTTATACTTCAACACTCCTCCCTACACTGCCAGAATCTCTTTAACTTGATTTAGACTGTTTCCTTTTATAGTGTATGTCTCATTGGTAAAACTTTGGTGTGGGGGCTCCATTCATTGCTACAAAAATAGACTGTGAAACAATGTTATTTTGCAAACGGTACTCACAAAAATCATGTTGTTTAGCTGCAAGTTCAGGATATTGTGTCTGTGTACACCCCGCATCCTGTAATTTGGCAAACTAAATCTGCTCAGCTTTTACAGTTCTGAATTTCTCTTGAATTGAGAATAACTGTGATTTTAAAAAAATCTCAATTTCAGTCACTAAATTCAATGCTGAATGTCATAGTTTAAAGACAGGTAAAGGTACAGCTTAATTTTCATTTGTAATACAAACGAAGTTGATGTCTATTGGTCTAGCTAATGTGACATGAGAAGGAGATGTCTTTACCCTGTCATAGGGCACATTTTACAGATTATTATTTTTGGCATAGATCACTGTGCAATGAATCATTGTTTAAGTCAGGCATTTGAGGGCAGCAAACAGTGAGCCCCATTTCACTCTCTTTCATCCATTGAAGGTCCCTTAACACATATCCAACTTCTGAAGTTTTGCCAGATGCCATTTTATATTATACATCCGTATGCAACATAATTGTAACCATGTTCCTTTTAAATGAATTTGCAAGCTGTTACATTTTCTGAAAGAGGAAATCGTTCCCCATTTTCATTAACTTGATAAACATAATGAGATAGAGTTTCCACACAATCGGAAATCTGGGTAATAAGCTGCTCAAAACGGCACTGGTTTTCAGAATAGATTTCTTTTTTGCTCACATTCCACTCAAGCATATTTTGTATGGAAAACAATTCCTGAATATACACTTAAAAGAAGTAAGTCAGGATTGTTAAGTCAAAATGGATCTGTCAGGAGAAATAAGCATTTTATTTAGCGTAACTCGGTATTTTGATTTTAATTAACTGGAAAAAAACCTTTCAAAATAACTAAACAGGATGTTTGAATTTTATTCAAGAGATTTGGGCTTTGCTGGCAGGGCCACCATTTGTTATCAGCCCCTGGCTGCCTTTCAGAAAGTGATGGTGAGCTGCCTTCTTGAATTGCTACAATCTAGTTGGCCTAAGTAGCTGGGTGTTCCACTATTTGGATCCAGCAACAGTGAAGGGACAGTGATATATTTCCAAATCAAAATAGTGTGGACTTGAAGAGGAACTTGCTGGTTGCGGTGCTATGAATGTGCTGCCAGAGTCCTTCTAGATGGTAGTAGATTTGGAAGGTGCTGTTTAGGAGCCTTGGTGAATTTCTGCAATGCATCTCACAGATGGTGCACATTGCTGTTACTGAATGCCATTGTTAGCACAAGTATGTATTGGTGGAAATGGTGTCAATCAAGTGGACTGCTTTGTCCTGAATGGTGCCAAGCTTCTGGAGTAGTTGTTGAAGCTGTACCAATCCAGGCTAGTGGGGAGTATTCCAACACACTCCTGACTTCTGCCTTGTAAACAGTTTTGGGAAATCAATAGATGAATCATTTGCTACCGGATTCCTAGCCTTTGATCTGTTCTTGTATCCACTGTATTTATATGACTAGGCCATAGCCATTCATGTCAATGGTAACCTCCAGGGTGAACACTTCAGAACCCCCCCAATCTTTTCCAGAACAATTGAATGTTTGACCACCAGAATCGAGATTTCTTCATTCTGTGTCACTGACCATCTGTCAGGCTTTGTCCTTGCTGGTGAATGTAAATTGGGATTCTGAACTGGGCTCTGGCCCTCTCTCCATGTCTGCCATTATCCCTAGTGATTCCGTGATGGTAAAGCCATTGAATGTCAAGGAGAAATAATAAGATTTTCTCTTGTTGAAAATTGTCATTAGCTTGGCACTTTTGTGGTGGAAATGATGCTTGCCACTTGTCAGCCCAACCAGACATTGCTCCACTTGGACACAGACTGCTTCAGTATCTGAAGGGTTGAGAATGATGCTGAATCTAATTTAATCATCAGTGAACATCCCCCTTTCTGAACTTATGATGGAGGGAAAGTCATTGATAAAGCAGCTGACTGTGGTTGGGCATACAATACTACATTTCAGCAATGTCAATGTGAGTACAGGACTTTGTCTCCATAAGAATTGTGTGGTAGTCAATGTTATGACACTATGATGGACAGATGCATCGAGGCAAGCAGATTGGTGACAGTGAGGTCAAGTATGCTTTTCACTCTTGTTGGCTCCCTCACTACCTGTCGCAGACCTAATCTAGCAGCAATGTCCTCAGGACTCAACTAGCTCAGTCTGGAATGGTATACTGAGCCACTCTCAGTGATCCAAGTCCCTCACCTAGAGGACAAAATGCTGTAAGTTGCAGAGGAGTAATGATGGTGAATGCTAACCATTTTATGTTATTGCTACCAGTATATCCAGGTCAGTGTCTTTTTACATTAATGTGAAACTCAGTTTGCACTGTTGTGAAAAATAAATCTTTTGCTCTAATTTGGCCAATTTTAAGCAAATTGCACTGTTCGAACCTCACCAATGCAAGCAGACAAAAGTCCAGTTGTTCAATCTACAGTTATGTGCCAAACTTAAATGGAGAATGAAACCACATTATATTGGCAGCATTCAAAATCTTGAAGAACCCCAATTGCTCTGGGAATGGAAATTCAAAATGAATAGCCAAAACCCATGACTGGTGACCAATAGGAGAAAGCAAGAAATGTCACTTCCTGTTTCTTTCTAAAGATTGATATTGATAGAGAGCAGCAATTTTAATTTTATATTCAGATGGTCAAGTTCAGCTACTGTGACAGGAGCTAAGAGAATATATTGTTCTATGTTTGTGAAAAGGGTATGACCTTTTCAGTGGCTACTGGGATCTCAAGGTCAGGTCCTGAGTCAGCACTTTACGACCGGTGCCACATTTTACACTGGCATTTCCTGAATATAGTCTGGAAGCTCCAAAGCTGTAACAAAAACAGAAGGAGAGAGGGTTACTGATGATGTATGCATGAAACCCTGGGTGCTGGGCTTAGTAGGTGAAGAGATACAGGAGCCTGAGAGTAGGGAAAGCCTTTGGAGTGATATATGAGCCCAAGGAGGCTGCTTTCTCCACACTGAGTTGGCATCTGTGGGGCTGAGCAATGATAAAACACTCCAGCAATGGGACTGTACTGAGAGCCCAACTTGATTTGGCTCCCTGTGATTACAGAGTTGCGTACCTCCAGCTTTCCTGTCTGTCTCCCTGCTCCATGTGTCATGGTCTCTTATGGGCACCCACAGTGATTTTTATTTTCCATTCATGTCACTAATATCGCTTAATGAACCAATCAGTTGTTTAAGTCAGTTAGCCTTTAATATTCTGTCTTGCTCACACAATGTAGATTTATGAAGTATAAGATTAAAAATGTTCTCTACTTTTCAAGAAATGGAATTGAGATGTCAGGTGACTTCTTTCCTGCTATTACACACAATACTTGAATTAATCTTCATGTCTTGACAAGCCATAATGCAATGTTAATAGCTGCCCTTCTGCAACTAATTAAAACAAATCATTTTGCCATTACTATTTGCAGATTTTTCAACATTGGTGTTCAAATTTAGAAAACATTTGTGAGGAAGCTCTATTTGGTCTGATAGTAGTGAAGCCCAAAGACTTTCCCTTCCCTCAGGATCCTGCATCTTTTTACTCACTAAATCCAGCACCCAGGATTTCATGGAAGGAGAGGAACCTCCTCTCCTGTGGCATTGTTAAACCTTCAGAGCTGCCAGCCGCAGTTCAGGAGGTGCCTGTGTTAAAAGAGTCAAAATAATCAGCTGCTGTCAAGGGTGGACTCTGGAAATGATATTTAGATCTCAATACCTGCTGTAAAATTTCGATACTCGCAAATCCCAATGACAATAGTCAGACCACCAAAATGTAATGGTGAGGAAAATGGATACAAAAATTACTCTGGTCACATGACAGAAACTAGGGCTGGATTTATTTTTTTTTATGGGGATCATGTAAAATAGGTAAGCTTAATAGCCCACTACCTTCTCTCCCATGCCTGAGCCCAATCCCAGAGTCAAGGTGGGTCAGTGCTAAAATCAAAAGCTGTATTTAAATGGATAAATGTCAAATAAACTTGTCAGCATAGAAGTTATATATACTGTTGATTGTAATATCTTTCTAACTTTGTGGAGTAGAGTTTATTTTTCATTGTTTAAACCGTGGAACCTGAGAGCTCATAATTTGTCCAACTAAATCCAGAACATAAGATTAATTTGGTGGTCAGCTCTGGCATCACAACACTTTTAAAACTTAACAGAAAACTCTGTCATATAAAAATGAAAAAGAAGAGCGATTCCTAATATCTGTCACTTGACCGTACCAATTTTCTATAAAAACGGTGGCAGCAAAGTACTCCTACAATGGGAATTTCATATCCTTGCTAAACATTATAGGGTAGGATGTGTCTAAACAAATTTAATTAAAGAAAGAAAAAGGCATCAGAAATATGACAAAAAGCAGAAAGTGCTGGAAATGTATAAGATGTGTCAAACAAATGATGCTTTATTGATTACAGCTTATACCAAAACCTATGAAAGGTATGTTAAATTCTGAATAAATGTCTAGCTGACATGTTTTCCTACTGACTAAGAGGTCCAAAGTCCAGTGTCAACAAATCTAGTCTTCAATCTTATAAAGTGTTAATCTTATATTTAAGATAAGTAAACAAACAAATTGCTGTAACTTTAGCCTGACCAGTTTAAAGTACATACAAAAACGACAGAGAGTAATAGTCGAGCAGGTCTATCACACTTGACCCACGCATCATAATGGCTGGATATAATGATGTGATCCTTCCAACAACACTGTAAAATCTCCAGCCAACCTTCACAGTCGTGTAATCTTTAAAATAGGAATCATACCTGTAGCTGTCATCTGAATCTTTCAAAGGTTACATTATCCACCATGAAGAGGATCACAATGGTACAGTACTTCAGATGTATTTAGGTGACTTGCAAAATAACAGAATGGTGCCTTTTGATTTGTGCTGAATGATTTTATTGTGTTAATCCAGTCCTGTTTTTGCTATGATTTCTTTTGTAATTTGGCCACAAACTGTGCACAATAACTCCCTTTCCTCTCAGCACCTTTTGGTATTACTTCCTACAAACGATAGGTGAATACTGAATTTGCCCTAAGAGCAAACATGACATGTCTCTAAATTAAATTCCAGTGCTGTTGTGTGACTCTCTCTCATTCAGCATCTAAATTTCCTTGCATTTCATGATTGTCTTCTGTCTTCATTGGATTAAAAACTCATATGCAGGAGTTTCAACTCAAGTCTCTTAAATCAATGCATTTTTGTTTCATGCTTAGGATGTGGGATTTAACTGGGTCAGGATTTTTTTGTCCATCCATGATTGCTCTAAAAAATTGGCGATACAATTGACTGATTCTCTAGGTCACTTAGGTGGACAGTAGAAGTGATGATAATGTGTTAATATCGCTGATTACTTGTAACTAAGCCTCAAGCTCCTATTCTGGGACACAGGTTCGAATCCCACTATGTGTGATGGAGAAATTCAAAACTGTATTTCAAATTAGATACTTGCTCAATGGCAACCATGTAACCACAGTTGTAAAAGCCGATCTAGTTCATTAGTGTCCTTTAGTGAAAGGAGTCTGCTGTCCTTGTCTGGTCTACTTATGATTCAGACATAGTAATCTTAGCTAGTCTAGCAAGCCAATCAATTAGAGATGTGCCACACGGAATGGTGATGCATACATCTCAGAAAAGAATAAAATTAAAATTCATGCACATTGTGGTGGCCTAGAGATACATTTGGTGAGACTTTGTAATGGCAGCTTTTGTTCCTTAAAGCAGATGAAGACTCACTTGGGTGTATGTGACAATTTTGTGATAACTTTTACTGATAACACCAATTTTTTTTCCAATGTATTTCTCTCCTTTACCTGTGATGACAGGCTGCAGTACTGAAGGGCCTCCAATTGTCACTTCAGGAAAACTTCCTGCCCAGTGATTGATTCCATCACAGTGGGGGATTGAGACTCCCATTGCCATCAAAAGTCTCAACTCAAAATCCTGTCTATAATGAATTCCTCCATTCATTCATACCTGACTGTAGTGATCTGTCTGCTATTTGTCTTTGTCTTTGCATCCTCATGGTGGGGAAGCTGCAAACATTGCTGTAACTTTTGTAATTCATGAGTTTCAAGGGTAGTTTCATTGGTGACCAGTCATGTACAGATTCTTTTCTTATTTCATTCTCTTTTAACTCCTGAGTTGCTTATAGTTAATTATTATATCGGATAGTTTCATAATCATTGGCTTAAACAACTGATGTCATAACCTAATCACTCGTGTTGAAAGTTATGTTACAATTGCTAACAGTTAAATCCTAGTTTGACTCTTGGCCTGTCTTATCTTATTATGCCCAAAGAGTGCCTTAGGACTAATGCCCTGGCAGCCTCTCTAGATTTCTAACTTACTAACATCTCTTTCCTATATTTGTCCTTTTAGTGGGGTTCATTATATTTTAGTCAGCTTAGTTGTGTTAAGTCAGTTGAACCAATGTTTTCTCTCTGTGCTAATTGAATTGCCGTGTATTTCTGGCATTTCTAGTTCCCTGTCAATATAAATAAATTCTAATTTCAAATACACAATGCGATGGTGGAAATTATCCATTTACCATGGCTGCAATTCTTTAGGAACTGATAACATGATCCTTTTTGCCTAAAGCACTGCTGGGATTGAGAGCCAGATCCTTCCATTCTGTGACACTCAGACCTGTGTGTGGATTGCAAGGCTCCTTTAAGGCCCAAATAAAATATGATCAATGAAATCCAGGGATCATAATCATATTCTTTTGTAGGATGTGGCATGGGTAATATTTATTGATTTTTCCCAATTGCCCTGTAAAGGAAGGTGATGAGCTGACTTCTTAAATCACTGCAGTCCTAAGAGTGCCAAGATATCCACATGGAGCTCTCGGGCTTTAGTCCTGTGACAATGAAGGAACAGCAACATAATTCTAAGTAGTGGTGTTATATGACTTGGAGAGGAACTTGCAGGTGCAGGTTGCAAGGCATCTGCTACCTTTATCCTTCCAGGTGGTAGAGATCGCGGGTTTGGAAGGTGCTAATGAAGTCGCTTTGGTGAGTTATTGCAGTGCCTCTGGTAGATGGTACACACTGTTGCCACTGTGTATTGATTGTGAAGGGAGTGAATTTTGAAGTTGGTGGATATGGTGCCAATCAAACAGACTGCTTTGTCCTGGATGGTGTCACGTTTTGTGAGTGCTGTTGGAGCTGCACTCATCCAAGCAAGTAGAGAACATTGCCCCACATACCTGAGCTGTGCATTGTAGACGGTTAACAAGCACTGGGGCAACAGCAGGTGAGTTACTTACTGCAGGATTCCTAGCCTCTGGCCCACTCTGAAAATGTTGCTACCTAAGGCACTGTCTGAGGGAATCCTTGTAGAGGTGTTCTGGGGCTAAGATAATTGAACTCCAGCAATCATTGCCAGCAGTGCTATGGACAAAGAGGATCATTTTATCAGCCCCTGAAGAATGTAACTGCAGGAGGCATGATTAAGAAATTTGGGCATGACATAAATATTGCACGGGTTGTTGATATTGAAGAGGATGGCTGTCAAGTCCAGGATGATATCAATGATCAGGCCGAGTGGGCAGAAAAGTGGAAACACTCGAGAGAAGTCTGATGTAATGCATTTGGGGAGCACAAACATCTTCACGGAATACACAATAAATGGGAAAGTACTGAGTGTGGGAAAGGAAGCAAGAGACCTTGGAATGCATGTCCACAAGTGCCTGAAGATAGCAGGACAGATAGATAAACTGGTAAAGATAGCATATGGGATGCTTTCCTTTATTGGAATTTTAAGTACAAAAGTAAGGATTGAATGCTAGAATTACGAAAGGCACTGCTTAGGCCATGGTTGGAGTTTCCTGCACAGTTCTGGCAACCACATTAGAATAATTATATCATTCCTGCTGAGGGAGTACAGTGGAAGTTTACAGAAATATTTCCACAGCTTGGAAATCGCAGCTTTGAGGGATGAGTGGATAGGCAAGGTTTGTTTTCCTTGCAACAAAGGAGGCTGAGGGGTGACTTAATTGAGGTTGTCAAAGTAATGAGGGGGCTTAGATAGAGTACACAATGAAGACCTGTTTCCCCCAGCAAGGTCAATTATCAGGGGGCACCTACTTAAGTTTATCTGTAGGATTGGAGGGGTCATAAGGGGATTTGCTCAGAGGATGGTAGGTGTCTTGCCATTTTAAATCAGTGTTTTTATAGATTCCATCAATCATTACATCATTTCCAAAGGAAACAAATAATTGATGCTGTCTTGAACTAAGTAATATATATCCTCTTCATCATTTCTTTCTGATTGAATGTTCTCATCGAGAAGGATAACATGACATATGGCAAATAAGTACATTTGCAGCTTAAGATACCAATGAGGTTTTGTCCTTTCCCAGCTATCCGTGTTAGCAGGTCCAGAATTGTACATGGCAAAGTTAAATTAAATCTGTATGTGGAAATTAAAATTCCCCAAGGAAAGAATCATTGAATCTTGCACAGTCCTGCATAAGTCCAATATACAACACTATCAGTGAAAGATTTGGTGGGACAAGCAATGCAACTGCAGCCTTTAACTACTTATTAAGGGGAATAGCTGATATCCCAAACAGCAGTGCATAACACTGTCGTACAAGTGAAATCTGTCTTGTTTGCCCAGGCTACTCAACTCATCAACTTCAGCATGAAGAACAGGCAGCAGCACAAGAGAACATCTGGTTGGATTATCCAAACTGCACAGCATTATTGGTGACATGCCTTTGACTAGTGCCACCCTTTTCATGAAATGAAAATGATTTTAATCTGGAGGGGTGCAATTGACCGATGGAAGCATGCACATTTACACTTGCTAATCTGTCAATTGACAAAATTGTTCTATTTTGCAGTAATTCACAGCTCAATCATTAAGAGAAGGCCACAAAGACTTGAAAACAGGCTGTTATTGGATTACACCCATTGTCTCTAGCTACCCAAGAGAAAAATGAGAAGTGCAGTTTTATGAGATTCCAGCTGTTACCTGAGTCACTTTTAACATGCTTCAAATTTTAGGGATTCATGGTTATAGGGGTGTTGTAATACACCCCGGATAAAGTGTCCCAAATTTCTGTAGCCAGCTGAATATTACATATTTTGCCTGACCAGTAACAATGCTGCAGAACACTACTGCAACCAAAAGCTAGAAGAGACATCTGCCTAAATAATTGGATAATTAGCAAAATTATTAAAGTGGTCTCAAGTAAAGGACACCGTTAGTTAAATGTTGAACATAACCAGTCTAACATTTTGAATAATGCAACCAAAATAATTTCTCAATTAAAATAGCATTTTCTTCAATTTCATTAGTCTGCTTTATCGAAAAACTTCTCATCATACATAAAAGCATCAGCTAGCCTACATTTTCAAGGATTTTTTAATGGTTTGTGGTGTTGTTCTTTTGAAAGAGAGGATGCCAGTGCTTCAGATTTCAAAACGTAAATTAGAGAAGATGGTGTTGCTGCTATTTGATTCCCTTTTCATTTGCACAGTGACATTGAGCAACGAGCAATAAGTATTGGTTTCCAAAATCCTACTCCTTGTCACGCTCATGCTAAAGCCAGATCATACATTTATTTAGAATTATAGAAAAAGTTTAGTGTATTTTTCACCTTTGCAGGGTGCCAGAGGAGCCAATGTGCTTGGAATGCATTATCAGGCTCTGTGAATGAGATTTCCTAAGTAATGCAGGAATAGATGTGTTGTTCTGCTGTAGAATTGCATCAACTAAGTCCTGGTTTAAGGTGTTCCAGAGTGTATTCATATGTTTTCATATCTAAAATGAAGCTACAGTGGTATTTCTCTTACTCCTATCTGAAATTATACAACTGTAACTGAAGCTAATGGTGCAACTTAAAAAAAACTTTAAATCTATTCATTCATTATGCAAAGAACACTGCTGTTCGTTGTTTTCATATGAATATTAACTCCACCACATGGTCTGCAGAGTCTGAAGAAGACAACTTACCACTACTTTCTGAAAGGCTATTAAGGATTACTTCGCTGTCCTTGTATGAAAATGGCACATTTTTTTCTGGATCAACCTGAACAAATAGAAAGCTAACTCTAGCTTTTTATTCAAAAATGGCAGCTCTGACAATGTACCCTTAGGACTCGATTTAAATGTTCACCTGGATTATACACTCAAGTCCATCATATCCTTTAACTTTTGATGAAGTGTTGCCAATTGAGCCAAGCTGACACTTGAAGTATACAATTATCAGTATGTTCCCACCAAAAAACAATTGGTAAAAACCAGACTTTACAGGCACCTGCTTTTTCAGCATCTTCCAGGTTGTTCGCCATATCCCTGCAAGAAATTAAATCAGCATTTTTTCAGATCACTGATCTCTCAGTGAGAAACATTTTGCTTGCATAGTCATCTACGTTGTCAGTGGAAAGTAGCTAACAGAGTCTGGGAAATGTTGTTCCACAAATGTCTTTAACCTCCCTTCAGTCCTACAACCTTCGCAATTACTTGAAGATTTTCCATTTCAGGGCTCTTACACAACTTTGATTTTTTTTCTTACAACCATTGGATGTTGTGCTTTCAGCTAGCTAATCCCTAAGCTCAGGAGTGTATTTCCAACACCTCTCCATCATTCTGTCTCTTGGCAAAAGATGCGCCTTCTAATTTTCAGTTTCTTGGTGACACTTCATATTATGCTCAGTTAGTGCCGCCCATATTTGAGAGACAGAAAATGGCCAACAAGGGGATAAACAGAATTAAAAGCCTGTTCCAGCATTTAGACACAAAATAGCTGACAAGTAGAACATAGAACATAGAACATTACAGCGCATTACAGGCCCTTCGGCCCTTGATGATGTGCTGACCTGTGAAACCAATTTGAAGCCCATCTAACCTACACTATTCCATTTCATCCATATGACTATCCAATGACCATTTAAATGCCCTTAAAGCTGACGAGTCGACTACTGTTGCAGGCAGGCTGTTCCACGCCCCTAATACTCTCTGAGTAAAGAAACTACCTTTGACATCTGTCCAATATCTATCACCCCTCAATTTAAAGCTATTTCCCCTCGTGCTAGCCATTACCATCTGAGGAAAAAGACTCTTAGTGTCCATCCTACTCTAACCCTCTGATTATCTTATATGTCTCAATTAAGTCACCTCTCAACCTTCTTCTCTCTAATGAAAGCAGCCTCAATTCCCTCAGCCTTTCCTCGTAAGACGTTCCCTCCATACCAAGCAACATCTTAGTAAACCTCCTCTGAACCCTTTCCAAAGCTTCCACATCCTTCCTGTAATACGGTGACCAAAACTAATTAGTGATTAAACAGAATTAAAAACATGCTGTAGCATTTGAGATGCAGTGGTATCTTTGAACAGGAGAAAGTGAGGACTGCAAATGCTGGAGATCAGAGCTGAAAAATGTGTTGCTGGAAAAGCGCAGCAGGTCAGACAGCATCCAAAGAGCAGGAGAATTGACGTTTTGGGATTCCTGAAGAAGGGCTTATGCCTGAAACATAAACTATCTTTGAACAGGGACTATTTCAAGTTGAAAATGGGGTCCTGCATAAACAACAACCAGAGACAGTTTGATAAAACTTTGTCCTAGGATGGGCAGTTTGACGATTTGTGACAATCACTGAAGAAGAAGGTAAACTCCTACAAATACAAACACAGATAAATTAATGGGATTGTAGCTCGTAAAAATCTAAAGATCAGACAAGTTCATTGAATATGTCGGTGACTGACTCTAGCCTCATTAATGAAAGGATGCTGTCCCATTAGGTAAAAAGAATCAGTCAGAGTGAGGACAATAAATCTCAGTTCAGAAAACAGTTAACCTAGCTCATAATGAAGCTGTAAAAACAACATCTAAAGTTAGTTTGCAGTGATTAGCTGTTTCTTTAAATTTATTCACAATAATCAGAAATAGGTTCAAGTTAATGGTTCTTCAGATAATCACAGAGATAGATTTCAACGTAATTATAGATACACTTATATAGAATCACACGAATCATTAAAAAGCATTGACGGAAAACATTCAAACGTTGATGTGAAAGTTAATTAATCTGGAGAAACTTTTTCTTTATCACTACAGGAATGTCTTGTGTAAGAAACAATTTGCTCAACTCATTAGCTAAAGAGTGCTAACAGTAGGGGAGTTATAAAACTTTACATATAACTAAATTTATAATGTAATTAACATTATAAATCTTATAGCAGTTGTAAGAACCAACTATCTTTTGTATCTTTTATAATTAGGATGGTGGGGAAAGGTAAGAAGAGTACAGAATTTGGTAGCGATAGCAAATGAACACAATGGACAATAGAATTCAAGTGGTCCTAAGAAATAACCAAGTCCGGGAGATGGCCACAGGAGTATAGCCAGTAATTTTGGAATGTGAATTTAAAGGATGCATTAGAAGATTCCTAAGGCCTTGTGATTGCAATGTATGCGAAACATCATGAGATCATGGCGATCTGAGGGCTGTCCACAGGAGTGTCCATCATTGATTAAGTGTTTCACAGGATTAGATATTTAGAATAAGGGGAAGGATGCAGTGACCACATTGTATGTGATTATTGTAACACAAAATGTATAAAAATACTGAATCTCACCGTGAAAATCAGAGCATCATTGACCTCTCTTACAATTTGAGGCGAAGATTAAGAGGATAACTGGTCCGCATGTTGAGGCTACATTTGGGAGGAGTCTGTGGCCCTCTACCTGCATGATCCGGTGACTGCTTGAATAAGAATAAAAACTGCCACATGTCTGAATCCTGCTTGTCTCGTGAGTCTTTGTCCCTGGTCGGGGGGGTGGGGGGAGGTGGGGAGGTGGGGGGGGAGGTGGTGGTGGTGGTGGGGGAGGGATGTGGGTGGGTGGGAGGGAGGTGGGCAGGGGTCTCACTCCTATATGCTCTTCCCCATAAAATGAAATATTCTCACTGTATCCCATGTTTATTGTTAGGTTATCCTGAGACTTCTTGCAAGAGGAAGTCAACACAAGCTGCAGAATTTTGTTATATGTATATTTGTACAGAAGGTTCGAAAAGGATATGACAAAAGAAATAATAAGATGTAACGAGGGATAATGAAAAATGATTGGCAGCTAACATAAAGGGAAATCTCAAAGATTTCCATAGGTATATCAGTTTATCAATCATTATATCAATCGAGGAGAGGCTAAGAGGAGGTTAGAGAGAAGTTTTTAAAATCATTATGGGGCAGAGTGGATAGGGAGAAATTGTTCCCACTTTGAAAGGATTGAGAACCAAAGGGTACAGTTTTAAAGAGAAAACTTTTTCACACTGCACAGATTTAGGGTTATAGAATGCACTACCTGTAAGTGTGGTGGAGGTAGGTTCAATTGAGTCATTCAAGAGGGGTTGGATAATTATTTAAATAGGAATAATATGTTATATGTGTTATTGGGTTCCAGGGAAGCTCCAGGAAATTGGTACTAAGATAAAAAGCTCAGACAGATGGTGAATGATGGACTGAATGGCCTCCTCTGCAACAATATGATTCTGTCACTTTTTTTTGTCATTTTTGTTGTTGATGAGAGGGGGAGTCATTGGAAGTTTCATCTTTGGCTGTTACTGCCAAATCTCAGTGTGGCTGGGTACAAACTGATAGAGAGCTGGGCAGATTTTGTCAGGGTATGAGAAATGCAGTGAATACTCTTTTAAAAAAAATTAGAAATGGGGTTCATGTCAGTGTAATTGATTGCTGACCCAAAATATTCCATCTAAAGGGGATGGTACAATAGTTTCAACTGCATTATTTTGAGCTGTCATAAATCCCACAATCTAATACCTGACACTTCTAATCAATGGTGAGTTATCCACTGTATTATAATAACTTTCTAAGGATTCAGTTGGTATAGTTCACAGTGAAAGTGAATCCGTTTTTTGGCGTTAGTCCAACTCGGTGAGATGAGTGCCTGGACATGACTGTTAAAAGTCTCTGCCAACCTGTCAAAATGGTTGAAATCCAGAACACATTGGAAATATTTTAACACTCTCAGTTATGCCTGGTACATCTGTCAGTTCCATTATGAGATCAATGCCTAATGTCAAATCAGTTTTATAATCTGCATGTTAAATTGTGAATTCAGATATACAGTGGTGATTGAAAAAAATCCTAAAATATTTACTCATTTAAAATTATGGGAGAAATACCCTTTAGGATCTTAGGAAATTAGTTTTAGACTAAACGAAGTCTTAAGTGGACAAAAATAATAATTAATGTTACTGCTTAAAAATGTTAAGCTCTGACATGTATTGAAAAAGTAATTTATGGGTAATCAACCTTATTTAATTGTAACCATTTAGTGGAAATTCAAGAGAATTGTTTTTGAAAAGTAATTAAATTTGAATTGTCAAGAGAACTTATATAAGTAAGTTAGAAGTATTTCTCACTTCATGTATTCTATTTCATATACCATTGCACACTGAAAATTGCTTTGAAGTTGTGCACTGAATATATCAGCTGATTCATAAACTGCAGGTAAGCTGGATTTTAATCAGGTCGACAAATATTTTAGGTTAGGATTCAGAAGGCTGGATTTTACAGGGCACCATAGTCCCCAAGTCTTCATCTAATAAAACGTGGGACATCATGCCAATCTTCAGGATGGCTGCATCAATTAAATGGCTGACTAGCCATTAAGTGAATCGGGTAGGATTTCAGCTTCTTATAAGCAGGAAAGTCCTCACCTCAGAGAGTACTAGGTGTGGTGGCCATTGTAAGTACTTCAGTCTAGGCTTGAGGACATATTTAGCGGTGAACTGGAACATGGTCAGGTGTTTTGGAATCACACCTGAGGGTGCTGGGGTTTGAAAAGTGAGTGTGGGAAGAAAACTGATAGTGGGAGGGGGTGGCTGGTTACGCTGACTGGGGTTCTCGAAGGTCTCTCCCTTCACATTACCAACCCGTGCCAGCAAGTTTGCTGGTCTGGGTGAGTGGTGTGGACCTCTCTCTTCACCAGTTAAATCCTGGAGGTGGTGGTGCATGAAGGCTACTAAGTGGGTATTCATAAAAGCCTGAACTGACTCACTGACAAGTGGGCTACCTGACAGTGCCCCTTGTATAAAAGATCCATGATACAAAATTGGTAGAGTGGAGGAGTGGGCAAGGTCCCACTGGAGCAGGAGGGTAAAATCCAACTCTATGTGAAATGGGTTTGGGCAATTTCTATTCAATTTTTAATAGGGACAAGGTCAAAAGCCATAAACTAAACATGGATTATTATTCAATCAACATTCTTGGAACAAACCTAAAATAATATCCATATCATAAGGTGGCCTAAAGAAAAGGGAACTTGCTCTGCTAAAAAAAATCATGTTGAATTAGAACATTTTGAACTTTATCTTCCTTCTGAAGGCCAGTCATATTATAGAGTGAAATTGTCCATTTCATCAGAACACGCAGTTAGTATTCCACCTTCAAAAGGTAAATTATGCTAAGTCCAGAAGCAGTAAAAAGACATCAGTCATTAAACCTATTTTAGACATGTTGATAGCATTGATCTTTATGTTAATGACAACATCCATCATTGAGAAGAAATAATTAAATTCAGCTTCGCAGCTTTAACAAGCTCAGTATGATCAAGCAGAGGTTGGGAATACATTTGGATTGTTAATGTTTGACTTCCCTAGATTTATTCCATAACAGATCCAAATGTAACGATGGAGAGTTTAGATTGTTATGAAGTGAAAATGAAATAACATGTTTTTGTGCATGTTAATTGAACTAACATAAAAGTCACATTCAAAATAAATATTTTTCCATCCCATTATAAATGATAAAATCTTACTTTTATCTAACACGTGAACAATATTATAAAGTTATATTTGTTAAGATAGAACATATGCAGCTGAACTTTTCTGATTGGGTAGCAACCCTCATGTCAGGATGAAGCCCAAAGCCCATGTCTTGAACCTGGAAGTAACCATGGAGGTAATCATGGAAGAACCAGAGGATGTGTTTGTTGTGGAGGAGTCTAAATATGAAGCTTCCGCGGAAGGTTCCATCCAATTCAGGACAGTAGCTAGGTTCCAGGGTCAGTAGATCCAATCAGTATCCATGCAGCACATGATGACCTGAGAGGTGGGTTTTACTGTGACAAAAAGGTGATGGCAAGGATGTTCCAAAGTAGAGATGATCTCAGGTGCCCCGCATGCTTACTGCTAGGCTCATTGGACATTGTCATGGAGGGGCTCTGGAATTGAACTTGGTGGAATTTCTTCCTGGCACCTCTGTCACTGAGACATAGAGGTTGTTACTTCAATAGCTCCACCAGCCTGTTAACAGGAGGCCAGTTTTTGAGTTCAGTCAGAAGTGGGAACTGAGTTAGCCTGATTGTTTGTTTCCAGTTCTGTTTTTGGTCCAGCTCCACAACACCTCCATAGTCCCAGGAGTCTCAAGCTGAATAATACTGATGGTAAGTGCCATAGAGATGGTGCAGAAAAGGAGTTGTATGGCACTTCTCTTTACTAATAGCCTCAGTTATAGGATCACAGTATTCAGATTGACTAGGAACAGCAGCTGACAATGTGATTGTGCTATTTCATTCACTTACATTTGATGTCTAAATGAATGAAGCAAAAACTAATTAGACTTAAAATGGTTTTCATTGTGTCTGCTGTTTCCTTCCTAGGGCTATTAGAAAATGAGAAGTGCATTAAATCATCAACTGATGCCACAATTCCATGTTGCTATTTTTTGCAAAGTCCAGAATTGAATAGTAAGCAGGATGTTGTAGTGTTGACAGCAGGATTATGGATTGAGTTTAGATGTTAGCTTTCTGTTCAAAGGAATTAATCGATTAGTTCAATAAACTTAAGAGAAATGAATATCTTGGATTTTAGAACACATAAATGGAAATGCATACATCTCTAAATTTACTGAGAATGAAGGTTAACATGCCCGTACAAAATTTGAGACCAAATGCTGAGGCAAATTTCTTTCCCAAAATTTGGGGAATGCTCATAAGGCCTCATAAGGGCAGTAAGTGGGAGGAAGCAAACAAAAGGAGCCATGAATGAGAGTGTCTGGAAAGGTAGCTGTAACTGGGAAAGTGAGGCGGGGTTCTGTGAGGGGACAGTGAGGCAGGGTATCGTGAGTGGAGGGTGTGGGAGAGTGAGGCAAGGAGGAGTCAGACAGATCAGCCAGTATCTCATTGAATGGTGGAACAGGTTTCATGGACTGAGTGGTTGACTCCTGATCTTTCACTGGTCAGTTAGCCCATGTGAAGTGAGGGCTATATTCTAACATTACAGCTATAATTCAATATGTCTATCCTTGCAAGACACTAGATGGGCCTAACTATAATTCCAAGTTGTGCAAAAGAATCATGTTTAGAACCCCAGGCTATATGTTTTCCATTAACATCAGTGATGACAGATTTACACTGTGTGTAAAATTATCAACAAATTTATAAACAGAGGAATCATGCATTGGAATCAGTTAAGCAGATGTTTACTAGACTAATATCTGGAATCAGCTGATTGCTTTATGAGGAAAGGCTAGACAGACTAGGCATGTAACCTCTGAAGTTTGGAAGACTCAGAGATTACTCAAACGAAACCAGCAAGATCTTGACCAGGTGGATATGGAAAACATATTTCCTCTTATGGGAGAATCTAGAATTGGAGGTCATAGTTTAAAAGTAAGGAGTTGTCCAATTAAGACAAAGATGAAGGAATATTTTTTTCTCTTAGAGAGTTGAGAGTCTTTGGAATTTGACAGAATCTTTCAATATTTTTAAGGCAGAAGTAGATAGATTCTTGATTGCCATTGGGATGAAAGAGTATCAGGGATGCAGAGTTGAAATTAAAAGCAGATCAGCCATGGTGGAGAACAGTAGACCAGGCTCAAAGGGATGAATGGCATAATCTTATTCCTTCTTCATATGTCCATATTAATCTATTTTAACAGTAAAAACATACAGCATAAAAACCTTCAAATAAGTGATAACTCCTTTCGTATTTCAAGCCATTTACATTGACATCAAAAGAGTAGATTAAAATAATTACTTAATTTATGGACACCTTTAGAAAGCAAGAGCTTGTTTCTAATGAAAGCTAAGAGTGGTAAAGTTCACAATAGGGTACTTGTCACAATAGCTTTTAACAGAAAATGAAAAGTAAAGATTTGCAACAATATGGAATGACTGATAACTTAATGGTAAGGTCCTAGGGAGTGTTACTGAACAAAGAGACCTTGAAGTGCAGATTCATAGCTCCTTGAAAGTAGAGTCGCAGGTAGATAGGATAGTGAAGGTGGTGTTTGGTATGCTTTCCTTTATTGGTCAGAGTATTGAGTGCAGGAGTTGGGAGGTCATGTTGTGGCTGTACATGACATTGGTTAGGCCACTGTTGGAATTTTGCGTACAACTCTGGTCTCCTTCCTATAGGATGTTGTGAAACTTGAAAGGACTCAGAAAAGATTTACAAGGATGTTGCCAGGGTTGGAAGATTTGAGCTATAGGGAGAGGCTGAACAGGCTGGGGCTGTTTTCCCTGGAGCATCGAAGGCTGAGGGGTGACCTTATAGAGGTTTATAAAATCATGAGGGGCATGGATAGGGTAAATAGACAAGGTCGTTTCCCTGGGGTCGGTGTGTCCAGAACCAGAGGGCATACGTTTAGGGTGAGAGGGGAAAGATATAAAAGAGACCTAAGGGGCAACCTTTTCACGCAGAGCGTGGTGTGTGTGTGGAATGGGCTGCCACAGGAATTGGTGGAGGCTACTACAATTGCAACATTTAAAAGACATCTGGATGGGTATATGAATAGGAAGGGTTTGGCAGGTGGGACTAGATTGGGTTGGGATATCTGGTCAGCATGGACGAATTGGACCAAACGGTCTGCTTCCATGCTGTACATCTCTATGACTGTATAACTCTACATTCAAAATATACTGTGGAAGAAAAATAGTAAATTCATTTGTTCTTCACACCTCAGTAACTCTGACATGACGGCAATGTGTTGTACAGCAAATCATCATAACATAGAAGGAGAGGCATTAGATTCGCATAGCAGCGAAGATAAATACTATAAAACATTTGTCAGCCATAATTGCATTCAGGTCTCATTAATAGATAGGGATATTATCTATCTCTAAATACTATCATAAATAACTTGCTGTTAACAGGTTTTCATTTGACATTTGTATAAAATTTTGACATGAGAACGTTAATTAATTGACATATCTATACCATGGGTCGAGAATGGCAATGATTGTTTTGACACTGAATCCTTGGGAAGTTATTAATGAAGTTAATCCTTCAATTTATATCACAGGAATAGTCGGGTTAATAAATAATTTTGAGCACCAAAGTAAACTACCGGTGTTATTAATAAAATGAGGCATGAGTTGAAGCCGGTTGATGTGAAAGACGCCTTTGCAGTGCAGCTACACAACATATAAAACAAAACAGCAGCTCATGTGGTTAAGGCCATTTGAAAGGGTAACGGGCACAAAACAATATTACTCAGCACCAGTGTAAATTAATAGGTGTAACTGTGAAGGGAGAATCCTAGAGCAAGACAGAGTGGGAGCCAAAGTTGCCTTGTGTGGCCTATTTACTGCCTCTGCTCTTGATCCTCCAAGGAACCTAAATAAGGCAAATGAAGATGCTTCCCTGTGTTATTCTAGTTTTTGGTACAGCAACTAGAAAATATAGTCTAACAGGGAAGTCATTGCTGCTCTCCCATTCAGCCCTTGCATTAAGTAACAACTCAGGCTCCGATTACATCATTAGAGCCCAAATGCACTGATCTAAGAATTGCTTGCGGAATGTGTACATGTAGTTTTAAGTTTTGGTCAGTTACAAGAAGGCAGGAAAGGAGTGGGTAAGCCCCCTCAGATAACTGCCTGACAAGGAGAGAGTAAGAATTTACAGAAGAATGGTCAATGCTTCATATTTATTTCACCATGGACAGCAATACGTAAATACACCTGTTGCCATCACTTTTAAATCAAGATTATTAAAGCTGTTTGTGGTACAGCTTTAATATTGCCAAGGTGTTAATCGAGCAAAATTAATGAATCTGCATTCAAATCAAAATAGATTGATTTGATCTTCTTCCACATGGCTAGTTTTCATAACTGTTTCTAGTTTCCTTACTTATTATAAAGTGAGAACCCCTATTCAGTTATAGCAAGTGCAGTGTCTTTGATAATTGTACTTGTGTTCAACTGAAGAACTCCATTCTGGAAATGAGTTCTAAGAAAACTATGCAATGGAACAAAGACACAACTCTGGTGAGACTCAAAAGCCCTTTGCCCATGGTTGGATAGGGGAATTTCATTTTTTTTAAACTTTGCTTCATAGTAGCGAAGAAAAACATTGTAGTTTCTCTAAAGAAGAAGCAAAAAAAAACAAAAGCTCTCATTTTCCTGTGTGATACAATGATGTGTTTATCACATTTCTGTTGCTGACTGCTTGTTTTTTATTGACAGTGTAAAAGGCCTGATTTCAGTTTGGACTATAATCTGAGAATGTCTCCTTGTATGTTGTAGACACAAAAGACATAACCCCAGACAGAAATCTAATTTGTGATGTTGTTGCTTTCTTATTCTGATACAGCAGTAGGTGCATAAGAAAATCATAAGTGGAACTAACCAGGATAAGTCCTGACCAACTTTTACTAATGCATCATGAGGAGACTTTAGGAGGGGTTTTCTGACTGATATTGAGGCAATATGTGGTGTTTGCGAAGGGAATTGAATATAGTAAAATTGGGATAGCACTCTTCTATATATATATATATATATATATATATATATGCCTTATATTATTACCTCTGTGAATACCAGACTACCGAGATGACTATTCATAACCTGGTCATTGTATTGATTCTGTTTGTTTGTGCATCTCTGCACCTACTCTGCAGTTGTAGCATTATATTCTGCATTTTGTTCTGTTACCCTGATGTACTTATGTAAGGTATGATCTGTCTGGATAGCACACAAAACTATACGTTTCACTGTATCTTGGTACATGTGACAATAATAAATAAAATAAAATCAGAAGTTTGCAATTTGAAATGGAATATTAAAGGAATTTTTAACTTTTTGATATTAAGACAAGCATAAAGTAGAGGCCATTCATTCAGTAGTTGCAAATTTGTAATCCCTTCTGACAATGAAATACATTCTCATAGCAACACTGTCCACCCATACCAGATGGGAACTCACAGTTTGGTCCAACATTGAGTACAATATAAAATATTTTTTATTGCTCCAGAACCAAGAGCAGGTGGTGCTCTCCAAATGAGAAGAAGCATAATATGCCAATAACAGCCCATATTTATGTTGCATCTTTATTTTGGCAAAATGTCCAAAAGTAATGGCATCCAGGTAAATTTGATACTGAGCCACATAAAATATGAGGACAGGTGACTAAAAGCTTAATCAAGAACAAAGGAAAATAGTGTAAATGCTGACTACTGGAAATCTGAAAGTAAAACACAAAATGCTAGAGAAACTTTACAGGTCAGGCAGCATCTGTGGAGAGAGACACAAAATTAATGTTTCAGATCTAGGACCTTCAGAACTAAAGGAACATAGAAATGTAATAACAACAAGTAGTGATTTATTATTGCACTCATCTCAGAAAGCCAAAAAAATACCTTTAAGACAGTGAGGTGACATCACTACCAGGGATCCCAGAAGTGGCCATTGGTGTGACTAAATCGCTGGAGCCCTCCATTTTCCCGGGAGCTCAAGGAGGAGGGATTTGCACCCTTAAAGAACAGGAACCCTGACATCAGGCACTTACGTTGCCTGATAGCCACAGAATCGATTTGAGGTTCCTGGAAATGGCTGATGTAAATTCAGCTTCACATTTCAACCGAACAATGTTATGACAAGGCTTCCTCACTTGTCGAGGCAAACTTTCCATAAAACGTGACCTTTATTTCTTTGTAAGGATAAAGACTTAATCACCATAAATTCAGACATTGCAGATGTCAAAATTGTATCAAAGATATTAAGAGAGTGACATGTCATTATTCGGAGGTCACTCGTTGCAAAGCAAACATTTTCTGGGATCAGACCTTAATCACAGTCCATGATTCCTTTTTAAAGTGCTAAAGGCAATGCTTTAGTGTCCAAGATGTCTCACTAACCACAGGTGAACACAAGGTCTTGTAAGAATCAATAGCAGTTTCTATGCCTCCCTTTAATTTAACAGGGGATATTATTTTTTTCCAGATGTAGATAATTATTTTAAGTAGAAGCTAAAATGTATGCCTCCAATTCTTTTACTTAAGGTTCTAGCAATATGGTAACCTTACTCAGGGGCATTGAAAATAGAAAGAAAATTTGACAGGTTCATACTTTTCTACATGAATTAATGGGAAATGCCCACAATTGAAACTAATCTGAGATCTTTATGATAAAATGCCTGACACAAATGTAGGATAAGTACAAAGTTTGGATGTTGAAACTTTACTCAAGAATGGTGGAGGTCTGTTTTCATAGAATGACTTCCATTACTTTGAAGTTTGGCAACTGAAGTTGTTGCAGACGTAGTTATGTTGCCTGTAGTTTCTTAGTACATTGCTGTTTACACTTGAAAAATTGTAGACAGCGTACCTGGAATTTTATCATCAGCCTGTCATTGCTTTTGAGCTGCCAACTTCAATAAGGAACATTAAAAGGTTCTGCTGCTTGACTTAACTTTTATCTCTTTAAATATGCGATGTATTCTCCAGAGGGCACCGGTAATACCGGAGTCATCAGAGACAGGGGTTCTCAGAATATATTGCTTTTCTAGCATGATAAAGCAATTTGGCCTCTTTTAACCAACCATCCAGCTTCCAAAATTTACTGAGAAAAGTCACTTAGGAGAAATGGCTTATTCCATTTAGACAGTCCAACAAACTGCATATTGTTGTTAACATCAAGGAATCCAAAAGTTCAAGAAAATGCAATATTCTTACAATAGGAAGAAATTACCTTGCTAGTTGGCTGTCAACAACATAAATTAATAAATGAAATAATATTTAAAGTTCTTTGAAAGTTCTCCAATTAGATATTAAATTTCTCCAAGTAGAAATTAAAGATTACAGGAGTACAGGAAAAGAGCAGGACAGTGAGACTTAAAACGTTCAGGGTAGATTATGATGGGCTGAAGGGCCTCCTTCTGTGCTGTATAAGTTTATTATTTGATTGACATTTTATGCCTGGGCTTGAAGAATCTATGATGTCAAATTCTAACATGCGTATATTGATTACTTGTACTTGTTTTCCCTCTCAGTGTTCTGGATGACGAGGGCAGTAACCTGAGACAACAGAAGCTTGACAGACAGGTAAGGGGTTTAAGTGTTACACATAGAGTAACTTTGTTTCCCTGTCTAAAGACATTGCCAAACTTTATTGTTTGAATCAGTCAATGTTTGGTTAAATAATCAAATACAATTAGAGAATATAAATTCTTTGGGAATTCTTTGGTGACATTTTAGTCAGTCTGTTTCATTCACTACAGTGTATCTACTGCCCAGTAAATCAAACTTGAAAGCAATACATTCACAGAATTCCTGTGGCCAATACGTTGGTCTCTCTTTGATCTGCCACTCCATCTATTTTTTCCAAATCTTCCATTTCATGTTTCTTTGTAAACAATTTATCACTTGGACATTTAATGGCATAGTGGCACTTTGAATCATACTAGAAATAAGTAAGGCAATGACTAATAGCATTATTGCTCAAATTTTAATCCAAAGATCAAGTTATGTTTGGATTAATTAGTGTTTGGATTAATTAATGTTTGGACCTGAATTAGAATCCTGCCATAGCAGATTGTGGAATTGTGAATTCAATAAAAAAATTCTGGAATTAAAAAGCCTAATGATGGCTATGAAATTATTGTCAATTGATGATAACATCCATTCGGTTCACTAATGTCCTTTAGGGAAGGAAACTGCCAACTTACTTCATCTGACCTCCATGTGACTCCAGATCCACTGCGATACAGTTGACTCTGAAATGCCCTCTGGACAATGGGGGATGGGAATAAATGCTGGCCTAGCCAGTACTGCCTAAATCCTGTGAATGAATGGAAAAAAAACCATCAATTTACAGCCACAAGCGTTTCTGGGATTCAGTTGCTTATTGTAAATATGTTTTTTCTCATCTCAAAGTTATCAATTACATTCCTCTCCTCAATTTTATTTGTTAAAGTTTTCATTTCCTGCTGGTCTCGCCAAGTTTTAAACACTGTGGCTTCTATTTTCTGTCAGATTGTTGTTTGAATGCTGCTGGAAAGCACTGCTTCTGACCTTTGTTCTAGTACTGTGGGGTTTTCTGCAAATTTGACTCCCATCAAAGCTAGACAACTTCCCATAGTTGCTACTTTGGCACAGTCCAATAACTTGAATGGGAAATTTCCAAATGAAATTTTTGCAGTCATATATACAACTTATTAAATTCTACCCTGTATACTTCCATAGTTCTATCCTCATCTTTCCAAATTTATCAAAATCTGACCATGCCTCATAAGCTGTAAGAAGATCAACTTTTTGATAAATTTTATCCATGAAAGTTAACAAACTATCCAAACCTTTGTCCACGTTCAAATTATCAGGCTCCAATTCCAGAAAAATAATCTTTATTGCTTATCTTGCTTCTGTATGATAACAAAAGTGCTAAGGCCATGCATTGCTTCCTGGTTGGTGGAGAAGTAACTCAGATATGGAGATGGAAATGTGTTGCTGGAAAAGCGCAGCAGGTCAGGCAGCATCTAGGGAACAGGAGAATCGATGTTTCGGGCATTAGCCCTTCTTATGGAAGGGCTAATGCCCGAAACGTTGATTCTCCTGTTCCCTAGATGCTGCCTGACCTGCTGCGCTTTTCCAGCAACACATTTCCATCTCTGATCTCCAGCATCTGCAGACCTCACTTTCTCCTCGGAGAAGTAACTCAGTCTACATTGTGATTCAATTCTTCCACTGGTCATAAGGCTCATTTTCAGGAAACAGGGGTCAGGTGATCATAATTTTAATGCAACTTTACACTTTGGCTCAACCATTCTTTGCTACCAATATTATACTTAAAAAGATAACTGTATTTAAACAGACTTCAAGTCCACACATTTAGTGAGAACTTTATTGCAGGTCGGGGAAAGTGAGGACTGCAGATGCTGGAGATCAGTGTCGAGAGTGTGTTGCTGGAAAAGCACAGCAGGTCAGGCAGCATCTAAGAAGCAGGAAAATCAACATTTCGGGCATAAGCCCTTCATCATTTCTGTTGAAGGGCTTATGCCCAAAACGTCAATTTGCCTGCTGCTCGGATGCTGCCTGACCTGCTGTGCTTTTCCAGCACCACTCTCTCGACTTTATTTCAGGTAGCCACACTCTGTAAAACTCGCCATTGATTACTAGCTCCCGATACTTATACAATCCCTTCAAACTGAATTAACTCTTAATTAAAATATTCATCATCTGTTCCCACATTCTGAGGCCTAAGATGTTTCTTCACACTATACTAGATATTAAAGTGAAGGGAGCCTGCAAATAGTAACTTTACTACATTCATTAAACGAACACGAAGTTATTTTCTATAATGTAGGTAAAAACAATGACTGCAGATGCTGGAAACCAGATTCTGGATTAGTGGTGCTGGAAGAGCACTGCATTTCAGGCAGCATCCGAGGAGCAGTAAAATCGACGTTTCGGGCAAAAACCCTTCATCAGGAATAAAATGTGCTCACTAATAAAAAAACAGAACCCTGCAGATATTTACCAAAGCTTCTAAGACAGATCTTTCCATATCCACAACCACTACCATCTAGAAGGACAGAAAACAAAAGAAAAGGCTGGAGAGATCACAGCAGGTCAGGTAGCATCCATGCAGAGAAAACAAGCTAACGTTTTGAGTTCAGATGACTCTACATCAGAGCTGAAGTGAAGTGTAGAGGGGGCAGCATTTATGCAATAATTTGGGGGTGGAGAGTGGGAAATTTGGAATGCTGGGGGAGAAGGATGTTGAGGGTCTCAGATTAAGTGATCGGAATGTGTGAATGGCAGTACAATGGTGTCTTGAACTGCCAGATTGGAAAGAACGGACAGTCCCACTGGAGTGGGGGGAAGGGAGAGAGGACATGGTGACAGAGAATGTAACAGATAAAGCTAAAACAAAGGGAAGGAATGGGTTCACAATCTGAAGGTGTTGAACTCAATATTGAGCCCACAAGGCTGTAAAGTGCCTAGTTTGAAGACGAGATGTTGCTCCTCCAGCTTTCCCTGTGATTTGCAGGAGCGTTATAGCATGCTGAGGCGAGACAAGTGGGCATGCGAATAGGATGCTGTGTTAAAATGACTAGCTAAAAGAAGGTTGGGGTCACGCTTGTGTACTCACCAGAGGTGTTCTGCCCCCTCCACACTTCACTTCAGCTCTGATGAAGAGCTATCTAGATTTGAAACTCAGCTTGCTTTTTCTCCGTGGATGCTGCTTGACTCGCTATGATCTCCAGCACTTTTTGTTTTCAATACAGATTCTTACATCTGCAGTAATTTGCTCCTATCATCTAGAAGGACACATATAGCAGATACATGGGAGCACCATGATGGGAACATGGCAAATTTCCCTCCAAAGCACTTACCAATCTGACTTTGAAGTATATCACTGTTATTTCACTGTAACTGGGTCACATTCCTGGAACACCATCTCAAATAGCAATGTAGATGTACTTACACTACCTGGACTATGGTGTATCAAGCTTACCGCCACCTTACCCAGGGTGGCCTAGCCAGTGAGCCCACATTCTATGAATGAATGAAAAGGGTATTATTGTAGATTTATGCTAATAAAGGCCTCAAAGCCCGAATGCAAACAAATCATTGCTCTACGTTAGAAGTTACGTTGTAGGTTGAACAAGTCTAAAGTTCATTCAAACCTCTGACAAATTGAAATGGTTATATGAGCTTATTAAATGATTAACAGACATGTACTTCCTGCAGCGCGCTTTACTGGAACAGAAGCAAAAGAAGAAGCGGCAGGAGCCCCTGATGGTCCAGTCAAATGTTGACAGCCGATCACGGACTCGGCGAATGAAGCAATCAGAAGAGCAGGCCCCTCTGGTTGAATCTTACCTTAACAGTAACAGCAGTACCATTTATCATGGTAAGTCAATGCTGTTTATGTGTCCTTATTTTAAATAATTTGATCACTTAATCTTTAGCACTAAATCCACTTTAGCACTAAATCCACTTTAGCACTAAATAACGGGTTACTAACATTGCCCAATTTGAATTATAAGGTATTTAAATTCTTTTAGATTAAAGAATGACTTTCAATCATCATAACTATATGGTAAAGTTCATTGTGTGACAGCAATCCATACATGATTGGTTATCCAACATTGGAGACTACTTCATTGTTATAGTACAGAAATTAAACCACACTTACGTCAAGCAGGGTTCGAAGACTATCTTATTTCGAGGGTTCATCTTGAGTTTTCTCAAGGACTATTTTTTTGATTTTTGAAATTACATTTTGTCCTTTGAGGTTTCTTTTTCGGTCTCACTTACTCTGCCATTATATGATGTTGTCAATTTGTACCAATACCTTCTGTATTTCTGTTAATATTTGGGGAATTTGAACTTGCACAGAAATAGCATGAGAGGAATACATCAATATCCTTAATAATCATCACCACTCCATTAAACCTAAAACTATAACACACAAGAAAAGCTTTCATTTCCTGGAAACCACAGTATTTAAATTAGCACAAGACAGCAGACATAAATTAATGATAAATGCTTTCTTGAAAATAAACAGGCACACTTCTGTACAAAACACCCACCACCCTAAACATGCTTTCTATGAATGGTAAGATCCCTTGCTATATTATTGTGTCTTTGTAGCTAACACTGTCTCTGCATTTCAAGTATTTATAGTATGTAAAACGTTTTGAAAAATGGCAATATAAATGCAAATCTTTATGAAATAAAATTGTCCAACATTAAATTATACACAATGTGTGGAATTTTCCCATTTTTAGTTAAAGGATTTTTCTTGAGTGGGATTCACATAATCTTCCTGATTAATTATACAACTAGCCTCTTGAGCATCTTTCCTGAGGAATAATGTGTCTGGAGAGGAGGAAATGCTCACTATTTCTGAGACCTTCTGGTTTTCATCCATATTTAAAGTCCCGCTGCACTCCACTTTAGATGCTGTAAACCAGAAACTGCTCTTTGCACTGAAGTGCTTGACTATTCTCACTAACGGGCGCCATGGTGGCTCAGTGGTTAACACTGCTGCCTCGCGTCATCAGTGACCTGGGTTTCGTTCCATTCTGGGTGACTGTGTATGTAGAGTTTGCACATACTCCCCGCGTCTGCATGGGTTTCCTCCAGGTGCTCCTGTTTCCTCCCACAGTCCAGAGACGTGCAGGCTAGGTGGATTGGCCATGGTAAAATGCGGGGTTACAGGGATGGGGTCAGTCTGGGTGGGCCAAATGGCCTGCTTCCACACTGTAGGACTCCTATGATGCTATGATGAGGCATGATCCAGAGGAATGGAAAGCCCATGGACGGCTTCATTGATAGGGAGCTGAAGGTTTTGGTGGATTGGGTAGTGGAGAGGAAGGCTGTCCTTTATCTTGCTAGCTGCCACAATAGACCATGCCAGCTCGGGCCAGTGCTGTGTCTCAGATGAAGCAGGTTGTGGGAAGGTCAGTGATCTTCTTTGCTCCAGCACAGTAAATGTCACATCTCTCTGTTACCCCTCACTCACACTGTCTCTGCATTGAACTCTACTCTCACCAAACCTCACAGGCGCAAAGTTTTAATATTACATGCATCATGTCCACTCAACACTCTTACCCATTTCATCCTCCCAAATTACAACTTTTCCTGCCTTCTGCATTTCCTATTCTCACAAACTTTTCTGCTCCATTAACTGTATGTCTATTCACTCCCATCAAATCCAATCCCTCCCTTTGTCAAATTGCAGGAAAGGTAGGTCCTCTCCCCTACACTGATGTCTCCACAGTATCCCAACTCACCTACCCATAGCCAGACTTGTTGCACTTAACCTGCAGAACTGTACTCCATTCCCTGGAGTGCAAAGATGTGAATCCCTGCATCCTAACAGGACCAAGGACCTGACCAACTGTAGTCAGCCCCTGAATGGAGTAGGTCCTTGCTCTTGACTGACTGTAATCTCTCTTGATCACACTAACCACTGCTTTCCTTTGTTTTTCATACATGGCAATTCAGTTGAAGTACCTATAGGTGTGCTTGCTGTGTGAACAGCTGACACATGCTGCAATTGTAACATTGATGTAGCATGGTGCCATACAGCTCCTGTATTGTTCTATGTTCCCAATGTGACAGGCTGCCTGCCTCTCTCTCTGCAAGTGATGGAGGCTGGCAGCCTGTAACTGAGGACTAAAGATTCTGTATGCTAAGAAAGTAATGTGACCCACACAGAGGTTTGTAACCCATAAGGCGGTACTGAATCAGTGAGAAAGCATTGTTAAGTGGAGAGAAACTGGCAGCCTCCAAATAAGTGGAATGCAAGTGATTACTTAGAAAGAAAGCTGATAGCCGTAAGATGCATCTTGCATGAATACATGAGATGCATACCTATTCCTGAGTGCAAAGCAATCAATGCAATGCAAGATCTAGGTGTCCCTGAGCTCCAAGTGTTGAAGGGCTGAAGTGGAGCTCAAGTTATTTTGATAACAGGCCTGATGATGTGGTGAGATGTGTGCATAGATGAAAGCTCAAGGTGAATGATGGTCATGGAGCATACCGGCACATTAATGTGAAGAAGCAGTTGGATGTTGGCTGGGACAAGCACTCAGCAAGTTCCAGCTGTCAGGTATCTGCTTCAGGTACCTGCTGTAATTTACATGTCAAGAATTTGCACCATCTAGTTTCTCAGGAAGGGAAGAGAATTGGGAGTGGCATTTAAATGAGCTGTGTTGGGGCTTTAGCACAATGTAAGTGCACAGAAATATTGTTGCCCATCTTTAACTGTTCTCAAGAAGGTGATAGTGATCTGCCTTTTTACATTGTTGCTGCCTGAATGATTAAGTGATTACATAGTGGTGTTTGCAATAGTTTTCCAGAATTAGAACACACTGAGAGAAACAGAATAGTGATATATTTCCAAGTTAAGATGGTGGCAGGTTTGAAGAGAAACTTGTTGTTAATTTGCCATCATCTCCCCATCATCCACTGAGTAACAGAACTGAGCCATTTTAAATGTAAATAGTAGGGAAGTTTTCTTTTTATAAGTTTTGCATTCCATTAATAAGTTTAACATTTTGATATCTCTTTTCCCAAATGATTTGGTATGTTTCAATTACAGTCAAGATTAGGGTGGTGCTAGAAAAGCACAGCAGGTCAGGCAATATCCAAGGAGCCGGAAAATCAATGTTTTAAGCAAAGGTCCTTCATCAGGGATGAGGCTGGGAGCTTTGGGGGTGGAGAGATTAATGGGAGGGGCTTGGGCGTGGGGAGAAGGTAGCTGAGAGCGCAATAGGTGGATGGAGGTGGTTGTGAGGGTGATAGGTTGAAGAGGAAGGTGGAGTGGATAGGTGGGAAGGAAGATTGACAGATGGGACAGGTCATGAGGACGGTGCTGAGCTGGAAGGTTGGAACTGGGGTAAGGTGGGGGAGGGGAATGAGGAAACTGGTGAAGTCCACATTGCTGCCATGGGGTTGAAGGGTCCTGAGATGGAAGATGAGGCATTCTTTCTCCTGGCGATGGGGGGTGAACAAGTGGCAGTGGAGGAGGCATGTCCTCGGCAGAGTGGGAGGGGGAGTTGAAATGTTTGGCCACGGGGCAGTGGTGTTGATTCGTGCGGGTGTCCCGGAGATGTTCTCTGAAGCGCATTGCAAGAAGGCGTCCAGTCTCCCCATTGTAGAGAAGAGTACATCGGGAGCAACGGATACAATAAATGACTTGTGCGGAAGTGCAGGTGAAACTTTGATGGATGTGGAAGGCTCCTTTGGGGCCTTGAATGGAGATGAAGGGGGAGGTGTGGGTGCAGGTTTTGCAATTCCTGTGGTGGCAGGGGAAGCTGCCGAGAGGGGAGGGTGGGTTGTTGCAGGATGTGGACCTGACACGGAGGAACAATCTTTGCGGAAAGTGGATAGGGGTGAGGAGGGAAATACATCCCTGGTGGTGGGGTCCGTTTGGAGGTGGCAGAAATGTCAGCGGATGATGTGATTTATGCAGTGGTTTTCCCAGTCCTCGGATGCTGCCTGACCTGCTGTGCTTTTCCAGCACTACTCTAATCTTGACTCTAATCTCCAGCATCTGCAGTAGCCACTTCTGCCTATGTCTCAATTACATCCAATCTCTCACTTACAGTTAACCAACATTTGTTTACTAGCTATTCAGATTTTACTGATGTATGGTACTGTAATTTCACAGTTTTAATATCAACCATTAAAGCTTCAGATTAAAAACCAGTACACATCATTTATAAGAGAAGTCTGACATGTTGGTCAATAAAAAAACTCGCCCAAAATATAATAATGTTTTTCCTCTATTGTTAAAGGAATCATAAAAATAGCAGCAAAGGACAATTTCACAATAGAGACTGTCATGAACTTTTTTTGTCATAAGAAACGATGTTATTGGAACCCATTGATGAAATTGTTGTGTAATCAGATTTGGTTAACCATTATTCTCTATTTATATTGACTGTAGCAGCCTTTCAATAATATGCTATGCCATTCCTTCTGGTTTAACACATTTAGCTTTCTAAACAATACATTGATGAATATTACTACTTACTCATAGACTAGTGTAAGACAAATTTAGTCTTATTTGTCAGATGCTATTTTGCAGAAGTTTTCTTTCCTAGCTGCAACATCAAAACTGATTTAAAGTACATTATGCAATTTCCGCATCCCATCTCTTCGGTAACTCTTCAGTAACTTATCTTTTTTGATAAATTTAAATAATTCAAGTTTCAATTCTTCATTTATCTCAGAATTATTTTTCAGCTAAATGGTAGTCCTGATTGAAGCTGATTTTTGACCTCAACATCAAACTGACACAGAAGAATTAATTTTGCAGCTTTAACAATGTTTTAATTGGTTAAGCTGACATTCATTGTGAAGTGGTTCAGACATTGTCATTTCTGTCTGTGGGACGTTGATTTAAATCTAGATTGATTTCATGAAACAAGAGTCTTTATGCTTCACTATCTGTTAGACCCCTGTGTGAAATGATCTAATGGAATTGCCTCACATAATTCTACAGAAGGAGGCCATGCAATGTATCAGACCTGTGCCAGCGTTTTGAACAAGTGATCCAATTAGTTCCATTCCCTCACCCTTTCCTCATATCGCTGCAACATTTTTCTTCACAAGTATGCATTTTCATTCCATTTTAAGAGTTACTATTGAATTTGAACCTGCCACCTTTGCAGGATCTTTGCAGATCACAGCAGTTAACTAGGTCAAAAAGGGCTGATCTCTCTGGTTCCTTTGCTAATTAACAACTTAGTTTTTTTTTCTGGTTGCTGACCCATCTGCAAGTGGCAAGAGCTTTTTCTTACGATGCAATAGTAAAACCCCTTTACGAATACAATTATTTGGGGCAGCATAGTGACTCAGTGGTTAGCACTGCTGCCTCACAGTGCCAGGGACCCGGGTTCAATTCCACCTCTGAGTGACTGTCTGCATTGAGTTTGCACATTCTCCCTGGACCTGCGTGGGTTTCCTCCAGGTGCTCCAGTTTCCCCCCACAGTCCAAGGACATGCATGTTATGTGGATTGGCCATAGGGAATGCAAGGGTAGAAGGTTGGATCTGGGTGGGATGCTCTTTGGAGGGTCAGTGTAGATTGGATGGGCCAAATGGCTGTCTTCCACACTGTAGCGACTGTATGATATTAAATCACCCATTAACATTCTGTGCTATAAGAAGAGAGTTGTAGCTTTTCCAGCCAAATATTGGAAGCCCTTCAATCAGGAACCATTTTCTTTGACATTTATCAGACCTCATCATCACTTCTGAAGCATTGCTCTCAAATTAGACACATTACTGCAGTTGATTTAATATGATTTAAAATAACCCTTGCTTTTATACACTGTGCTTCAATTTTAAAGCTAAGAATTTCTTCTACTATTTTAATAGTTTAATCAATTTGTCCTGCTTTCTTTGAAAATTTGTGTTTGTGAACTCCAGGAATCATTCATCACGCACTTACTTTAAGTTCACCATTTATATCATATTGTGTCTCTTCACTCTTCTTTTTCACCTCCATCCCTCTACACTTCTCGGTATTAAGTTTCATCTGTCTGCTCATTTCACAAGTTGTCTATGCCCTCCAGAAGCCTACTATTATCTTCCTCTCTGCTTATATTACTCTCAAAGTCCATCTCAAACATTGAAATTGTTCTTGTATAACAAAGTCCAGGCCATTACTGGAAATCAGAAAGAGCAGTGATCTGAAAATTTGCCTCATATATTCTCTGATATATTTTCAACATGCCATCAGCCTAAATGAAATGAACACCACATCTGCTCAGTTATACATTTTAAATAATAGCTGTGCAATAGTGAAGTGGTGTATCTTTTGGAGGCTATGGGCAACAGCTTAATGAGTTGGTAGTTTCAGTCACACACCAGAATGATTTCTCCGAGAGAAGATAACCTTGCTATTTAGGTGCTGATGTTGAGGCTGAGGTACACTGTTGGGACTAAGCAGACGGGACTATGTATTCTGCATCCTGTTATGCTATGCTATGTCTAAGGGAGCTTAATGGTCACCCTAGGAGTTAGAAATTAATTAAATCCTATGAGGTATAACAGCCGATATTTTCGATCCAAATGACAATGAGCTTGGGCTATTTTTGAGACTTCCCAGAAGACTATCTAAAACAGGCATTAGGTTCCTTATGTAGATAAACGATGGGTTTAATGCCTACTTTAGATTTCATCACAGAAACTGAGCAATAATGAGTGGTGCAGGCCTCAGGTCTGTCCTGCTCGTGGTTCTGCTGCAGCCTTAGCTGTGGCAGGAAATGGCAAGTCTTTCTTCAAACACTAACCTTGGATCCAAAGGCACTCTCCCAACTCCTCAGCTTTTGGCTCTCCCTACCACAGTTGTTGCTGTCTGGCTCACTGCCACAATCAAAGTTATAAGCCGTGACCTTGTCAGCGATTTTGGGACATCGTTACCACTTCCTGTGATGATTTGAGAATGGCTGATCTCTGTCCAAATCAAGAGGCTTGGTGAACTTAGATATAAAGGCGCACCTACCATATTGCTCATGTTCTTCTCAGTGGTAAAGATCACAAAAGAGGGAAGGACTACCTAAATAGTCCTGTTGCTTTGCTCTGTGCACCTTGGGTCTTGAAATTACTATGGTGATGGATGGTTGGTGATGAAAACTATTGATATTTATCCCAGTGACAGGACGTGTCAATCCAATGAACTGCTCTTAAAAAATAATGCAAAGAATTGCCGATGCCAGAAGTCAGAAACAAAAACTGAAGTTGCTGGAAAACCTCAGCATTTTGTGTCCAGAAGGAGGATCACTGGACCCAAAATGTTCATTCTTTCCTCAGATGCTGCCAGACCTGCTGAGTTTTTCCAACAATTTCTGTTCTGGTTGTTAGTGAATTGCTGTGTCCTGGATGGCAATGAGATGCTTGACTGTTGTAGTTACATTTATGTTGGATGAATGTTAAGTATCCCATCACACTTTTAATTTGGATTTTATGGTTGGTGGAGAGGCTTTGAAGGATCAGGAAGTAATTCACTAATCACAATGTACACTTGGGTGAATACACTCTCAATGATATTAGGAAGAGAGTTCCAGGATATTTCTCCCATGACAATGAAGGAACAATTATATAGTTCCATGTCAGGAATGTTCCATGTTCCATGCATCAGCTGCCTTTGTCCTTTGGGTTTGTTTGCGCATGTAGGAGGTGATGTTGAAGGGGACTTAGAGGGTTGATACAACAGATGAAACTTTGCTGCCTCTGGGCATTGGTGGCAGAGGAGTGAATGTTGAAGATGGTGGATGTGATGCCAATCAAATAGTTTGCTTTGCTCTTATGGTGTTGAAATTCTTGAGTGTTGTTGGAGCCGTACTTATCCAGGAAAGAGAAGAATATTCTGTCACACTCCTGATTTATGCTTGTGAATCGTGGATAAGCCTTTGGGAATCTGAGATGAATTACTCACTACAGGATTCCTAGCCTTTGACCAGCTGTAACCACAGTACTTATATGGCTGGCCCAGTTAAGTTCCTGGACAATGGTAACCTCAGGAATTTAATGAAAGGTGATTCAGTGATGGCAATACTATTAAATATCATGGGGTGATGGTTTGATTTTTTCTTGTTGGAGATGAGCATTGCCTAGTAGAGTGCAAATGTCGATTGAGTTGAATGCCTATCTTCAGGTATTGCTGCAAATTTAAATAGGTAAAAACAATGACTGCAGATGCTGGAAACCAGATTCTGGATCAGTGGTGCTGGAAGAGCACAGCAATTCAGGCAGCATCCGAAAAGCTTCGAAATCGACGTTTCGGGCAAAAGCCCTTCATCAGGAATAAAGGCTCTCTGCCTTTATTCCTGATGAAGGGCTTTTGCCCGAAACGTCGATTTCAAAGCTTTTCGGATGCTGCCTGAATTGCTGTGCTCTTCCAGCACCACTGATCCAGAATGCAAATTTAAATAACTTATTTAAAACTCGTTAGCTTAGAAATATTTTTTAAAGCACTTATTGAGGTCAGACTAATTATTAGAAATTGAAAGACCCTGTGGGTGGTCTTGGGGATGTGACTAATCATAACTGATTCCCATTTTTTGTTTCCCTCTATTACCATTCCAATTTGCAATTTCATCTTGAATTTTGTGAGATTTAATTTAAGTCATGAATTTTTAATTTAGCTCCTTTTTTGTTCCGTTTACAAAATCCCAATATTCTCCTTATGAATGTGAAGCTCATGACTCTTTAAAGGAATGTGCATCAAACATTTATTAAGATTTGACATTACATTAGTCTTCTGGCAGACCTTTGACATTGCATCAATGTTCAGTGACCTTTAAAAAGTTTCCATCTTAGGAAAATGAATGCCTTTCATTCCAAGTTAAAAATCACACAACACCAGGTTATATTTCAACAGGTTTATTTGGAAGCACTTTCATTTCCAAGCAACATTTAGCCCTGCCCAAACCCTATTGACGTTTTGTCACTAGTTCCAATTTAGATGTTTACTTCTGGTATGTAGGGAATTAAATGATTGTGCTTGTCTTATCTAACAGCTCTTGAGAGAATAATTATCTTAATATCAACTTTCCATTTTGTAAACACATTTGACCAAATGGTCGAGTTATTTAATCACAATACCTTTTGATTATATGTCTCTTTCAATTTAGAGGCAGTTGATGCCATTTATGACATACCTTCCATACCTTTTGAAGATGTAGCTGTATGTGTTGTTATTTGGTTTTGTTAGTTATTCTTGATGATTTCATTATTGTCCTATTCCAATTGGAGCTATAATGGCCCTTTTACCCTGGGTGGCCCTGATATCTTGGCAAATTACTGGCCAACTTCTACAGCTGTAGCCTTAGGAGATGTTTGTTATTTATCTCAAGGGGGTGGGAATATAAAAGCAGTGATGTGCTTCTGAGACTTTATAAAGCTGTAGTCAGGCCACTTCAAATGCTGTGTCCAATTTTGGGCCCCACACCTCAGGAAGGACATCCTGGCACTGGAGCATGTCCAACAGAGATACACACACAGATGATCCTTGGATTGGTAGGCCTAACATACAATGAACGGTTGAGGATCTTGGAACTGTATTCATTAGAGTTTAGAAGGTTGAGGGGAGATCAATAAAAACTTACAAAATAATGTATTGATTAGAAAGGGTGGATGCTGGGAAGTTGTTTCCATTAGGTGGGGAGGCTAGGACCCATGGGCACAGCCTTAGAATTAGAGGAGGTCAATTTAGAATGGAAATGAGGAGACCTTTTTTCAGCCAGAGAGTGGTGGGCCTGGGGAATTCATTGCCACGGAGCGTAGTGGAGGCTGGGACATTAAATGTCTTCAAGGCAGAGATCGATAAATTCTTGATCTTGCAAGGAATTAAGGGCTATGGGGAGATTGTGGGTAAGTGGAGTTGAAATGCCCATTAGCCATGATTAAATGGTGGAGTGAACGTGATGATCTGAATGGCCTTATTTCCACTTCTATGTCTTATGGTCTTATAGTCTTATGATAAGTTGACTTGGTCCTGATCTTAGCTACCGCTGTTCTTATGTAGTTCTAGGTTCTTAGTTCCAATGTTTCACCTGTTCCTATTCAGTACATGAAACAACTGTTTTGTTTATATATTAACACAAAAGATCATACTGTTTTAAATATCTGTGCAATTGTTCTTTACATTTTATTTTTATTTTCATTAATACTCCATGTTTGCAACTTTTCCAAAAATATCGAATTCCCTGTTTGACAAATTGTATTTAACAATAGCAAAAACATTCCATCTGCATAAGAAGGAAAATGAATGTTTGCTTGATGTAATATGCAAACTACAGGTTAGTCTAAGAATAGATACGTGAATGCAAGAACAGTATTTTAAGGTTGCAAATTCTTTTGGATGGCAGCTGTGGAACTTAATTCCAATCAGAAGGAACCATCATAACTGACATCTGGGTGTGTCTCAGGAGCACCTTAAATAATTTATTTCTTTTGAAAGAAATTGACATGTTTCAGAGACATGATTTATTCAGAGAATCTCTGTCTAACCAATCCATTGAGATAATTGATAACATGACTGACATTCTTGTTCGTAGAAAGCCTGACTTATGCCTTGAGTGACTCAGAGTTTTAAATGAAACTATGTTCCACAGAGATGCTCCCTTCTTTCCTGCGTGGTGGGGTGTGGGATGTGGTACCGGCTTGGTATATGACACTGTGAATATGTCTATGGCATGTTTCCAAGCTTCTACAGAAAATTTTACTCAGTTGGCCTCTTGATAGCCTCAGTGGAATGTACACTCTCTGATGGTAAATATGGATTCTGGTGAAGCAGGAATGAATTTTCTCTCTGATGTACAATAGGAAGACACACTGAATGCCCCTTGAACTTAGTGCTTACAGTGCAAGACCACACAATTGCAGGTCAATTTAAAAAAAAATTAGATTCAGCATACACACGAACAAAGAAACTCAGAAAAGTAAGCTCTTCTGCTTGATTAGACACTGAGTTGTTATACCACAGTCTCTTGATAAGCAGCTTGTATGGAAACTTATTTATCATTGTCATAGCTAACTCTAGACATTTTCTGTGATAAGTGATTATCTTTAAAAGCTGCCTATGAGAATCTCTGCATGATCTATATTGAAATTACTTTAAAGCAACATTTCATTGGAAACCTCCTAGATTATCTTCGTTATCATAATTTGATACAGAGCAACTTATTTCATGCATATTGTATCTAAGTAAACTGATCACTGCAGCACATATACATTATTTATATCACTTTGTAATTGGAAATACAAGCCCACTAAATGACTGGCTTACTGTTACATTTTATGTGTTAGAGCTAACTTCTCTGCCATTCTTTTCCAAACCATTTATCTTTCTTGCTGCCTTTGATCAAACTGTTCTAAAAAACCCTTCTGTTTGGACCTATGTTGCCCCAAATTTGTCAAATTTTTCACATTTTTGGAGCACTTTTAGCTAAACAGTTTAAAAATACTGGAATTTTGAAATAAAAACTGCAATTGCTTTCTTAAGCATTTTGGGATATTATTTTTCCTATATGGAATCATAAAATCCCCACAGTGTGGAAGCAGGCCATTCAGCCCATTGAGTCCACACTAACTTTCCAAAGAGCATCCCACCCAGATCCAAACCTCCACCCTCTCCCTACCCTGCATTTCCCATGGCTAATCCACCTAGCCTGCACATCCCTGGACACCATAGGTAATTTAGCATGGCCAGTTCACCTAACCTGCACTATGTGGGACTGTGGGAGGAAACCAAAGCAACCAGAGGAATCCCATGCAGAGACGAGAAGAATGTGCAAACTCCATGCAGACAGTACGTCCAAGGGTGGAATTGAGCCCAGGTCCCTGGCGCTTTGAGGCAGCAGTGCTAATCACTCTGTTACCCACATAAATCTGAGTTTTTGCTACATTGTGCATAATAGTGCACTATTACATTTGGCAAAGCCAGAACCTGGAACAAAGCAAATAGAAATGAATAAGTTTTAAAGAATTGGTCAGTTTTGTGAAGCATCTCTTTCCAAACAGAGTAATTAAAGAATCATTAAGGTTTCATGAAATGGAAAAAGGCAAGGAAACTAAATATTTTCTGACAATTCCCCATAGCTTTATGTTTGGACATACACCCAGAGCTCAGAGTCTATAACATTAACAGGCCATTCGCATATAAAACATTTTCTAATCAACCTGTTTAGAGATGTTACTACACATTTCTGGAATGTTAGGACTTGAACATTGGACTCCTGGCTCTGAGGTACAGATACTAACACTGCACCATAGCATACCTTGTCATTCTCCATTTAAAATCTGAAATGTTATCTCTGTCCACTTGATAGAGTCATAGAGTCACAGAGATGAACAGTGTGGAAACAAAATCTTTGGTCCAACTCGTTCATGCCGACCAGATATCCTAACCTCATCTAGTCCCATTTGCAAGCACTTGGCCCATATCCCTCTTAACCCTTCCTATTTACATACCCATCCAAATGCCTTTTAAATGTTGTAATTGTACCAGCCTCCACCACTTCTTCTGACAGGTCATTCCATACATGCACCACCCTGCATTTTGCATGAAAAGGTTGCCTCTTAGGTCCCTTTTGAATCTTTTCCCTCTCACCCTAAACTTATGCCCTCTTGTTCTGGACACCCCCAACCTAGGGAAAAGACCTTGTCTATTTATCCTATCTATGCCCCTCGTGATTTTATAAACCTCTATAAGGTCACCCCTCAGCCTCCGATGCTCCAGAGAAAACAGCCCCAGCCTATTCAGCCTCCTCCCAATAGCTCCAATCCTCCAACCCTGGCAACATCCTTGTAAATCTTTTCTGAACCCTTTCAAGTTTCACAACATCCTTCCTATAGGAGGGAGACCAGAACTGGACAAACTATACCAAAAGCAGCCTTACCAAAATCCTGTACAGCAGCAACATGACCTCCCAACTCTTATACTCAATACTCTGACCAATAAAGGAAAGCATACCAAACGCTTTCTTCACTGTCCTGTCCACCTGAGACTCCACTTTCAAGGCACTATGAGCTTGCACTCCAAGATCTCTTTGTTCCCCAGGGCCTTACTATTAAGTGTATAAGTTCTGCCCTGATTGGCCTTTCCAAAATGCAGCACCCCATCTGTCACTCCTCAGCCCATTGGCCCATGTGATCAAGATCCTTTTGAACTCGAAGGTAACCTTTACTGTCCACTACACCTCCAATTTTGGTGTCATCTGCAAACTTACTAACTATACTTCCTATGTTCACATCCAAATCATTTATATCAATGACAAAAAGCAGGGGACCCAACACCAATCCTTCTGGCAGTCCTGGAGGTCACAGGCCTCCAGTCTGAAACGTAACCCTCCCCCACCAGTACCCTCTGTCTTCTACTTTCAAGCTAACTCTGTATCCAAATGGCTAGTTCTCCCAGCATTCCATGTGATCCAGTCTCCCATGGGGAAACTTGTCAAACATCTTACTGAAGTCCATATAGATCACGTCCACCACTCTGCCCTCATCAATCCTCTTTGTTACTTTTTCAAAAAACTCAATCAAGTTTGTGAGACATGATTTCCCACGCACAAAACCTTGTTGACTATCTCTAATCATTCCTTGCCTTTCCAAGTACATGTAAATCCTGTCTCTCGGGATTCCCTCCAACAACTTGTCCACCATTGATGTCAGGCTCACCGGTCCATAGTTCCCTGGCTTTTCCTTACCACTTTTCTTAAGTAGTGGCACCACGTTAGCCAACTTCCAGTCTTGCAGCATCTCACCTGTGATTATTAATGGTATAAATATCTCAATAAGGAACCCAGCAATCACTTCCCTCACTTCCCACAGAGTTCTAGGGAACACCTGATCAGGTCCAGGGGAATTATCCACCTTTATGCATTTTCAGACATCTAGCACCTCCCCCTCTCTAATATGGGCATTTTTCAAGATGCCACTATCTGTTTCCCCACATTCTAATTCTTCCATGTCCTTCTCCACAGTAAACACTGATGCAAAATACTTGCTTAGTATCTCCCCCATCTCCTGCGGTTCCACACATAGGCTGCCTTGCTGATCTTTGAGGGGTTCTATCCCCTCCCTAGTTAACCTTTTGTCCTTAATGTATTTATAAAATCCCTTTGGATTCTCCTTAACCCTATTCATCAAAGATATCTCATGTCCCCTTTTTGCCCTCCTGATTTCTCTCTTAAGTATACTGTTTCTGTCTTTATACTCTTCTAAGGATTCACTCGATCACTGCTTCCATACTTGACATATGCATCCATCTTTTTCTTGACCAAAACCTCAATTTCTCTAGTCATGCATATTTGCCTAAACCTACCAGCCTTGCCTTTCACCCCAACAGGAACCTACTGTGTCTGGATTCTTATTATCTGATTTTTGAAGGCTTCCCCTTTTCCAGCTGTCCCATAACCTGTGAAAATCTGCCCCCAATCAACTTCTGAAAGTTCCTGCCTAATACTGTCAAAATTGACATTCCTCCAACTTAGAACTTTAAGTTGTAGATCCTGTCTATCCTTTTCCATCACTACTTTAAAACTAGTAGAATTATGGTTGCTGGCCCCAAAGTGCTCACCCACTGACCCCTCAGTCACCTGCCCTGCTTTATTTCCCAAGAGTAGGTCAAGTTTTGCACCTTCTGCAGTAGGTACATCCACACACTGAATCAGAAAAATTTCTTGTGCATACTTAACAAGTTCCTCTCCATTTAAATCCTTAATACTATGGCAGTCCCAGTCTATGTTTGGAAAGATAAAACCCCCTACCATAACCTCCCTATTACTTTTACAGATAACTTCACATCTCCTTACAGATTTGTTTCTCAATGTTCTGATGTCTTTTTTTGGGGGTGGGGGGAGTGGAGGAGCTCTATAGCACAATCCCAAAAAAGTGATCCTGCCATTCTTACTTCTCAGTTCCACCCAAAAAACTTCTCCGGACCTATTCCCGGGAACATCCTCCTTAAATACAGCTGTAATGTTATCCCTTATCAAAAATGTCACTCCCTCTCCTCTCTTGCCCCTGCATTCTATCCTTCCTGTAGCATTTGTATCCTGGAACATTAAGCTGCCAGTCCGGAACATCCCTGAGCCACGTTTCTGTAATTGCTATGATATCCCAGTCCCATGTTCCTAACCATTCCCTGAGTTCATCTGCCTTCCTTATTAGGCCTCTTGCATTGAAATTAATGCAGTTTAATTTACCTCATTCCCTGCTTTGTTCCTGCCTGCCCTAGCTGTTTGACTTGCTCCCTTTCCCAACTGTATCAGTCTCAGATTGATTTATTTCATCAATAACTCCATGAGTACCCCCGCTCCCTCACCATCATCTTACTAGTTTATACCCTCCTGAGCAGCTCCAGCAAATCTCCCTGCCAGTATATTAGTCCCCTTCCAACTCAGGTGCAATCTATCCTTCTTATAGAAGTCACTTCTACACCAGAAGAGATTCCAATGGTCCAAGAATGTGAATCCTTCTCCCATACACCAGCTCCTCAGCCACGCATTCATCTGCTCTATCTTCCTATTCCTATTCTCACTATCTCATAGCACTGGGAGTAATCCAGATATTACTACCCTCGAGGACCTTTTTAAATTCCTACCTAACTTCCTATATTCTTCCTTCAGAATCTTATCCTTTCCCAGTGTGTACAATGGTCTCCTGCTGATCCCATTTCCCTTTGAGAGCATTCTGCATTCTTCTGAGATATCCTTGATCCTGGCATCAAGGAGGTAATACGTTATTCTGATTTCTCGCTGTTGGCTGCAGAAACATCTGTCTGTGCCTTTGACTACAGAATCCCCTATCGCAATTGATCACTTGGAACCTGAGATACCCCTTGTTACATTAGAGCCAGTCTTGGTACCAGAAACTTGGCTGTTCATGCTACATCCTCCTAGAATGAATCACCTGCTATGTTTTCCAAAATAGCATACTTGTTTGAGATGGGAATATCCACATGAGACTCCTGTACTTCCTGCCTCCCTCTCCTACCTTTCCTAGAGTTATCCCATCTACCTGACTGTATCTGCGGCTTTTCTCCCTTCTTATAACTGCCATGCATCACACCCCCTAGCTCCTGTAAATTCCTCATTGCTTCTAACTGCCATTGCAACCGATCCATGTGATCTGATAGACTTCGGAAACAAACACACTTACTGCAGACATAATCATAAGTAACATGGAAACTCTCCCTGGTCTCCCACATCCGATAGGAAAAGCACATCACTCGACTAAAGGCCATCTTTGCACCTTGGCTGACAAAGGAAGTCCTTGGCTGACAAAGGAAGTCAGGAAATGTATTAAAGAAAAAGAGAGATCCTATAAAGTGGCTAAGAACAGTGGGAAATCAGAAGATTGGGACCATGATTGAATGGCGGAGTGGAGTTGATGGGCCGAATGGCCTTACTTCCACTCCTATGTCTTATGGTCTTATGGTCTTAAGAATCGACAGAAAATAGCAGTTTTATTGCTCTAAAAAATACTGTTACAAACTAACTTAGTACCTATGTTTTTTTGTAATTTTAATCAAGAGACAGATCTCAAAAAACATATAACCAGCAAGAACCCATGCTACTCACTATTAAAAAAAGACAACAAGGTTACATTTAAAAATCATGCACTTATCTGCTGCTGTGCTGTGAGCTCGCCCACAACATTCGTACAAGGTCACCTATGAATTTCACTGTTTGTTAATTTTTCTTAGACGTACTCTGATAATTGAACTCAAACAGCAAAGGCAGTAACTGTGTGGATTCGCTGCTGTCCCAGATAGCAGTGTAGATTTCTTTCTCTCTCACTGACCATGTGGACGCTGTCTTTGTTCTCTTCCTCCTTCTTAAAGTGCCGTTATTTTGACCTTTTTTTCCCCAAAGTTCCAAAACAATGCAACAGCTTATAAGACAGTAATTACTGCTCCTGGAATTCGAAGAAGTCATCTCCAACACCTAAAATACCTCCCAAAAGGAGCAGTTCTTACAGCCACAGTTTTTCCCATCCTCCATCTTGGATTATACAGGATGAAAGGAAAGTACAAAGAGTGAGCATCCCTCCCTTGGAGCCATTTACACCCTGTCCAATCCCAAATTTGAGACCACCATTAAAAAGGCTTCAAAATCAATCAGACAACCTACCAGAATTCTGTAAACCAGACCATTTTCCACTTCTTTCTGAGGACCTCCTCCTTGTTACAGCCATTGCATGTTATTGCAGAGAAAGTGACCCTTAGGTTTGTTGATGCTGTGCTGGCTGTTCATTTTTAGAATTAACCACTTAGTCTTACTCTCCTATTCTTTTCCAATGCGTTGTAATTATTTTCCTTTCAAGTAGTTGTCCAAATTTGTTTTGAATGTTCAATCCTGCTTCCACCACCCTTTCAAGTGGTGAATTCCAGATCATAATACTTTCCTGTGTACAAGAAAAATTCTCACTTTGCCAGGAGTTCTGTTGTCAATCACCTTAAATCTGTACCCTCTGGTTGAAAGGAATTCTTCTACTGAACATTTACTGTGTCAAAATCATAGATGGGTTGAATGTGGGTTAAGAGCCTGAATGACTCTTTCCCAGTCCTTTTATCACCTTGTTTCTCTTCTTCAATGTTTCAGCTTGGTGTCTGTCCCTACACCACCATGCCAAATTAGTCTAAACCATGCCCCACACCTTCTTGTGAGGATAATGGCTTCAGTTCTGTAGAAATGTAACTCGTGCACATTTAACAGATCCACCCTACCAGTGAACTGCTCCTTATGTCTCATCAATGTTAAGTTCTATTTATTTTAAGATCAGCACTAATTCTCCAGCAATATTTTAACTTAATTTATATTTCTGGTTAACACGTGACACTGAGAATAATTCAGATTGCGGTCATAGGGTTTTAGATTAGATTATATTCACTACAGTGTGGAAACAAGTCCCACCGACCCTCCGAAGAGTAACCCACTCCTCTCTGACTAATGTACCTAACAACTATGGACAATTTAGCGTGGCCAATTGACCTGACTTGCACATCTTTGGAATGTGGGAGGAAACTGGAGTACCTGGAGGAAACCCACGCAGACACAGGGAGAATGTGCAAACTCCACACAGACAGTCGCTGCAGGCTGGAATCGAACCCGGGTCCCTGGTGCTGTGAAGCAGTAATGCTAACCACTGAGCCACTGTTAAAGAGACATGCAGCATGGAAACGTACCCTTTGGTCCAACTCGTGCATATCAACCAGAAATCCTAAATAAATCTAATCCCATTTGCCAGCATTTCCCTCTAAACCCTTCCTATTCATATACCCATCCACATGCCTTTGAAATGCTGTCATTGTACCAGCCTCCACCACTTCCTCTGGCAGCTCATTCCATACATGTACCACCCTCTGCATGAAAATGTTGCCCCTTAGGTCCCTTTTTAATCTTCTCCACTCACCTTAAACCAATGTCCTCTAGTTTTGGACTTCCCCACCCTGGGGAAAAGACTGTATCTATTGACCCTATCCAAAAAAAGATATTGAAGGTTCAACTTTAACTTAGTCTCAAGTTCCTGAAACCCTGACTGCAGGATCTCAATGTTTTTCTTTCCTAACTTATGATTACCACATAGACCATGTCTTCTGTCTGTTCAGCTTTGCTCCTCAAAATGTTCCACATCGATTTGGTGATGCCTTTTACCGTGTCATTAGAGGAATAATACACATTGCAATACTAAAGTACCAGCCTATCCACTGGTGCAAAGAATCCCCTTTGGCAAGGAATAAGGTCCAAAGGTTAAGATAGACCATTTCTGGAGCAACAGCTCATGTTTTAACTGGTTGAATTAAGCCTACATGAATTCCAAATGCTTGGCTTAAACCAAGTAGTGATGGCTTGTTATTTCTTACATAGATTTTCTGTAGCCGATCTGTAGAGGCACAAAGACATTTGTCTAGATTCCAGGCCTATTGCATCATGACATTTATTCAACATGATTGTACTTGCGATGAGATCATCAAATCTTTTACAATTAACCAGCAGTGTAAAGCAAGAATGTGCCTTACATAGTGAACTTTTCATTCTCTTCTTTTACGACAATGCTTAAGGAAGCTATCAGAAACATGCCTCTAGGTGTCAACATCATGCTCCATCCATGTAAACTCTTCAATCCCTCCAGATTAGCGATCTCCAACAAAGTTACAGATGGGGTAATCAGAGTTCTGTATAGAGATGAATATACAAGGAATACGTCAAATGCTGCCAACATGCATGATCTCCAAATCAGTTCTCCAGAAGCAGGCAAATGATAGGAAGAATAACCATTAACGGCACCAGTTTTTAGGCTTTTGACAAATCCTCATGTCCTGGCAGTGTGCTCTCTAGGATTGCCACTAATAATGAAGTATCAATGCAACTATCCTGAAGCAAGAACTGCTTTCAGCTGACTCCATGATCTTCACTGGGTGTGCATTAAGATGAAGACTAAAATCAAGCTTCCAACAAAGCCTGTGGATCATCAGGATAATTCAATGGCAGGACAAAATCACAAACAATAAATCTCTCCAACATGCTGTGTTGAACAGCATAGAGTCTACCCTCTGGAAAATTCAACTTGGATGGACAGGCCATATTCCCAGCATGGATGACTGCTCAATGAAGATGACACAAGGTGAAGGTGATCAACCAGTATTGTGGTGACCCCATTTAACATGGGAAAAGCTGAAAGAGGAACCATCTTTTGAGGAACATCTACACCAATGATGCAGTATACAAAGTGCCTACAGGAAGTTCAGAGGTGACACAGATGCTGAAATTCCCCAAACACTTCCAGTTCTATGGATATCCATCCTAATCCTGCTTTAGACTCTCATGGCTCACAAATAGAAGGGAGAGGGTGGTGGTGGAGGATTGTTTTTCAGACTGGAGGCCTGTGACCAGTGGAGTGCCACAAGGATTGGTGCTGGGTCCATTAATGTTCATAACTTATATACGTGATTTGGATGTGAGCATAAGAGGTATAGTTAGTAAGTTTGCAGATGACATCAAAATTGGAGGTGTAGTGCATGGTGAAAATGGTTACCTTAGATTACAATAGGATCTAGAGTAGATGGGCCAATGGGCTGAGGAGTGGCAGATGGAGTTTAATTTAGATAAATGCGAGGTGCTGCACTTTAGGAAAGCAAATCTTAGCAGGACTTATACATTCAATGTTAAGGTCCTAGGGAATGTTGCTGAACAAAGAGACCTTGGAGTGATGGTTCATAGCTCCTTGAATTTGGAGTCGCAGGTAGATAGGATAGTGGAGAAGGCATTTGGTATGCTTTCCTTTATTGGTCAGAGTATTGAGTGCAGGGGTTGGGAGGTCATGTTGCAGCTGTACAGGACATTGGTTAGGCCACTGTTGGAATATCGTGTGCAATTCTGGTCTCCTTCCTATAGGAAAGATGTTGTGAAACTTGAAAGGGTTCAGAAAAGATTTACAAGGATGTTGCAAGGGTTAGAGGTTTTGAGCTATCGGGAGATGTTGAATAGGCTAGGGCTGTTTGTCCTGAAGCTTTAGAGGATGAGGGGTGACCTTATAGAGATTTATAAAATCATGAGGGGCATGGATAGAGTAAATTTACAAGGTCTTTTCCCTGGGGTGGAGGAGTCCAGAATTAGAAGGCATAGGTTTTAGGGTGAGAGGGGAAAAACATAAAAGAGACACAAGAGACTTTTTCATTGTGGTGGAATGGGCTGTCAGAGGAAGTGGTGGAGGCTCGTACAATTGCAACATTTAAGAGGCATTTGGATGGGTATATGAATAGGAAGGGTTTGGAGGGATATGGGCTGGGTGCTGGCAGGTGGGACTAGATTGGGTTGGGATATCTGGTCAGCATGGGCCAGTTGGACCGAAAGGTCTGTGTCCATGCAGTACTTCTCTATGGCTCTATGACTCTATGTTAGTGCAGTCATGTTTGGATTCATAGAAGGTGATGAAATATTTTATAGTTTGGATATATTTGAACAACCTGGAGTCTGCCAAGAGTCAACTACAGAAGGCTGCAACATGCTCCAATGCATGTTGATGTTGCACTTAAATCTAAGCAATTATACAGTCAACACTAACTGATAATATGTGTCATGATGGTAATCTGTAGACTGTGTACTCCCCAAAGTACAGTCACATCATGCAGTTGCACTATGTCACTCAATCACCTTGATGTGGCCCTTTATAAGTTGTCGTAAGCAGCTATCTGAATTAGTGCACTGCAGTAACTGCTTTGGGAGACAAATATTTTGCTATAAGACATCATCTAACAATTTGTTATTAGTTTGTGAATTTTAAGTATTCTGTTTGAAGACAAGTTAATTAAAATAGAAACAAGATCAGAAATTGCTGGAAAAATGCAGCAGGTCTGGCAACATCTATGGAGAGAAAGCAGAGTTAACATTTCAAGTTCAGTGACACTTCTTCAGACCATTCTTCAATTGGAATAGAGTTTTCTCTTGTGCAGCTAAAGAGTGCGAAGCAAACCTGGGGTGAGCAACCAACTCTGAATTGGTTATTCTCAATTCTATTGTGATTTTTCATTTATTCCAGTTTTTTTTATTTTGTAAATTGCTGGTGGATAAATTAACCCAGATTTCATTTGAAATGACTGCTGCATTTGTCACAAAGCTAGTCCATTTTGTTCTAAAAGCTGTTCCTTCACTCAAGGATACTCTGTCCTTGATGTTTTTCAGAGGGGTAATAAACAGGCCAGGCTGCGATCAGACTGGTTTGGTACAGAGACGGAAAGGATTTTGGGAGGCACTTTTGTTCACATGTAAACAGATGAGACTTCAGGCCAAAGTGGTCATGTTTTAGAAGTGATCTGTAGAATGAAAGGGGAGTGGTCAGCTCTCTAGCTGAGTAGTTTAGTTCAGTCCAGAACTAGTTGGGAGTTCAACAGTTAGCAATGTGGAAACTCTCTCTTCGGCCCTTCTAATTTCAACCTGTAAGCACCTAACCCTTATTGTGACTGTTGTGTATATTCGAAACAGTGTATTTAAGTCTAGTTTGGATAGACGGAGTTCTGTAGGGGTTCTTTATTCTGTTCTTCGTGTTTCATTGTGTAATTTTGTGAATAAATTTTTGTCTGTTTTAAACCTGGCTATCTTACTCTGGATTATTTTCACTGTACACTTACCAAAACAAATTGCAAAGTTATGGTCTGGGCTGCCTGCTTAAGAATGTTTTGAGTGGTCTGGTCTAGTCCATAACAGTATTGATGTTTAATAATTTAAGTAATATTTAGCCTAGTTAATTTTATTTGAGCTTTTTAAGCTTTCAGTTCTAAAATGTATACCATGCCTTTGATAATGCAAGACTAAAGCAGCCAAAACCAAGGAGGAGTACAACGGGATCTCGATGTGCCAATGGGCCGAGGAGTGGCAGATGGAGTTTAATTTAGATAAATGTGAGGGTCCAGCATTTTGGAAAGACAAATCAGACTTATACACTTAATAGTAAGGTCCTGGGGTGTGTTGCTGAACAAACTGACCTTAGAATGCAGGTTCATTGTCCCTTGAAAGTGGAGTCACAGGATAGTGAAAAAGGCATTTGGTATACTTGCCTTTATTGGTCAGTGCTTTGAGTCTAGGAGTTGGGAGGTCATGTTGCGATTGTACAGGATATTGGTTAGGCCACTTTTCGAATACTGCATCAATTCTGGTTTCCTTGCTAACGGAAGGATGCTGTTAAACTTGAAAGGGTTCAAAAGAGATTTACAAAGATGCTGCCAGGGTTAGAGGGTTTGAGCTATAGGGAGAGGCTGAATAGGCTGGGGCTGTTTTCCCTGGAGCGCCAGAGTCTGAGGGGTGACCTTATAGAGGTTTATAAAATCATGAAGGTCTTTTACCTGGGATGAGGGAGTTCAAAACTAGAGGGCATCAGTTTAAGGTGAGAGGGGAAAAATTTAAAAGGGACCTAAGGAGCAACTGTTTCATGCAGAGGATGTTGCATGTATGGAATGAGCTGCCAGATGAAGTAGTAGAAGCTAGTATAGTTTCATCATTTAAAAGGCATGTGAATGGGATATGATTAGGAAGGGTTCAGAGGGATATGGATCAAGTGCTGGCAAATGGGACTAGATTAATTTAGGATATCTGGTTGGCATGGATGAGTTGGACCGAAGGGCTTGTTTCTGTGCTGTTTATCTCTATGACTCTCTGACTCTAAAAGGCTCTTCAGTTCCATGAGGAATTGCCAAGCTAATATCAGTTGTACCTTGAATACTGCTTAAATGTATGCGCTCCTTTTAATGGCATTGTCATTGGAAGTGTATGTGCCAGGACTTAACATCTCCCTGGATAAACTGGTACTAGCGTCAGCTTAATACAAATTTAAAGGTAGGATCCTTGTGATATTTCCAACTCTCATTCATAGAAGCAACTCCCAGTGTTGCTAGAGAGGTGGTCTGAGTGGCATAATTGTTGAATTAAAAGATTGTTAGCAACTTCAAAGATTCAGGCCTCAGTTTTTTTTTAATTAGAGGGAAGAAGACATCTTTACTCTGGTGAGAAACAGAATCTCACAATCTGAAGGGGCTTCCTTTTTAATAGGTTGCAATATGCATACGATAAGGAAACAAATGTTCAGCATGGAGCAAGGCGGATGAAGTGCCATTTCCATCATTTGTGGTACCATGATGGTTGGCTACGTAGCATGAAGAATAGTTCCCTTTGCAGCAGCCATGACTGTGATACCGATAGGTGCCAACCACAAGTAGAATGCAGATACAGAAAATATCATGCAACAGATAGAATTATTACTGAATTTACAATTTGGATTTCCAAGTATCTGCAGCAATTTGTCCTCTGTGCACCCCACTGCACATTCACGCTCAAGTGAGGCTTGTGCATGTAGGTTGATGAATAGACTGGCAAAGCGATTCCAGGGGAGCCAATGGCCTAGTGGTATTATCACTGGACTGTTAATCCAGAGACCCAGATCATATCCTGGGGACCCCAGTACGAATCCTGCCATGGCAGATGGTGGAATTTTAATTCAATAAAAAATCTGGAATTAAGAATTTAATGATGACCATGAATCCATTGTCAATTGTCAGAAAAAAACATCTGGTTCTCTAATGTACTTTAGGAAAGGAAACTGCCATCTTTACTTGGTCTGGCCTACATCTGACTTCAGACCTATAGCAATGTGATTGACTCTTAACAATTAGGGATGGGCAATAAAAGCTTACCCAGCCAGCGATGCCCTCATCCTGTGGATAAATAAAAACAAAAGTAAGAGGGTGCATGAGCTGATTAAAAATTAGCTACAGGACTAACAATGAAAAATCAGTGTGCCACAAACTTCTTCAAGGCAAGAAATGGCATATCTTCATCATTTTCATTTTGTTTTAAAGGAAAGGACAATTCAACTTTGTAAATTAACCTTTTCAAACCATTTTCATACAAAGTTATTCAAGTAACATGAATTACCATCTTATATTGTATACAATATTAACAGTCACAAAATGTGAAATACAGACTGACACAATGTTCAAATCCCATACTGACTGTAATGTTTTGCACCAGCACAATACTGCCCCTTGGTGGTTGTGTTTTGTTTTAAGACAAAGCTATCTTAAATAATTCCTTAGTAGGAGCATTATTAATATGCTGGCTGCTAGCAGAGATTCTGCTGAATTTGTGGTGGTCTGACACTTCCAACATGTTGTGAGACCCATGCATCAAAGTCAGCTAAAGTGCTGTGGTCTGTTTACTGTACATACTACTTTGGGGAGAGTGGGGTATCACAATTCATCCCAAAGTTTTGAGAATCACGAGTAAGCATCTCTGCTTACTGCTGATTCAGCTGCTTTTAATTACCTTCTAAATAACTTACTGAGATTTTCCTTTTGATTGCCAGGCCTGTTTATGTGTGAGGTATAGCTCTCGCCTAAAGTTTGAGTGAAATCAAAATGTGGTTGCAAATGTTCTTGGAAAGTGCATGAATTCCATGTTCAAAAGACAATATTTTGGTATTCTATGAACATTCTACTTGAATGCAAATATGATTTGTGACGTACTAATTATTGATTTTCATTATAATAGCCATGTCAATCGACATTTTATCATGTTTGAAATTTCCAACCATGTCTAAGGGTCCATGGTATCTGTTGAAAATGTTATTTTAAAGAAAAATGTTATTTTTGAGCTAAACTTAATTCTAAAAATATTGAATTTACAGGATAGTAGGACCAAGGTGTGGATTAATATTTTGATCAAGGGTAAGAGTTTCTGCCAGGTAGGGTCAGTTTTCTCAATGTAGTTTTCTAACATATCACTGCTAAAAGATTGCAGAATTGTAACTACAATACGTTCAGTAGAAATTTAGTTTCAATGGTCTTTTGGACTAGTTTAAAAATAATTGCTGCAAAGGATGACCCCAACCACATAACTGACCGAGCCTTCAGACAAATTAATGATGATTACTAGTTTATCCAATTTGCAGTCCTTCAATAAGGCTTCAAAACTAAGCTACAAAAACAAAAATTACTGCAAAGCCTCAGCAGGTTTGCCAGCATCTGAGGAAGGGTCACTGGATGTGAAATGTTAATTCTGATTTCTCTCGATAGATGCTGCCAGACCTGCTAAGGTTTTCCAGAAATTTCTGTTTTTGTTTCCCAGTTACAGCGTCCACAGTTCTTCCGTTTTCAAAACTAAGCTGTTCTTTATAATGTGAGAATAGTAACGGCTACATTTTAAATGTTTTTTTGTTGATTTTTAATATAACAATAATAGTAAATGAGGTTCCATGCAACTTTTCAAAGTCATCTTCATTTATTGAAATTTGGGATATCATGTGGGTGGACTGACAATAAATGAAGACTCTAGCTCCTAGGTCAGGAGCACAGAATCAGGACAATTCCCAGTCCTGCAAAACTGAGCTGAGGGGGAAAAAAGTACTCAGAAGGTGAGATTTTCATTCTGGGGTGGGTGATAATGGGAGTTGTGGCAAACAATCCTGAAAAGGTTTTAGAGGCTGCTGGGTGGAGAGATGGACTGGCTGAAACACTTGCCTCATTGCACAAGTACTTTGTCAAAGCAATGTAGAAAAAAACATAAAGAAGAGACATTCCACCCCCTCCTCCCCACACATTCTCCATGCCCCAACTCATGCAACGTCCCTGCAAGTAACCCGCTCACCATCATCCAAGGTCCCTCATGCCACCAATGCCAATGTATCCTCCTATTACCACCCCATTGCTCCTCACACTCCATGACAATGTATGCCCTTCCTACCCTTTCTAGTCTTCATGCCAACTCAGTGGCAACTCATGTCAATCCATTTACCCATACAATTACCCACACCAACTCAGACGATACCCACCATGAGAACACCTCAGGATGTGAGCATAGATTAAATGAAGTTCTAAATATGTATTATGATTCCCTATTGAAAGAAAACTAAGTAATTTATAGGAAGACATTTAACTTGCTTTAATCTCTTACAGAACAAGCATCTGACCTCATAGTTCCAATTCAAAGAGTTTAGAATGATGTGGAACTGTCAATCAAACTGCAATCTGACACTGAAATAATAAAGGATTGTGAAATCAGTCGTGCCATACTAACCTTGCGATGAAGGCCCTCTGGCTCATGTCAACAGAATGAACTGCAAGCATTTATATTTTCTAAAGATGCAGACTTTTTTTTCAAAGATCTAAAGGGCAGGGTTTTTAAATTGTAGGTCAGCTCTACAGCTACAGAACTGCTATTTTGATTGTTCTCTTGACAGCTAGCTTGACAGTTCAATTAAGCTTGACAGTTCCAATCGGTTTCTGCATGTTCCACATTTTTATCTACTTTCACTATCTCGAAGGGCACTTGACCTCTTTCAAAGGACACCTGGCCTGCCAAAGGTGTCCCACACCAAATCTAAAATTGCACCTTAACTTCCAGAAAGGATCTCTCCAAAGTACACCAGCAGTTTTAGACCTTCCCTGACCAGATATAAAGAGCACAAGTCATGATTTGGGCATCCCACTTGTGAAAAATCTGATCTATATGATGTAATTGTGAGTTGCCATGTGCAGTTGCTTTCATGAATGACAAATGTATAAATTAGAATCCACCTCTACTTCCTCTTTTCCCGACATTCTGCAGAAATGGTAGGTGCGCTGTTCAGGGGCATAACCTAGGATTTGAGTCTTTGTCACAATTTTTGTAATAATGAAGAGGCTATCCAGAATTATAGAATCCTTACAGTTTGGAAACACAGCATTTGGCCCATCAAGTCCACACCAATCCTCTAAAGAGCATCCTATCAGACCCACCCCACCCCACCCCACCCTAATCCTGTAAGCCAGCATTTCCTATGGTTAATCACTGGATACTATGGACCATTTCCCATGGCCAATCCACCTTACCTGCACACCTTTGGACTATGGGAGGAAACTGGAGCACCCAGAGGAAACCCAGGCAGACATGGGGAGAATGTGCAAACTCATAACAGTTAGTCCCCTGAGGGTGGAATGGAACCCAGGTATCTGGAGCTGTGAGGCAGCAGTGCTAACCACTGAGCCACCATGCCACCCAACTACATGAAGATTCATGCCTTCATCTTTCTCATGGGATGTGAGCATCGCTGGCTGGCCGGTATTTATTGTCCGTCCATAGTTGCCCTTGAGAAGGTGGTAGTAAGCTGTTTTCTTGATCTACAGTGCTGTGGGTTGACCCAAACTGCTCATAGAAAGGGCATTCCAAGCTTTTCGCCCAGTGAAAGTGATGGAACAGCAATATGTTTCCAAGTCAGGACAGTGAGTGGCTTGGAAGGGAACTTGAAGATGGTGGTGTTCCCATGTAGCTGTTGCCCTTGTCCTTCGAGATGGAATTGATTGTTGGTTTGGAGGTGTTATCCAAGAATCTTAAGTAAATTTCTGCAGTGTGACTTGTGGACAGTATACACAGCTGCTACTGACTATTGGTGGTGGAGAGAGTGGATGCTTGTAGATATGGTGCCAGTCAAGCATGGTGGTTTAACCTGGATGCTGTTGAACGTCTTGAGTGTTGTTGGAACTGCAGTCTTCCAGGCAAGTGGAGAGTATTCCATCACACTCCTGACTTGTAGATGGTGGACAGGCTTTGGGAAGTCAGGAGGTGAGTTACTTGCTGCAATATTCCTAGCCTCTGAATTGCTCTTGTAGCTACTGTGTTTATGTGACCAGTTTTCAGTTGAGTTTCTGGTCAATGGTAACCCACAGGATATTGTTAGTGGGTTTCAAATATGGTTTGTCAAAGATGGTCATTGCTTGGCATTTGTGTGTTATGAACATTACTTGCCACTTGTCAGCCCAAGCCTGGATATTGTCCAGATCCTGTTGCATTCGAACATGGACTGCTTCAGTATCTGAGGAGTCACAAATGGTGCTGAACATTGTGCAATCATAGATGAACGTCTCCACTTCTGTCCTTATGATGGAGGGAAGATCTTTGATCCAGGGAACCACTGGAAGAGCAGGATGGATCACTCGCTCAGCACTTCTTGCTAAAGATCGATGTGAATGTTTCAACCTTATCTTTTGCACTGAAGTGTGGGTCTTTTCCATCATTGGGGATGGGGATATTTGTGGAGCCTCCTCCTTCACAAGATTGTTTAACGGTCTACCATTATTAATGACTGGAGTGACAGGACTGCAGAGCTTAGATCTGATCCATTGGTTGTGGGATCACCTAGCTCAGTCAATCATTTGGTGCAAATGCTGTTTGACATGCAAGTATCCTTTTTGGTAGCTTCACCAGGTTTGCTTCTCATTTTTAGGTATGCCAGGTGCTTCTCCTGGCATACCCGCTTGGGAAAGGACATAGCCAGAGATGGTGATAGTGATGGTGGTGTTTGGGACTTTGTCTGAAAGCTATGATTCTGTGAGTATGACTGTGTCAGGTTGTTGCTGGACTAATCTGTGAGACAGCTCTCCCAATTTTGGAACTAGTCCCCAGATGTTAGTAAGGACAACTTTGCAAGGTGACAGTTGTCAATGCTAGGTGGTCCGCCTGGTTTCACTTCTTTGTTCAGACTTTAGTGATTGATAAAAGTGATTATTAAGACAAACTGAATACAATTCTACCTCTCCTCATGCTCTTTTGACCATTGTTTTTGCTCATGACCTCCAAGTTCTATTCCTTTGACCCATACCAACTAAACTGCTGACCTCCCTTCCTTCCAGACTTCCTTTCTTGCCTGCATACTAGATGACATTGGTTTTGAAGGGATCATTTCCAATCACCCTCAACGGCAATCCCTGAACTCTCCTGGTAGATCCACTGTCCCACGTCCAGCTTCTTTATCCTCTTCAAAGCCTTTCAATATGCTTTTTCCCAAATCTGGTTTTATCTCCCCCACAGCTCCACATTTGAATCTACCTAATCATGTTTTAGATCTTGCCCAAGTCCGAGAACAGCTGCAAATGAATTAACAAATTGATGTTCTTTATGAGTATACCCATAGTGTATTGTTCTTCCTCATCATCTCTGTAACCTTTGACACACCGGCTACAGTATCTTTCTTCAAGATATCTTTTCTCATATCCAACTTCAATGTGTTCCATTTTTATCGATCCAATTGTGGCTTGAACATTTCCCAGAATGGCACTTCTTGCCAGCCTTACATTGTTACCTCCAAAGTCCTCCAATGATTGATCCTTCACTGTTCCTCTAACTATCTGCCAAACTTTGGTGGTGCCGTCAATCAACAATGAATCCGCTTCAGAATGATATCAAGCTCCACTATGTACTATGTATCTCAACAACTCCACTGTGTTGCCTGACAATCTCTCCTGCATCCAGTCCTGAAAAAACTGCAATTTCTGCCAGTTAATGATGGAGAGAATCATTGTTTTGGTTGCTTCTACATTTTGTGCACTTACAACCAACTTCATCTTCCTCTCCTCAGCCATTGTCTTGATCCAATGTTTGTCATGGTGTCTTTTTGAATCCAGCACTGAGTTTATGACTACATAACTTCTATATCACAACAACCTACATCCAACTCTCCAACATCATCTACCTCTTCACATATCAAAGTTCACCTTTTGTTGGAATCATTATTCAAGCCTTTGTTGCCTTCAGACTTGATTATTGCAACAAATTCCTTGCAGCCTCCAAATCTCTGCTGCCTCTATCCCACTCTCCCTGCGTTGAGTCCCATTCATCGATTGCACTTTTCTTCCACCCGCACTACTAGCCCAACTCCTAACACTTCCAATCAAAAATTGCTCTCCTTGATTTTGCCTATCTTTGTAACCTCACTCAACATTGCAAACCCCTTCTGACTCTCTATTCCTTTGATTCCACCCTCCATAACTTTTACTCAAATTGCAGTCACTGCAGCCTCATATTTTGGAATTCTGGGCCTAAACCCATTCTCTCTCTTCAGACTCGCTTAAACACAACTCTTATTCTTAATATCTTCTCCTTTGGTTTAATTTTTATTTTTGCCTGATGAAAAACCTTGAGAAGTGTTTCTACATGTTTATTTCCAAGTTGTAATTACTTTTGGACTTTTAACTTTTAAATAAAAATATTTCAGGATATTTAATCATTTGGATAGGGATATCATCCCAATTACATGTTTCAGTGAAATATTGAGCTGGGTACAATAAAAGACAAGCAGCTTTGATACATCTGGGTGAATAAACTTAATTGTAATGGAATAAACATAATACATGATTGCTTTGTGCCTTTTACAAGATATTCTTTCATGCCCTCTGTTTATAAAGGAGAAATATGGTTTGAAATACACATTTCTTCTTTAGCTATAGCCTATTAAAAATGTTGCATTGTTTTGCTTTTTCTCTGAATGATTTCCCTTCACTTTATTCTTATTTCTGCTCTTTCTGTTTCTTCTTATCTCTCTTTCTCTCTTTCATCCATATATTTAACGCAGCAGTCCAAGAAGCCGAACATGAGGATGTAAAGGTTGTTACAGATGTGCAAGCTCCAAAGCCTACTAAAAAATCAAAGTCCTCAGCTGCAGGTTCACAAGCTGCCAGCCTCAAGAAGGAGAAAAAGGCGAAACCGAAAGGTCAGCTCATTACACAGAAATGCATGGAGACCAACTGTCTCTCCGTTAAAAAGCATGCCTACCTTTAGTGCAGAAATATACCGTAGTGAATTTCCCTTAATGTTACCTTACATTTACAATTGGAGAAGGTGGTACCTTTAAAGCATGTACTTAGAATTGCTGCACAATCATCAAAATCTCAGATTCACACTGAGAATGATGGCTTACTTCCAGTCTGTGTAAGGTAGGCAGGGATCGGAGCAAATAAACATTGCTGTTATTACTACCATTTTACTCAGTGGGTTAAACATTTAGAATAATTTGTAAGATACGAGAAACAAAGATAATGAACTGCATTCAATATGATGGGACCAAAGTTTGCAATGGCATAGTTGAAGTTCTAGAAGAGCAAACTTCATTGAGCAAATTTGTTGCTTCTCAAGTTCATCACAAAATTACAGTGTTTGGTTCCAGATGTGGGGGCAGTGGTATGGTGTCTGTTTTTTGTTGTGATTAGGTCACTTGCTGGGTTATGCCTCATCCCTATATCAGATGTTTCTCTTTCACCATTCAACCAGTGGCATTATAGAGCCATAGAGATCTCTGCATTCAGCAGAAAAAGATAGGGTAACTTGAACAATTGAAACAATAATAGAAGATAGCTCTTATGTAATTGTTTAGGGTCCCTATCAGGCAGCCTAATCAAAATCAAACCCTGAGCATATCATATATATTGAAGTAAAGATTGATTTTGGGAAAGAGCCAAAATAGTTAGGTTTTCATATGTTGTATAAGTCAAGCCCTGATGTTTGGCCCAAAAATCCTCCATTTTCAAAGTCTTGTACTTATCTATGGAGCAGGATTGATTGAAGCAGTCTAATTAGTTTTTTTCACAATTGCTGTTTTCTGATTGAGACACTGGAAATGCCAGTAATTATTGTAGTTGGGACTGCAAATTCAGCACCGTGGCCAGCAACAAAATAGTTTTGAGCTGCTGGAATATGTTACTTATATAAAAGTGAACTTGTAACTTTTCACCGAAAGATTTGGCCTCAAAATCTCAGTTTTACCTGAGTGTATACGATAATTGCTGATGTTCCTAAGTTGCCAAGGCACTCAGATCTTATAAGGGTATCATATGAAGCTTGAAAACATTCAAACTAAATGGATAAATTGGCTGCTTATTGGATTGTGTCAGAAACAGTGAGGTCATTTTCTGTTTCCTTACTAACCAAAATTAACCATTAATCCCTGCAAATTGGCCTTGAGACATAATCCTGCCAGCTCATTTGGGATGTCTGTTTGGTACCTTGCTGCTTTAGCAGCGAATTGTAAATCATGTCAGAACTTCAAAACCACTGGCTGCATTGGTCATTCATTCAAAAGACAAGATTTGCCTCATACAGTTCTGCAGGAAATTTGCTTTCTTGTGTTCTGCTTTTTAGTTTCCTCTGACTTCATCCTAAAAACTAGGTTTATCTTCCGTGTTGTGTACAATTGTAATTGATGAAAAAAATTTCAAATGATGATGCTTCCAATTAGCGGATGATTCAATGCTCACAGATTCCTTGAAAGCACTGACATCAACTCCAATTTTAACTTAACTGGTATAGAAGTAGAGAGATTATGTTGCAGCTGTTCAGCACATCGGCTAGGCCACTTTGAAACACTGCATTCATTTCTGGTCTCCCTGGATTAGGAAAGATGTTGTGAACATTGAAAGGGTTCAGAAAAGATTTACAAGGATTTTGTCAGGTTTGATGGTTGTGAATAAATTTTAGTTGGTTGTGAACCATTTTGCAATAAAATAAAAAAATGAGGTACTTATAGAGTCTTACTGCATGTATCCAATGTGTCATGTTGTTGCATGTCTGTATTGTAAGAAATGTACTCAAGATGTATTGTAAATGGCCATTACTTGAAACTCACACAGTATAATAGCATTTTCCTGCTGAAAACTCTAAGTTCTACTAACAGTTTTCTAACATTGGGAAAAGAAATAACCATCTGATATGGAAAGTCTTCTGCTAATTTTCTGCTGGAGCTGATCTTTTTTAGCTTCTTTCTCATGGCTGCAAATGTGAAAAAACAGAAGGCCTGTATTTATCTGTATTTATCAGTAATGCCTGAATTCATTGTGACAAAAATCAAAGTTGATCTATGAGAGAGCTCACACTAACCATTCAATTATTTTTATTGATCCTCCCTTCCTGTGATCTTGCAATAGAAGTAAAAACTACCCTGGAGAAAATTTGAGGTTATCCAACGAATTTAGCATGTGAGCTCACAAATGGCAAGAAAAAGACATATTAACACGTCAGGTATGATAGGCAAGGATAGACAAAGTATTGAGTCTTTTTTGGAGAAAGTAAAGAAATTGATGGTCTCTAAACCAAAAAAATTATAATATTTATAAAACCCCGAACTGGCATTTTTATTTTTCAGGTGGTAAAAACCCGAAAAATTAGGCAAGAAGGTTAAATGAGTTGGAAACCTGACTGTTTAATGATGATAAAATAAGATTCTAATCTTGCTTAAGATTGCCTGTGATGAAAAGGTTGTGGGTGGGCAAGAGGAGGATGTAATGAATTGAACAGAGACTGTCAGTTCACTGTCCATTCCATATCAACCTTTTCCCCTCCATTATAGACACAGGTAGTCAGAGTCACTGAGGTGAAATTTGGCACTAATTGATACCATTCTGAGAAGCCAAAGGTTGGCTCACATAAGAAATTGGGAAAAGTCACCCCGATGCAGCAAAGGGTGCTTTTCTTAAGTTGCTGTTGAGACATTTAGGGCAGAGTCGAGCAGATTGAATGTTACCTAGAAATGTTGCAGGATTTCTTTGAACTTTGGCACATTAGATCTTTCAGATATTAATTGATTTTGACAGACAATATTCCCTGGTTCTATGCTTGGTAAACGCAACAGTTCTTGAAAAACATCTTCTAGGAGAAAGTGAGGACTGCAGATGCTGGAGATCAGAGCTGAAAATGAGCGCAGCAGGTCAGGCAGCATCCAAGGAGCAGGAGAATCGACATTTTGGGCATGAGCCCTTCTTGGGCTCATGCCCAAAATGTTGATTCTCCTGCTCCTTGGATGCTGCCTGACCTGCTGCGCTTTTCCAGCAACACATTTTCAGCTTTGAAAAATATCTTGCCAGATACATAGACATGGACCTCATTTGCCTGATATTTCCTCAATTAACCACTTTCAAGGGGCACATTATAACTGATGTTTACTTATTGAAACCGAATTATTTGAATGAACTAAGATTCAGGTTTAGAAAGACAAGTCTTCAAAGCAATTTTAATTCAGTTGAATACTGTGAAAGCAAGTTTGGTTCATATAAAACAGAATTTTCATACAGTCCAGAGCAATCAAATTGATATTACTGACCTGTCAAAAATAACTAATAGTATGCCAATTAACAAAAACATTGAATGGAAAAAAAGCAGAAATTGTTGGAAAAACTCAACAGATCTGGTAGCATCTGTGCAGAGAAATCACAGGAAGGTCTGAGGAAGGGTCACTCAACTGGAAATGTTAACTTTGATTTCTTCCCACAGATGCTACAAGGTCTGCTGAGCTTTTCCAGCAATTTGTGTTTCTGTTTCTGTTTCTGATTTACAGCATCCGCAGTTTGTTCAGTTTTTATTTAGCATTGAATGAATTGTAGACATAAAATTGTAAGTGATAGAATCAGCATAAACATGAGTGATCAAATACTCTCAGGAACACTTAGGGAAGATTTGCTCCAGGTACTCTAAATAAAATTAGATATGCATTCAAAAACAACATACTTTTCAAATGTTTATGGATGGAATTAGAACACAGCTTTTCCTCCTATAGGAGTCACGTATTTTGGAATCATGTAATTCCTGGAACTTGCCCTTTTAGTTTTTCCTCACTTTTTGTGTAGGGTAGGGGTGGGGGACTGGTGGGGATGAAGCACAGGTTGGATTCGATTTCCTCTTCATGAATGTTTTTTGTGTGGTAACTGCCACCATCAAAAGATTACATAAAGAAGGAGGATTTATAATGGTTTACAAAACGATTATATGGTTGACAATATGTTGACAAAAACAGGCTTAATCAGCTGTGTAGTCTTTTCTTGCTGGAATGCTTCCTTAGCACTAAGTACCAATTTAATACCATTTACACAGTAGGTATTGGCATATCAGTTCTATTATATGTGGGCCTTGTTATATACAACATTTTTTTCATCTCGCCCTTTAAAATTATTGTATTTACAATATAGCTATTCTAAACTGCTGTCTTTAGTTGAATGTATTGATAGAAACAAAAAATTGTGTCCAGTTCTTCTGATCAAGAAATTAAATATCTGTCCAGTTTTCACTTTAATTAATTTGCTGTTAAGAAGTTGGTTTAAATTTAGAGTTTTTTGGTCCAATATGAGAGGGAATTAATTTCATTTTTGGCCCACAGGGTCAACCTGATAAATGATAATATTTTAATTAATTTTGCACTCTTCTTTATAACACTCTGTTTTGATAATTCTTCATTTGCATCATATCATAAACATATAAAATCAAATGACTCACGTGAATTAAAAGGCACAGGTATAAGATGTCAGTTAAAGCTGTTGATGACACAATTGAGGTGATGATATTGACAGATATGGATATTTCTTAAGAAATAGTACTTGAGCAGTTACTGAGACTTAAAGTAGATAAATCCCTTAGACCTGATTATCTACAGGTCTATTGAAAGAAATGGCTGGAAAGGTAGTAGCTGGTCCTCTTTCAAACTTCTATAGATTCTGGAAGGGTTTCTGCAGACTGGAAGATGGCAAACATAAACAGGAGAGAGAGAAAACAGAGAACTGCAGTCCTGGTAGGAGACATGAGGTTGTAACTAACAGAATGCAAGTGGCTGTGGCATATTTAGATTTTCAAAAAGCATTGGATGAGGTCCTACACAAAAAGTTCATAACCAAAATAAGGCACATGAAATTGATGGAATAAATGTGGATAAGAGCTGGTTATCAAACAGAAAGCAGAAAAATGGAAAAATTGGTTGACAAGCTTTGCATGGTTGGGGTACCACAAGGATAACTGCACGGGCCCCATTATTCATAATCTACATTAAACATTTGGATATGGGGATTAAATGTAATATTTCCAAGTTTTCAAATGATGCAACAACTGGTGGAACTGTGGATTGTGACAATACTGCAAACATGCTTCAAGGAGACTTGGAGAGACTTAGTGAGTGGGCCCAAATATGGCAGATAGAATACAATATGGAGAAAGGCCAGCTTATCCACTTCGGTAGCAAAACCTGAATTTCTTAATGGGTGAGCATCTGACATGTCAAACCCCTTCAGAATCTTATCTGTTTCAATAAGATCTCATTGATCTTAATTCCAGTGGCTATTTGTAATTGTGAACTCCAATGGGAATAAGCCCAATCTGCTGAATCTTTCCTCAGAAGACAACTCCCTCACTGTCAGGAATAAATCATAAAGTTTGTTTAATCACATTCAAACATCATTAAGATAGCACACTGGTTGGAGCAATTGACTTACTTTGTCTTCTAAGCCAAACACTTAGGTGCACATTATGTGCACCTGTTGGAATATCCCTGAGCTGTGGGTGTTCATATAGACACTGCTCCTAAGGCTGCTTGCCCCTTATATCTAGGTAAGGCTCTTCAACTTCTTATATACCTTAACACTCCTATAAACATAGTAGGTTCTCAAATACAGCTCCATAGGGGTGTGTCTAAGACTTCTTACTTCTCATGCTCACTTGAAACTGGAGTCTACTCTTTCTGATGTCAGAGTCATGTGTTCATTTACATTATCATGAGATATATGAATCTGATTATATACCACAGGTTGAAATATCAGCAACAGCATCAAAGATACTTTATATACATACACACACAAATGCGCGTGCATGCACATACACTCACGCAAAATTTATTCCACCTGTTCTTCATATTCATAGCACACAACTATACTCATGTTCACACTAAGGAGGCATTCATTCACTTTTTAAGAATCACTATTTATTACAAATGTAGGTTAACAATTATGAACTGTTGGCATATAACGCCACTCGTTAAAACTCAAACCTCTGCTTATAAACTCCAGCTTGCATACAGCAAATAAAATGCCTGTAATGAACAGATATAAAGACTGGGAATGCAGTCCATTGGTCCCTAGTCATAAGATTTGCCAAGAACCAGTCTTGTGCTGGTTAGAACACTGCTCCTCAATCTTCCTTTATGGTTTGCAGAGGCACAGGATGATTGATTGTAAAAGACTCTGACTTGTTAAATAAAAGTCACGGATTACAGAAGTTGCTGAAGGAAAACTAAACTATCTTCATGCTTTAAATATTTTTTATTGCAGAGAACAGACACAGCTGCTGGGCATGTGGGGATTTGATGGGGCTGGTCAGCAACCTTGGAACCAGACACATTGTTGTTGGCAGGCTGAAGGCCTTTGTTATCAAAGATTGATCACTAGTCCACAGACCAATTATTGCTTGTTGAATCTCTATTTGCATACAGCCTTGGTTCCAGCTTGTCTGCAAAATACACTTAAACAACTGCTTGAACAACATTTGTGTCGATGCAGCTCTTACAATTCATATCAAGTTACTTGCTTTTGAAACATGCAGCAATCCCCGAACAATCTTTGGTTTTAAAAGTTCTTTTTCCATTTCAGTCCACAGTAAGAACTACGGAAAATAAAAAGGTATGATCTTTAGAGGCTGCAAATACTGTGTCAGAGTTAAAAATCAGGTCCCTTTAAGCCTTAAACAGAACAGTTTCAGTGTTCAATGAGAGCAATTTATACCTGTTGAACTTTACGTTTGAAAGCTGAGGTCCTCCTCTTTCGCTGCTACATTTGCATCTGGGATTCCTTGGAGAAAAATCATGGGATGTCCCTCAATTCTCTTGATGCCTTTAGAGAGAAGTCGGCACTGTAAGGGATGGGAAACAAAAAACAGAAATTGCTGGAGAAACTCAGCAGGTTTAGCAGCATCATTAGGAAGAAATCAGAGTTAACATTTTGTGTCTGGTGACTCTCTGCGAGAATCCAGGTCAGAAGAAGTCATCAGACTCAAAATATTAATTCTGCTTTCTCTCCACGGATGCTGCCAGACCTGCTCAGTTTTCCCAGCAGTTTCTGTTTTTGTTTCAGATCTCCAGCATTCCCAGTTGTTTTATTTTCCTGTGGGGGATCATGTGCCTTATTTCTCCTCCAATCTCATTTTGATTTAGTCGCCTCCCACTCTCCCTACCTTTCTCTCACTTTTATTGTCATTGCACTGCCCTTATGGGCTTTGTATATAAGTTGGTCATTAATTAGAGACAATGATGACTTTGCGATGGAGCAACATGTCTGGATGTAAGAAGGGAAATAAAAAGGGCTGAATTCTTTCCCTCCATCTCTTCCCAGCCTCCCCTACATTTGCTTTTACACTGGGAAATTGATTTTTTAATGAGTAACACAGGTGATGTTGTGGTGTTAAAATAAAAAGTCGAGGTGTGTAACACCATCCCTGAATTGTAAAAAAAGAGCTGTGTTCTTTGCATTTTCCCTAGTGGGCAGCATTTTCTGGGTTGGAGGATCTGAGCTACAGGGAGAGGTTGAATAGGATGTGGCTGTTTTCCCTGGAGCGTCGGAGGCTGAGGGGTGACCTTATAGAGGTTTACAAAATTATGAGGGGCATGGATAGGATAAATAGACAAAGTCTTTTGGTGCTGGCAGGTGGGACCAGATTCGGTTGTGATATCTGGTCGGCATGGATGGGTTGGACCGAAGGGTCTGTTTCCATGCTGTACGTCTCTCTGACTCTATCTATGACTCTATTTGTTAAGATATTTCTAATCAACATGTTCAGAGATTTTATTCCTGGGTAGGCACACTGCAACTGTGCCGCAAGTCCCTTCAAACCATATTTGTTAATGATCAAACCATGGTCAACCCACATTGTTAATCGTTAATTGTTTAATATTGGCAATTTACAAGTGATTTGTGTAAAATTGCTGGGTTTTTTCAGGATGTGTGACACTGTGGTGGCTGAGATACATTATTTCCCCTTTCGATTTAATTCTTACCCAACCCCTTTACTTCCCCTATTTATTTTTTTCTTGGTGTTTAGTTGTTATTGTGTACCTGCTGTGTGTGATTTTTAAAAAAAAATTAGCACTTTGGTTTATTGAAAGAAAGCTGAGTTCTTCTCCAATGAGGCTTGTGTTCTGCACAAGCAACGGGTTCAGATGAGAGAGGTGGCAACTGATACTTGTATTAAACCAGAGATCAACAATAAATCTTTACTAAATCTCTGAGAGTCTTTTGCTGGCTTTTTTAACATATGGGTGTCAGTGCATGAAACACAGCAAGTGATTAAGAAGGCTAATGGAAGATTATCTTTTATTACAAAAAGAATTGGATGTAAATAGGTAAATGGATGTTACACGTTAGTTGTGAGACATAGCCTAACAAGGTTCAAAGCTGTAGCTGCAGATCCAGGTTCCTTTTAAAAGAGTTGAAGGTTTCTGCCTTACCCACCAAACCGGCAGTACATTCACAGCACCCACCACTATCTAGATGAGAAGCTTTTCCTCATGTCCTCTCTAATTCTCCCACCAGTTGGGGATTGGCACAATAGATGCTAGGGGAAGGTTTCCCCTGTTTGGGGTATTTAGAACAAGAGGGGCATGTGTCAATATAAGGGATTCAGCCATTTCAGACTGAGATCAGGAGAGATTTTAATTACTTACAGTGTGGAAACGGGCCGTTCGGTCTAACAAGTCCACACCGACCCGCCACCCACCCAGACCCATTCCCCTATATTTACCCCTTCACCTAACACTACCGGTAATTTAGCATGGCCAATTCACCTAACCTGCACATTTTTGGATTGTGGGAGGAAACCGGAACACCCGGAGGAAACCCACGCAGACACGGGGAGAATGTGCAAACTCCACACAGACAGTCGCCTGAGGCGGGAATTGAACCCAGGTCTCTGGCGCTGTGAGGCAGCAGAGCTAACCACTGTGCCACCATGCCACCCATTAAAACGTTTCTTCACTAAACATTTGTCAAACTTTGAAATTCTTAATCTATAAGTATATTTCTGCCAATGGTTGTTAGATTTGTATGAACTCAGATATCAAGGGATCTACGATTGTGCAGGATGGAGGATCAGTCATGATCAGTTTAGATAGCAGAGCAGGATAAAGAGGCTGAATGGCCTACAATTGCTCCTATTCTCTATGTGCTGTATTCTTCAAATGTGGCAGGACCTGAATTTAGTTCTGCGCAATTGAATGGATTTGAATAAGATAAAATGTCACCCATAGAATCCGAAAACAATGAAGAAGGTGAAATGGCATTTCAAGTGACCCTCAAATGCCAGTGAGGATCAGAGTGTGTTGTGGAAATCATTTGTTAAAGAGAAAGGCTTTGCTGTGGCTCTTCAACTAAACTCATACTACTGGGTTTCCTGAGCAATGAAAGAGGTACAAGAATGCCACAAATCTGTCAATGAAGGATTTCTCATTCAGACTAATTGCTGACAATAATTCTATCATTACTTGATCAGTCAGCTCCATGTATTGTACTAAGGTATAAGAGATAGTGCTGTCATGGCATTGTCACTGGAGTAGTAATCCCAGAAACGCAGGCTCATGTACTGGGGATATGAGTCTGAATCCCACTTTAGCAGATGGCGAAGTTTGAATTCAATATAAATCTGGAATAAAAAGCTAGCCTAATGATGACCATGAGAAAACCATTGATTGTCACAAAAACCCACCTGGTTTACTATTGCCTTTTAGGGGAGGAAATCTGCCATCCTCACCTAGTCTGGCCTACATGTGACTCCAGACCCACAGCAATGAGGTTCACTCTCAACTGCCCTCTTGGGGTAGGTAATAAATGGTAGCCTGCCCAGCGATGTTCATATCCCATGAATAAAGAATAAATAAAACGTTTGTGATGCAGCATGTTTACATTGTATTGTTTTATTGACTACAGAGCAATTGTTTATGTTCCAGTCTGCTGTTCTTCTCATTCTTCCCAAGTTGCTGCCCATTTTCTATTGAATTCTATGAATATAAAAAACAAAGTATTTTGCAAACATAAAGGCAATAGGTACACCTATAAAAGGATGAATGAATACATCCATATATAAAAACATCTTACAAAAACCTTTCACCTGTGTTCAAGGTTTGTAGCTTGAGTGCCGGTTGTCATGGTTGTGGGTGTGTTCACTGAGCTGGGAAGTTGATTTGCAGACGTTTTGTCCCCTGTCCAGGTGAATCTTCAGTGCTTTGGAGCCTCCTGTGAAGCACTGCCATACTTATGGAATTTATTTGGTTCCATTTCAGCTGCTTCTGGTTGCCAGTTTCGGTAGTTCATTGTAGTGGTCGGTATATTGGGTCTAAGTCTATGTGCTTGTTGATGGAGTCCGTGGCTGAGTTCCATGCTTCTAGAAATTCTCTGGCTGTCCTCTAATTAGCTTGTCCTATGATCATTTGTGTTGTCCCAGTTGAATGTGTGGTCTTTGTCATCTCTGTGTATGGCGATGGGAGACAGCAGGTCATGGCATTTAGTTGCTAGTTGGTGTTCATGGATGCGGATTGCTCGTTGTTTGCCTGTTTGTCCTTTATAGTGTTTCATGTAGTCTTCACATGGAATCCTGTAAATTATGTTAGTCTTGCACATGATAAAAAAATGTCTCGGAACTGACAGCCAGACTTCTCCAATCACTGGGACTCATGACAGCCCATAAATCGCCAGCCATACTCAGACTAAAACTCACCAGGACAAAATACCCTCAAGTTGTGCTCATGCTCCTTGACATTAAATGCCAACTTTCTGACAAGTTTTTTGAGTGCCTGATACATTTGAGTGTCTATCGTCATCTGCCTTCAGCTGTCAGCTAACTTTTCTAAGGCACTAATTGATTACTCTGCTGCAGAACCTGAGTTTCTTTTTATTTGTTCATGGGATGTGGGTGTTGCTGGCTGGGCCAGCATTTCTTGCCTGTTACTAGTGCCCTTGAGAAGGTGGTGAGCTGCCTTTTGAACTGCTGCAGTTCATATGCTGTAGGTTGACTCACATGATGATGTTAGGGGAGGGAATTCCAGAATCTTGACATAGCAACAGTGAAAGAATGGTGATAAATTCCCAAGTCAGGATGGTGAGCGACTTGGAGGGGAACTTGCAGGTGGTGGTCTTCCCATGCATCTGCAGCCCTTGCTCTTCTCGATAGAAATGTTTAGAGGTTTGGAAAATGCTAAGGAGAATGTCTGCAGTAAATAGTACACATTGCTGCTGAGCATCGGTGATGGAGGAAGTGGATGTTTGTGGGTGTGGTGCCAAACAAGTGAGCTGCTTTGCCTTTGGATAGTGTCAAGCTTCTTGAGTGTTGTTGGAGCTGCAGTGATCAAGATCAGTGGTGGGTATTACATCACTCCCCTGACTTACAGTTGGTAGACAGGCTTTGGGGAGTCCGGAGGTGAGTTATTTGCTGCAGTGTTCCTATCTGTGACCTGCTCCTGTATTCCTATGGCTAATTCAGCTCAGTTTCTGATCAATGGTAACCCCCCTAGGAAGTTGATAATGCAGCATCACCCTCTTGGAAATGGCATCTAAGTTATCCTTTCCTGCTGCCATGACTTCTCTGCCTGTGTGCCTGGTTTCTCAGCAAACGGTGATCCCTTGTCCTCAACATTTAACTCTGTGTTCGTACCTGGCTGTATGAATTCAAATAACTGGTCTTCCCTGTCTTTTTGCACATTCTGGATACCTGTAGCTGTGGCCTCAATAATGGTCCTTCCAATAATGATCAGCACTGTCCCTTCTATGGAGGTGAAAAACATGCATGGGTTAGTTCTTCCCCTCCAGTTGGTTGTATTGCCTCTGGTTATGTGTCACCTTAGTCTGCTATATTAGGCAATTGTGTTATTTAGAGATGAGCAGGCTGATCAAGTGATTTGTCTATCACAATTTGAATAATTGCCATTATGTACAACCTGTGATATGTGAAAGTGAAGTTTGCAATTGTGCTAATCATGTCAGAGTGAGGGGAAGCATATATCGGGTATAAAGAGATTCTTGTGGTACTATGGTAGTGTTCCTACCGTATGCTGGAAAATCCAAGTACAGATACTAGTTGACCCAGGTCTGCCAAAATATGTTTGAACAGGTTGATTATAAACAATGATGTCAGCAGTTCACATCTTGGTTCTGTGTTACCAAGTACAATTTCTAAATTCAATATTCTTGCAAAGGGTGCTCTGTCTACTTTAGCTCCTACACATTTAATAATAATGGGATATTTTAATGTCTTAGCAACTATTTAACTAAAAGCTTTTTCACCTTTCTTGAAATTATGCTTATTCACTTTTAGTCCAATTCTTTGTTTCTACATGTGTCCTATATTCAGGCCAATGTTTGGTTAGTTTTGTTGGTATGTTTGCAAATTGAGCTATTTTCTGGATGCCGTGATCAATCGGTTGTTAAGATCCATTTAAGATTTAACCCAAAACCATGAATGCTAAGCAAGTTCTGACATTAACCTTTGGTTGAACTTAAAGTTGATCTCTTTTGATCCATCAGGGATTGATGGTCCTGCTGCCTTTCAGGATGAAGCGCAGGAGGTGGGAAGTCAAATTCAGATTCTCACTGTTGGACAGTCCAGCAATGATGATGAGGCCGATACAGACACTGCAGCCAGTGCACAACAAACAACAAAGCAGGATCTTCGAGTAACGATGCAGAAAAAGGGTAAGATAATTTGTTACTTGTCAAAATTGAACTCAAGTCTACTTGATTTTCTTCATTAAATTGTGGATAATTATGCCATTTCAATGACTGCAATTTGAGCAAAACAATTTTAGGTGGAATGTAAGATCATCTTGTTGATTTCTGTTGCTCCGAAGCCAAATAATCACCTTCTGCTCCCTGAAACAATATTAGCATTTCATTTTCCTAGGACAGACATAGAATGCAAAATCAAGTTGCCTTTTCCTGTCATCAAACTTCCATTATCTAATTCATTAGTACATTTTAGCCATGTCTAATTTTGTGAGTCCTGTGGCTGTGCTGGTGATGGCTTGACAGTTTACTTTTGTTCTTGGGATGTGCGTATCATTAGCAAGGTCAGTATTTATTACCAATTCCATTTGTCCTTAAGAAGGTGACTGTTAGCTGCTTTCTTAATCCACTGCAGTTGACCCATCAACTGTGAAGGAGTGTTTTTTTAATTATTTTTTCATGAGATGTGGATATTGCTGGAAGACTATCATTTGTTGCCCATGCCGAGTTGTGCTTAAGAAGAGGTCCATTTCAAACCAAGGCCATTTGTAACTCGCAGGGAAATTTGTATGTGGTGTTGCTCTCATGCATTTGCTATCCTATTCTTCTGAGTAGCAGAGGGTGTGGTCTCAGAGGATGCTGTCAGAGGAGCCTTGGTGAGTTGCTGTGATAGGTATATCTTGTAGGTAGAACACACTGGTGTTGCCGTTTGATTGACAATGGTCACACTTGGTCACAATGGTTAAGGGTATTCTTCTTGGGAAGCAAATCAAATGAGCTGCTTTCTTCTGGATATTGTTGAGTTTCTGAGTGTTGGTAGAATTGATATCGAGTATATTCCATCACATTCTTGACTTGTGTATGGTAGACTAGAGTATTAGCAGTTTGGTTACTTGCTGCAGAACTCCAAACCTCTGACCAATGCTTGTAACCACAATAGTTCTATGACTGGTTTGGTTAATGTCTGACATGGCAATCTTGAGAGACCTATCTGAGGTGATTGTCACTTCAAGATTGAAGATGGTTTGTTGTGATTGTAGAGGCCATTTCATGAATTTCAGAACTTTCCATAACTGGTACAGATACATAACGGTGGGACTAGGTTGACTGGTGTTTTTTCCTTCTCGTGGACTTCATTTTCTGCTGTCTGGTAATTTCTTTTGATTTATGCTTTTCTAATGCCTTTTCTGACTGATTATTTCCAGGCACTTTGGTTAACAACGCTTGATTCAGATCCACTCAATGTGGCCTTACCGATGTGGTAGACATAGATTACCTGTTGGTCTTGTGTTGATGGCCAGCTTGCCATAGTGCATACCTTTGAGGAGGTGAGCATTATCCATTTGGGCCACAAGACCCAGCCAATGGAATTTGCATTTTCTCAAGAGGGTGAACATGCTGGGAATCCCTGCATGTGGAGTATTATCTTATTCTGCACCCTACCTTGACTGGACATGACCGATGTTTGTCTGAGACAGTGGCTGTGGAAGCTGTTCAGCTATTTTTCTTGGATAAATTGTCCCTGCTTTGCTATTGTAAACAAGTGAGCTGAGAAGATAAGCCTGGTACTTAAGCCTTATATTTTTGAGTAGTTTGTACACCTATTGTGACTCAAGTTTGAGATTGATCCTCCCTGGGCTTCTCAACTGTTGCCTGGGTACCAATGCTGATTTCAGCATCAAAAGACAGGTTGCTAATAATTCTTAATCCAGGGTATATCAAACTATTGGTGATCTCCGGAGAGAGATTATTGGTGTTGATGGAGAGTGGGGTTGATGCATCCTGGTCCGTAATGTTGGTCTTCCTAATGCTGATTGCCAGTCTAAACTCCCGCAGACCTGGGCGAAACAGTCTACAAGTTGCTACTACAATGTGGAATGCCAATGTGACGTCACAGCAAAGAGCAAATCTGAGAGCAGGACTTTACACTTTGGTATAGGTGGGCAATCCTACCGCATTGAACACTTCCATCAACTCTGGTATGCAGGTAGACATCCTCATTTGAGTATAATAACAGTATGGACAAAAATGTGGCAAAGAGTGTTGGCAATGGGGTGCAACCTGCTTAACCCTTTCAAGAAGCATCTGAGGTTGATCCATTGAAAATGAGAAAACTGTGCATGTTCTTGTGAAAAGGAGAAATGGTACCTGACATTCCAGGTAAGCAGCCTATTATTTGCATCTGTTTAAAGAGATCAAAAGCCTTGATGAGGTCTATGGAAACAATGTACAGCAATCACTGCTGTTAAATGCACTCTCCTGTAACTGTCAAAGTGAGGAAATCATGTCAACAATCAATCTGCCAACTCTGGAGCCACACTGAGATTCTGGATAGATATGTGATGCCAGAGTCTGAAAGCTGCTCCAGGAAATGTGAGCTAAGACCTTCTACGTGATACTTAACAAGGAGTTGCCTCGGTAATATTAGCAGTATCTGAAATCCTCGTCATTTTTATACAAGATGACTATGTTTGCTCCATGCACATCCTGAGGTGTAGATTTTCCCTTCTAACAGATAGCCAAACAATCATGGAAACATTGTGGTAGTGCCTATTTTCCATTGCTGACAATTTCAGGTGGAAGGCCAATGTTTGCTAGGTTTTACCATTAGCAAGAGATTCACTTGCTTTATTAAGCCTTACTATGGTGGGCTTACTGCTCAACTCCCTCTTGACAGGAAAGTCTGTAATGGTGCTGAGAGCTTTTTGGCAACCATGTCCTTCACTGTGGAGAGATTGACAGTGCTCCACATGACTTTGCACCAGTTTGATATATTTATCAGGTCTTTCTCTTCAAGGGGGATGATTTTTGGGATGTTGCGCTCGTGAAGCGTGTGATATCCATTCACCTGCATCAGTTCCCACAAACTCAAGACATTCACCACTATTCTCATTTGATGGGCACCCCATCCACTATCTTAAACATTTGCTCCCTCCAAAACAGTGAATGCTGAATGTGTACCATCTACAGGATGCAGTACAGTCACTGGTCAGAGCTTTTTCACACAACAACCTCCAAAACTGTGGCCTCTGTCACTTAGAAGAACAAAGGCAGCAGATGCTTGGAGCTCCCCTCCAAGATCTACATCATCCTGACACAGAACTATATGACAGTTCCTCACTGTTGCTGAGTTAAAGTCCTGGAATTCCCTTCCTAACAGCAGCATGGTGCATCTTTTCCCTTCGAAAAGCAATAGTTCAAGAAGGGAGCTCAGTGCCACTTCCTCGAGTCCAACTGGGGATGGGCATCAAATACAGCCTAGCCTGCTGTGCCCACATTCTGTGAATGAATCATTTTAAAATGTAATTAGTCCTGAAAGGAATCACTACCCTTCTCCCAAAATGCTCCCTTTCCCATTTGGGAGTGGAAGACTAATCTTAAAGTTCACAGCCGATGACATTGTTTTGATATTCCGACACTGTATTTAGGTCAATAACTCCTGTAGGTATGATGTGCCTCGCTTGCAATGCAAAGGAGCTGGTCCTATAACCTACTGTGGTACTTTAGGCCTTGGCTGCAGATGGTCCTTGTGCAGCAGGCTCCCAGGAGCTTTTATTGCTACACCTAGTTTTCCCTTCATAGTGCATGTTTTACTATCTTGCTTTCCTCCTTTCATTGCTGTGTTTTAATACTGCCCCGTATTTAACTTTGCCATAAAGATACTGAGAGAAAGTGAGGGCTGCAGATGCTGGAGATCACAGCTGAAAATGTGTTGCTGGAAAAGCGCAGCAGGTCAGGCAGCATCCAAGGAACAGGAGAATCGACGTTTCGGGCATAAGCCCTTCTTCAGGGCTTCCTGAAGAAGGGCTTATGCCCGAAACGTCGATTCTCCTGTTCCTTGGATGCTGCCTGACCTGCTGCGCTTTTCCAGCAACACATAAAGATACTGAGCCCACTTGTATACCAGTGTCTGTCAATCTTTATGTGCAATGAAATTCTATACCAGTATTGATCTTAATGCCCCTGGGATCAGAAAACCTGTCCTCTCTGCCAGTTTAATCCTGGAAATACTATTCTGAAGTCTTTCATTTCATTTTACTCTGATATTGTAGGATTTGAATTGTAAACCCTACATGATGATATTGTCGATAATCAAAACTTTGAGTGGATTCTCCTTCTGTGTTTACTAATGATTCTGTTCACTCCTGTTACTACAAAACCTCTAACCACCTTTACATTCTCACTATTTAATCTGCTCTCTTGGACAAATGAATTTTCCATTCTGTAAAGTAACACTGTTACTTCAATGAATTTATGCTTTAGGTGCAGTGCTTTAAGCCATGTTTTGGAGGTAACTGGGCTTTTCAGAGTTTTCCATTTTGTAGCTTCCACTCCTGAATTTTTATTTGATACACCTGGAGAGCAAATGCATAAAATCTCCCCTCAAATATTTGTCCGGGTTTGTAATCATTGTTTCACTCTTTACAACCCCACATCTGATAGTTGATTGACCCACTTGTTATGTTTAATTATTAAGAATGTAGATATGGATTGTTAAACATATGCCTACTGCATCAGGAAGTATATAACCTAAAAGTTACTTTAACCAGTGATTTTTGCCTCAATAGGTATTTCTAGCAGCATGAACTTTGATGAGGAAGAAGATGAAGAAGATGAAGACAGCTCTAGCTCTTCTCAGTTGAACAGCAATACCAGGCCTGGATCTGCTTCCAGTAAAAAATCTAATAAAGTGAGAACTACGAATATTTTCTTCTATGTATTTGATTGAAACATAAGATGGAATAATAGAAAAAACAGACGTGTAGTAAACTAGGCCATAGGTACTAAAGCACACACTCTTAAGGCAGCTAGATTGAAGTGACACATTGACAGAGCAGGAAGAGACATGACTATTTTTGATTTGGAGATGCCAGTGTTGGACTGGGGTGTACAAAGTTAAAAATCACACAACACCAGGTTATAGTCCAACAGGTTTAATTGGAAGCACTAGCTTTTGGAGTGCTGCTCCTTCATCAGGTGGTTGTGAAGCACACAATTATAAGACACATTAGGAGTACAATTGTGTACTCCACAACCACCTGATGAAGGAGCAGCCGCTCCGAAAGCTAGAGCTTCCAATTAAACCTGTTGGACTATAATCTGGTGTTGTGTGATTTTTAACTGACTGTTTTAGGTGAGTGAGAATGTAATTAAGCAGTCCTGTGTTTTTTTGATCACAGCAATAGCGAATGGGACAATGGATTCTCCTGTCTGATAAATATAAGGATTTTATTTAAAATGAATTTTAATAGAAGCGGATGATAATGTTTAACAGTCCATGATTAAGTACAGATTGCAAAGCTCATTCAGAGTGAAATTGCTGTGATGAGAGGTGGAAATTGTACTGTAGTGCAGGAATAGATGGCACAATCACTTTTACAGTTTGTGGCCATGGCTTGGGCATTATATACACATGTTGTTACTGCAGCACCAGGTGGCATTGTTAGTTACGCAGGTGAAATTGTAAGCACCAGTGAAAATGAAAATCTGAAAATGGAAGGAAAAGGCAACAGTGCCTGTTGTAATGGGGAGCTTAAAGTGAAGGAAACCCTAAGGGCAGTGACCATAATACAATAAATGTCACCCTGTGGTTTGAGAAGGAGAAATTAGAATCAGATGTAAAGGTAACTGCAGTGTCATGAGTAGGAGGTGGCCAGAGTTGATTGTAGGGGGAGCCTAGCAGGGAAGATTGTGGAGCAGCAATGGTAGAAGTTGCTGAGGGTAATTCAGGCGGCACAGCAGAAATTCATCCCAAGGAAGAAAATTGCACTCAGGGTAGCATGAGGCAGTCAAGGCTGACAGAGAAGTCAGGGCCATCATTCAACCAAAAGAAAAAGGATATAATGTGGACAAGATTAATGGGAAGCCAGAGGACTGGGAAACCTTGAAAAACCAGCAGAGGATAACTAAAGCAGCATGAAGCAGGAGATGAAATAGGAGAGTGAGCTAACTAGTAATATAAAAAGAAGATTGAAAGAGTTTTGTTTCAGAAATCTAAAAGGTAAGAGAGTGGCAAGAGTGGATATTGGGCCACTGAAAAATCAGGCTAGAGAAGTAATCATGGGGAACAAAGAAATGGAAGAGGAACTTATTACATATTTTGCATCAGTCTTCATGGTGGAAGACATCGGCACTTCAAGAGTCAAGGGGCAGAGGCAAGTATAGTGATCATCACTCAGGAGGTGCTGGGAAGCTGAAAGGTCTGAAGATGGATAAATAACTTGGACCAGATGGACTATACCCCAGGATTCTGAGGGAGTTAGCTGAGGAGATTGTGGAGGCATTGATAGTGATCTTTCTCTGGAAGTGGGAGCCCCAGAGGACTGGAAAATGGCTGATGTAACACCCCTGTTTAAGATGGGAGAGAAGCACAAGACCGGAAACTATAGGTCAGTTAGCCTGACCTCAGTCTATACTAAGATTTTAGAATCCATTATTAAGGATGAGATTGTGGAGTAGTTGGAAGTACATGGTAAAATAGGGTGAAGTCAGTACAGCTTCTTCATAGGGAGGTCATGCCTGACAAATCTGTTAGAATTTTTTGAGGAGGTAACAAGCAAGTTAGACATAGCAGAGCCAGTGGACATAATCTATTTGGAATCCCAGAAGGCCTTTGGTAAGGTGCTGTACAGGAGGGTGCTAAATAAGATAAGAGCTCATGGTGTTCGGGCAAGGTACTCTGCATGGATAGGGAATTGGCAGACTGGCAGAATGCAGAGAGTAGGGATAAAGCGATCTCTTTCAGGATAGCAGCTGGTGAGTAGTGAAGTTCCACAGGGGCTAGTGTTGAGACCACAGCTATTCATATTATACATTAGTTATCTGGATGAAGGAACTGAGGGCATTTTTGATAAGTTTGCAAATGACACAAAGATAGGCGGAGGGGAGAGACAGGTAGTCTTGAGGAAATGGGAAGGCAACAGAAGGACTTGCACAGGTTAAGAGAATGGGAAAAGAAGTGGCAAATGGAAGACAATGTGGAAAAGCATGAGATTATGCACTTTGGCAGAACCAAGGCGCAGACTATTTTCTAAATGGGGAAAGACTTCAGAAGTCTGAAGCATTAAGGGACTAAGGAGTCCTCATTCAGGATTCTAAAAGTTAACATGCAAGTTCAATTCCTGACGAAGGGTCTTTGCCCGAAATGTCGATTTTCCTGCTCCTTGGATGCTGCCCAGCCTACTGTGCTTTTCCAGCACTACTCTATTCTTGACTCTAATCTCAAGCATCTGCAGTACCCACTTTCGCCAATGCAGGTTGAGTCGGCAGTTAGGAAGGCAAATGTAATGTAAGCATTCATTTTGAGAGGGCTAAAATAAAAGAGCAGAGATGTACTGCTAAGGCTGTATAACATTCTGGTCAGATCGCATTTGGAATATTGCAAGCAGTTTTGGGCCCTATATCTTAGGATGCCGTTTCCTCTACATTGGGGAGATAGGACACCTACTCGCAGAGCGCTTCAGAGAATGTCTCTGGGTCACCTGCAGCAACCAACCCCACCACTCCATGGCAGACCACTTCAATTACCCCTCCCACTCCACCAAGGACATGTAGGTCCTCGGCCTCCTCCATCACCACTCCCTAACCACCCAATGCCTGGAGGAAGGATGCCTCAGGGCCCTCCAACCCCACAGCATCACTGTGGATTTCGCCAGTTTCCTCATTTCCCCTGCCCCCACCTTATTCCAGTTCCAACCTTCCAATTCAGCACTGTTCTCATGACCTTTCCAACCTGTCCATCTTCCTTCATCATTTCTCCACTCCACCCTTCTCTCTGACCTATCACCATTATCCCCCACCTCCATCTACCTATCGCACTCTCAGTTACCTTACCCCCAGACCCCCCCTCCCATTTATCTCATCACCCCCTTGGCTCTCAGCCTCATTCCTGATAAAGGGCTTTGCCTGAAATGTCGATTCTCCTGATCCTCAGATGCTGCCTGACCTGCTATACTTTTCCAGCACCAAACTCTCGACTCTAAGGATGGATGTGCTGGTGTTGCAGGGGGTTCAGAGGAGGTTAACAAGAATGATTCCAGGAATGAAGGGCTTGTTTTGTGAGGAGCAATTGAGGACTCTGCATCTGTACTTGATGGAGTTTGCAGGATGACAGGGTATCCGATTGAAACTTTCGGAATACAGAGAGGCTTGGATAGAGTGAACATGGAGAAGGTTTTTTCCAGTAGTAGGAGAGATTAGGATTTTATTGCAAAGTCTCAGATTGAAGGGATTACCCTTTAGAACTGAGATGAGGAGTCATTTCTTCAGTCAGAGGTTGGTTAATCAGTGGAACTAATTGCCACAGAGAGCTGTGGAAGTCAAGTCACTGAGTGCATTTAAGCCAGAGGTAGATAAATTCTCAATTAGTAAGGGGATCAGGGGTTACAGGGAGAAGGCAGGAAAATGGGTTTGAGAAACATATCAGCTATGATTGAATGATGGAATACTCTTGATGGGCCGAAAGGCCTAATTCTGCTCCTGTATCTTATGACATTATGGTCTAAAGTCTTTCCTCAATTGCTCGGATGTTTGGGATTATGCTTGTCAGGTTCCATTTTTGCCTGTATGATTGTATCCAGAGAATCATCTGCAATGACTCCATTTCCTGCTCCTGCATCGTTAACAGATCTATCCCTGAGTTCCTCCTATTTATCATCTACATACTGATCCTCAGGGACATTATGTGAAGACATAATGTTACATTCTATCTGTACACTGACAACACCAACATTTTCCTCACCATCACCTGTCTTGGCTCTGCATGGTCACTAATGAGATAACAGACATCCAGTGTCGGATGAGCAAGCATTTTCTCCAGCTGGGAAACCAGAAGTCCTTATCATTGGCCATGCTGTAAAATCTGTTCGAAATATAGAATGTTAGACAATCTCAGCAGGTCTGGCAACACCTGTGGAGAGACAAATACTCAATAAAGTCTGTTCTGTCACAATTGTCGCTATCCATCTCCATGGCAACTGTCTGTTACTCAATGACATCAAATGTAATGAAGTTATTGTCTTTGATGCAGGGATGTGCTTCCAATCTGCTCAGTCACCAAGACCACCATTTCTACTTTGATAAGATCACCCACCTTGGTCCTTGCTTTAGTTCCTTGCTGCTGAAACCTTCATCCATGCTTTTATTGATTCTAAACTTCACTATATCTTTACTCTATTGCCTGGTCTTCAATCTTCAATTCTAAATAAATGAGCTAATTCCAAATATTGCTTACCATATCGTAATGGATACAAAGTTCTGTTTAACCATTATCCCTTGTGCTCACTTCCTTACACTGGCTCCTCAACCAGCAATGCCTCAATTATAATTTCTTTCTTGTTTTCAAATCTCTCCATGGTCTTGACCCATCCTATCTTTTCACTTCCCAAGTGCTCTCACCCTCCATCATCTCAGCATTCATCCAGTTCTGGCCTCCTGCACACTCCCAGTTTTATTTACTCCAACATTGGTGGCAGTGTCTTCAACTGGTGGACCCCCAGCTCTGGAATTCTTAAACTGTTCTTTTTCTTTCCCTTTCTTCACTCCTTTAAAACTTCCTGTCTATTTGAACAAGCTTCTTGTCATCTGTCTTGTTATATTCCTAAATGACATGATTTTTAAAAAGCACTTAATTCATTTATTGGGATTTGGGTGTTACTGGCTGGATAAATATTTATTGCCCATCCTTAGTTTCCCCTTGAGGAGGTGGTAGTGAGTTGTCTTTTTGAATTGCTACTGTTTACTTGGTGTAAGGAGGCCCACAATGCTATTTGGAAAGGTGTTCCAGGATATCGACCCAGCAACACTGAACGAGAGTGATATTTTCCTGAGTCAGGATGGTGAGTGGCTTGGAAGGTACATTGTAAGCAGTGATATTCCCATGCATCTGCCACTCCTGTCCATCTAGCCTGTAGTGCTCATGGGTTTATAAAATCTTGTAAGTAGTGCCCACTGCTGCTGCTGAGTATCAGTGGTGGAGGGAATGATTGGCACAATATCCACCTGGATGGTGTAACGTATCTTGAGTGTTTTTGGAGTTGCACTCAGCCAGGCAAGAGGATAATATCCCATCACACTCTCTACTTTTGCCTAGTAGATGGTGGACAGGTTTTGAAGAATCATGAAATGAGTTTTTTGATGCAGGATTCCTAGTCTCTGTCCTGCTCTTGTGGCTCTTGTGACTAGTCCAGTTCAGTTTCTGGTTAGTGGCAACTCTCAAGATGTTGTTAGTGGATAATTAATAAGTAGGCAAAAGTTTTCAATAGCTCTGGTACTGTCAGCAATTTTCTGGCTATCATTTTTGTTTGATTAGCTCAATCTCTGACACTTGTACAAATTAAATCAAGATGCTATGAAGACCACTTGCGCAGTGTTAGTATTTGATCAACATTGACATCCTCATTCTTGGGACACATTTCACTTGTCTATACCTGGAAAGTTAAGATGCGGGTAGAAAGATATAATTTAGATAGTGTATGCAGTTTTTCTCCAATGATAACTGAATTCAATATTTTTTGCTAGAAGTTTGTTCCATTAATCCACAGATGGAAATTAATCCATGAAAGGAGAAATTAATTTCAGCTTCAGAATTTCCTCATCTTCCTAAATGCTAAGTAGTAAAGTGAAATGCAATGACTATGTTTTTCTGGTGAAAGTAGCTCATTGTAATGTTGCTACTTCTCCTTCTTACAGAGCACAATATATTCATGTTTTGCAGGAAGCTGCCTCAGTCTCAACCCCTCCAGGAACTGATGCTCTAATAGATGTGGATGACCTTGAAGAGTTTGCTGTGAGACCAGCTCCACAAGGAGTCACCATTAAATGCCGAATAACAAGAGATAAGAAGGGAATGGACCGTGGAATGTATCCTACCTACTACCTCCACCTGGAAAGGGATGATGGAAAAAAGGTTGTTAAATTACATAAGTTTTAGCCTGTGTTCTAAAATGTATATTTGGACTTCAAGCTATCGAAATCTAACAGATTGCTTTATATAGAATACACTCCATATATACAGATTTTTATATATACCACACACTACAATCAGAACCATATTCATCTGCTCACACTTGCTGTGAAGGGCTAGAACTTAGGCCAACCTATATCCAATCTTTCCAAAGAATATTCTACTAAAACTTGTTTAGAGTGTTGTTCTTGAAAGAAGGTGGCAAGGGACATCATAGTCATACTCAGTCCTGACTTCCGAAACTAACAGTTGGGCTTTCTGGGTTGTGATCGTGAATGGAAACTGACTGATTTTATTTTAACTGTAGGGAATAATTAGGCCAATCATAACACTGCAGCTAGTGTCTTGACTAGGATTAGTTAACTCAGCAGAAACCAGGGACTATAGATGAGCCCTATATGACTCAGCAACTCTCTTGATTAAATTACAAGGGACAGTATTTCTAGCAGGAATTCTGGATAAAACCATTTCTTTCATGCAGGCGCCTCCATCCAAAAACATGAACACTGTAGTGCTGGTATCTTCCATCCTCTACTGCTTTTAAGCCCCAATCTGGAATCTTGCTCCTGCTCATTTCAGTGTGACTGACACACAAACTCTCTTAGTGAGAGTATTCGGGTGGGCATTTTGAATATGCACTAGATGTATAAAGAATAGACAGAGCATGCTGTCAGTCCATATTTAGCACTGATTTAGTACCCAACCTTTCTTTTGGTCCTCATTGTTCTGGTTTAGTCTCTGTCATAAACAAATACAATTAAATATACATTCAGTGACTTGAAGGGCTACACACAAATCCTATTTAAATATATCATTTGCAACTTGCAGGTTAGATGCTGATTACCTTCTTTGGCTATGTTTGGATTTGCATAAGTGCTGCCTGTCTGAAAGAATTGATGACGGTTGTTAAAGTCTGGAGGGAGTGGTGTTGCAAATAGGAGAAGTATTACTTATCACTGCACACCATTCACTGCTAGTCATGACCTTTATATTAACAGGTCTCTGCACTCAACATGAACAAGAAATTGTGCAAGGTATAGATTCTAGACCAGATAGACATTTAAGAGAGATATGTAATATTTTGATGTAAACGGTTTCTGCCTTACCTTCAATCACTCTGTCCAGTGTGGTCAGTTAGATACGGTTATGTAATGTACAATAACATAAGTAAACCGAGAACTCAGACTGTGTGTATAAGACTGTGATAATGTAGTTTTGTAAATAGTCAGTGTTGTAAGTAAACAGCAAGCTATCTGACTCAGCAGAACTCAACAATCTGTGGTGAATGTTGTGTGGAGTAGCATATGATAAAAAAGCAAATGGTGTCAGATAGCAATGAAGAGAGGCAGCAGGAGGAGGGGAGAAGGCCTGACAGGAAGCTTTACCTATATTTATTTATTTTTTCTTTATTCTTCCATGAGATGTGGGTATGGCAGCAAGGCAAACATTTGTTGCCAGTCCCTCTTGAACTGATTGTTGGCTGGATCACTTCAGAGGGTAGTTAACAGTCAAACACATCACTACTTTCTTCCTACTTTCATGTATGCCGTCTGGCTCACTGAAGTCATTTTACAGTATGCTGAAACTTTATTGCTGGAACAGCACAGCAGGTCAGGCAGCATCTAGGGAACAGAAGATTCGACGTTTCGGGCACATGCCCTTCTTCAGGCATGTGCCCGAAACGTCGAATCTTCTGTTCCCTAGATGCTGCCTGACCTGCTGTGCTGTTCCAGCAATAAAGTTTCAGCTTTGATCTCCAGCGTCTGCAGACCTCACTTTCTCCTCATTTTACAGTATGGTCTGCCATCCTTACCTGGTCTGACTTATATCTAGTAGGCAGGACAAACCTGCTACCTACATTATTTTGAATTGAGGTGGATTAGGGTACACATTATTATCTTCAGTCCCCATTTCTTACAAATATTTTTTTTTACCCCCAGTTTAGATATTTGTTTTATGTTTAAACTTTTTGTAAAATTAAATAAATAATTTTAGAATATCAAATGTTCATTTAGTTTTGTAGAATGTGTTCTTCCCAAATGACTTCATTTCATCAGAACTGACCTGCATTTGGCCTTCAATCAGTATTAATTATGGATACTTTTAGTTGATGAGTTGATGGACTAACCAAACTGAGGTTTGCTGCTGGTTGAAGTTTTGGAGAAATTTATTGATTTTTATTCTTCTCTGTTCTTTTAACTTCTCCCTTGTTCCTTCAACTCTTCAGATATTCTTACTGGCAGGAAGAAAACGAAAGAAGAGCAAAACATCAAATTACCTCATCTCTATAGACCCCACTGACCTTTCACGTGGTGGAGAGAGCTTTATTGGCAAACTCAGGTAACCCATGATCACAATTAACTGCCTTGCTGATGATTTCTGTGGGCAAATCTTACTATAAACAGAAAGAAAGTCCACTTAAAAGCAAATATTACAATACTGCCTAAAATCAGCAACAATGTCCTCAAATCCTGGCCTTTATTGAATGCTACATGCAGTGAGATAATGTAATGCATCTTTTAAGGTCCCTTAGATTAGAACTTCTATTGAACGTTGCCCAGTAAGGAAACCTTTTTTTGTAAAGAGCAAAGGAAAGAGCTGGTTCAGTGTTGCTGATGCAAACAGGATGAATCCTGACCACAAGACATGACATTGAAGAAGCTATCACTGATACCCAGGGCGTTATCGACTCCAGGACCTGACTTTTGTGCTACATGTAACTCTCCTGCAGTGACTATCAATATGACTGCGCTCCTTTCCAGGTTCAAAAATAGATCAACGCACTTTTCATGCTGCAGGCAATAAACAGAGAAGCACACTGACACTGGGCATATAAACAGTTTGTGACATGAAATCATTAAAACTGAGCTCACTTCTTATTGAATCCATTGAGCGTTCAGATAGAATGTACGTGGGTGTGGACAATCACTGTGCAATTTAACATTTAGTCAAACTGAGAAAACTGGAGGCTACATCAGTTCAACTCAATAACGGTACCCAAGTTGATACAGGAGCTTGAAACCAAGACAGATGCAATAACATTGAAGAAAACAAATGCATTTTTGCAAGAATCATTTTCTAATGTTCAGAATCTGAATGTTTTGATATAGATTAAAGTTCAATTAAAATAGTATTGCAATAAACTATATACTAGCAATGATAGACATTACACCCTTTTAAATAAGTACGGGGCAGTTTCTGTTCTTAGATCATTTTCTGTAATAGTTTGCAATTTGTTTCTTTTCTCAGTTCACTTATTTCTATCTTTAACCAAGATTCCCTGGTCATCTAGTGTCAGGGAAGTTGGGAAGAGATTGGAAAATCCCATATTAGTTCACTGAAACTAGCCTGTCTTGGGACAAGTTTCTGTGGGAATCAGCAGCTACTGTGCAGGGATTGGCAATTAATCCATTTGATTTGATTTATTATAGTCACATGTACTTAAATACAGTGAAAAACTTTGTTTTGCGAGCAGCATAGGCAGATCATAGCAAACAAGGAGATACAGATCAAAGGGTGCTTTGACAGAGCGGGGTATGCGAGGTTATAGCTGCACAGGAGGGGCACAAAACAAATATGTTAGCAAGAATATTATTTCAAGTTAGAGAGGTCCATTCAGCAATCTAATAACAGCAGGGAAGAAGCTGTTCTTGAACCTGTTGGTGCATATGTTCAAGTTCCTGTATCTTCTGCCTAATAGAAGAGGTTGGGAAGAGAGCTTTACTGAGATGGGAGGAGTCTTTGATGATGTTGGCAACGTTTCTGTGGCAACAAGAAGTGTAAATGGACTCTATGGATGGAAGGTTGGCTTCTGTGGTGGTATGGGCTGTGCTTACAACTTTCTGTAATTTCTTATGATCCTGAGCAGAGTAGTTGCCATACCAGGCTGCATCTAGGTAGAGTGCTTTCTGTGGTGCATCTGTGGAAGTTGGTGAGGGTCCTTATGGACATGCCGAATTTCCTAAATCACCTGAAGAAGAAGAGGCATTGTTGTGCCTTCGTGACCGTCGCATCAACGTGCAAGTCCAGGACAGGTTGTCGGTTATCATCACTCTAATGAACTTGTTGCTCTTGACCCTCTTCACTTCAGCTCTATTGATGTAGATAGGGGCATGTCCTCCTCCTGTCTTCCTGAAGTCAATGATGAACTCTTTTGTTTTGCTGACATTGAGAGAGAGATTGTTATCATTGCACCGCGCCACCAAGCGTTCTATCTATTCCCTGTATTCTGACTCTTCATTGTTTGATATCCAGCTTACCATCAGCAAACATGTAGATGGCATTTGTTCAGAATGGGGCTACACAGCCATGGTTGTACAGGGAGTGCAGTAGGGGGCTGAGAATGCATTCTTGTGGGGCAGCAGTGTTGAGGATTATAGTGGAGGAAGTGCTGTTGTCTATCTTCATTGATTGTGGTCTGTGGGTCAGGAAGTTGAGGTTCCAGTTGCAGAGCGTGGGGCCAAGACATAGGTCTTGGAGTATTGAGATTAGCATCAAACCACGGTTCCAATGGAGGACCATTATCTGATGTTGAAAAGTTCCCAGTATCAGACTGGCCTTTGAGTGAGTCCACAGGCCCAAGAGCCTCTTGGAAGTGGCCCCGTAGCAGCATATTAGATGGCCATCAGAACCTTGTCTCAAACCCCAGTAGCAGAACCACAAGACTGATACTGAGGTCACAATCAGTTCTGTGAAATGTACCATTCTTGGCCATGACCAGGCTATCTTTTAAATATTCTCCAGCCATTCAGGAGGGCTTCCGTTTGTATAGCCCTCATAAGAATATGAGGAATAGAAGCAGGAAGAGAATATACAACTCCTCAGGCTGACTTTGTCATTCAGTTATATCATGGTTCATCTGATCCTAGTCTCAACCCCTGTTTCCTGCCTGTTCCCTTCCAATGATCATCTCCCTCAAAAGTGTTCTTAATTCCTGGTGAGAATGCCTGCCAGCCAGCCATTGCTGCAGTCTTTCATTGTGCCTGTTTAGTCAGTGAATCACTCTCCATCTTTACTTGGAGGGTGAATGTGAAAATGGCCTGTTCATTGGCAGTCTCCAATAAGATCATGGTACTGTGCAGATATTAGACACCACTGGGATAGGACCCAAAAATGATGTTTTACTTTTGTTCCTGACCCTCAATTATTTTTAACTTCCAGGAGACGCTGCCTTTATTGCCACTTTGTTTTTTTCATGATTATCTGTATTCAGTCTGTGTTCTTACTCACAGACCCATTGATCTGTGACCTCACACAAATGCAATTCTATACACTGATGGCAGCTCGCTCAAAATGTGCATTTAAAATACATTCCCAAAGGGAATTAAACAGATGCTGCTTTCTTTGTAGTAAGTCTGATGTTTGTTGTAAGAGCCTTGATCAGATCATTAACTATAGCAGGAAGTAAAACAATGTCCCATTTATCATCTCTTAACCAAAACTCAAAACTTAAAATTTGGTACATAAAACAAGTTAGGAATGAGCACCATTAATTTACCATTACTATTTTAGTAGCTGTTAAAATATTTTATGAAGATTTAATGAAATCGTTAATCCAGCCTGATGCATAAGAGATAAAGAGCTAGGAATTTCATAGCTCTTCGCTGCAGGATAGTGATAAAGGTAGACAAAGAGGTGTCGTTGGCTCACGTCTTATGCTTAATTGAAATCTCCAATGCAAAATTGCACTCAAAATATGGCCTACATGTAGCCTGACCGGTAGATCTTAACTGGACCTTGGGTGGCTATCACCAAAATGTTTTTCTTTGTAAAGATTATTTTCTTGATTGGGAAATAAAAAGGTGCAAAGTGCTGCTTCTGTCTGTTTTGTAGGACCAAAGACTATTGTTGACCCCTCCCCAGCTACACCTTTCCTCACAATCAGCCTTCTCCCTCTCTCCCAATCTTAATTCCAACACTGCCCCAAGTCACACTTTTCCTTTATCAGATGACCACTTGGATTGAACAGGAAGTGCACATATCTTTTGTGTGTTATCATGCTATTATCTGTTTGCATGTGATAGGATCATAGATGTTATGATGTTATGATGTTCATCCACTTATCCAGAGTGAGATGGAACTCAAATCCAAACTGGCTCTCCAGGCTGGAGGCCTAGCAGATTACATTTTCATTATGTCATCTTTCATTGTTCTTCATCTAGCTGGAACAATATTTGTCTTCTTCCTCTCTCACTTTTCCAAGTCATAGCCACCTAAATGTGGCATAAGTATTTTTAGGGGAGAAAAGAGTCGAGCCCTCAGTCTTATTCTCATATGGTGCTAGACCATTTTGACAGCTCAAGAGTGCAAGTTTGGTCTCTTTTTGTTTCTCTAGCAAAGCTTTCATTGCATACACACATCTTTCACCATTGGCTTGAGGATATGTTAGTAAGCTGTATGAATAATTCCATACAATGTTGTGAATTCTTTAAAAGTATTCATTGGTGAACCACAATCTACTGTTTGATGCTACATGATCTCGGATTCCATGTGTTGCTAACATCTCCTTCACTGATGTCATTAATGTTTCAGAAATGTGACGTTGCTATTTCTTGTCTTCTATCCGTCTGGGCCAGGTGTCGACTATCATCCAGGTGGATCTTCCTTGTGTGTTTGAAGATATCCGTCCCAAGACATTCTGATGCTTATGATGGAAATGAAGATGACATCAACAATTTTCTTTCCTCATAATGATGAATAGCACAAGTAAGGCAGCTGGATGTCATTTCTTCCAAAGATCTTGAGAAATTTGGCCACCAAATAGCCTATCTTGTTCTGACTCAACCTTTTGTGATGCCCAAAGCTCCCTGGTGCAGTTGATGTGGTTCATCAAGTCTCTAAACTTTCAGAAAGACAGCTCTCTTGTCATAGATGGGTAAACTGTCCACTACATGGAGGTGTGCTCTCTGTCATTGGAAAGAAATGAAAGCTCTCATCTGTCTAACTTAAAGCATCTCTTGCTTTTTTTTCAATCAGATCTGAGCATTCCAGCATCTTCGATTTTGTTCCATCATCTCTCTAAGTAAAGGCTCCTCAATGTCATTGACGTCATCTACATCATGGCTCTTGCCATCTTTGCAGGCCCGGCGTTGTGAACAGGCTTCTTGTTACAACATGCAGTCTGAAGTGGCTCATCTTACAGCACGTCTGACATTCAGGCTTTCGTTCAGGACATGTTTTCCCCTTCCTTATTCCTTGATCCATCAATAACAGTTTTCTTTGACTGTTGATTGACCCTCTTTCTGTCTCCACTGCAATTTCATAACTGCTTTCCTGTTTTTCACCTTAACATAGCTTACTGCATCAGCTGATTTTGAAATAGGATTGCCCTGTCATCTCAAATAGCCAAACTATTTTGCTTTTTGACTGCAGCTTTTTTGTCCAAAATATCAATTCTCCTGCTCCTCGGATGCTACCTGACCTGCTGTGCTTTTCCAGCACCACACTCTCGACTCTAATCTCCAGCATCTGCAGTCCTCACTTTCATCATCCTTATCCCTCCGACAGGTACAGACAACTGCACTGTTTTGTAAGGCCAGATAGGGACCAAACAGCCAAGAGATATTTCTACCTGCCAGCCCATGTGAGCTCAGTGCTGTCCTGAGAATGGTGAACATCTCAGAAACTGCAGATCCAATCAGCAATTGAGATTCTGGCACAATTGCTAGAATCTTTGCCGATTGAATTTTAGAGTTATCATTTTGCCTGTGTCAACCCACAAATGCCAGGAGGTATTTACATGACCAGGAGGGTTGCTACTTGCTTGATATTTGGTTGTCCAGAAGTTCTTAAATGCAAACCAGGGAACTAGGAATTGCCTTCATGAAATTTGGTCAAATAGGGATCAGGAAACTGGGTATCTCATTGTTCCCCAATCTCTGTGCCCCACAAGGTTTCTGCCCAGGTTGGATCTCTCTGTTCTTCACTCTCATTGTTTTTGAACAAGGATGGATCAGATAGTATTGACTGTACTAAGAAAATGTCTTGTTTCTTGGATATTCAGGCAGGTGTCCTCTTAATATGAAGGCCAGGTATTTCAATCGACTTGTTTAAGATCTTATTTAAAAGACAAACGTAACTATTTTACATGCTTTTCTTCAAATAAAAACATTAGTTATAGATATGTTTAGATTTTCAGTCACATGATATTTAGAACTTACCAGAAATTGAAATTAGTGCTGGAGTAGGCTGGGGGTTTGGTGGGGGTTTTGGTGCTAAGAGGGTGGTGGGATATTGTTGGGAGAGGAGTTCGACATGTTCCTACAATCTCTGTGTATTGTCAGAATTGAGATAGGCAGCCAATAAATTCACTCAATTGGCCAATTAGTGGGAACACCGCTGATATTTTACCTGAGTTGTGTCAAGCCCCCACTGATGGGGAGGCCACTTGGCAAACCATGGCAACCTTCCAGTGAGCTCCTGGAGAAAGGGCCTTTCTTTCAGGCCAAGCCATTGCTGATGGAAGGATCTCCACTGGCAGTGTCTGAAGCTCTAACGTTGCACGAGTGTTCACTGTGCCACACCCCACCACACCCCCTCCGCCTGGGCCTGGTTCATTGGAAAACAGAAGACCTCATCCTTTACAGGTGCTACAACAACAAGGTGGCCGTGTCTTTCTTCTGCTGTCTCAGCAATGCCCACCTCTATCCATGGGGCTGCTGAGGTCCCTGAACCGTTAGAGCACTGATCCAGGCAGCCAGCCCAAGAGGTGGGCTATAACTTTAATTGGATGGTGGCCCTGTGCAGCAGACCCTTAGTAAGTCACCTTGGGGTCCCATTGTCAACCCACCAATGAATATTCATGATCAAATTCACCTCACCATTTCATCTATCCATACGACTCTGGTTGAACTCAGAAACAAATTGGGTGAAGAACCCTCTGTTAATCTGAACAAGTTCTATTCAGCACTTTGCCACTGGAAAACACACGTGGGAGTTATGCCTCTGGCTGTACAGTTTACACTGAAGACAAGTACTCTATCCAGTTGAGGATAACACGCATGAATCGGAGATAAATCCATTAAGAAACTTGCTATCCATTTGCATTGCAGATCAAATCTAATGGGCACCAAGTTTACAGTCTATGATAACGGAGTGAATCCAGAAAAAGGAAGTTCAAGCCTAGATGCAAGTAACTTGCGACAAGAGTTGGCAGCTGTTTGCTACGTGAGTATTTCATTACAGCAGCATGCTTGTAATTACTCCACAATTGTTATCATTAACATGCTCTGATATAAAACTATCTGCCTGAAAACGTATATCTCTGGCAGAATCATGATTGTATCCAAACAGGAATGAAAGATCACACCACAGAATATGTTAATTCATAGGGAGCATAGGCATGCAAGCCATTCTTCCTGCTCTGCCATTCAAGAAGATCATGGCTGATCATCCACTTCAATACCACTCTATCCCCATCTTCCTTTACCTCACTGGTAATTAGAAGGCTGTCCATCTAAACTTTAAAGATACATTATAAGTGAGCTTGAACAGTCCTCTGCATAGAGAATTCCAAAGATTCAAAACCCTCTGAGATAGAAAATTCTCCCCTTGTCTACGTGGGTTTCCTCCCACAAATCAAAGAAGTGCAGGTTTGATGAATTTGCCCCTCATTGTGAAATTGTGTCCCTAGTTCTATTATTCTGTTACAGTGCTGATTTCAATTCATCCATCTCCCTGTTATTTCAAGCACTTAAGCCTGGGTAACATTAAAGCTGAAGAAATAGTCAACGTACAGAGGATTTTCTTCTTTCCAAGGGAAAATTGTCTGGGGTTTTACAAGATGCCAATGGCCCCTCTCATTTGCCAGGAAATCAGGGGCTTCCATACCTTGGCTGATCACGGAAGCTACAGTTAGGTTTTATGATCTTAAGGTGGTTCAATGCCAGCTGCTGGGGATTCTGCCCTTTTAAGGAGGGATGTATCAATCCATTGAGCTGCTGGAAAATTTTCAGTCTCAGCATTGCCACCAGGAGATTTGGCCATCACTAGGACTGCAACTGGCCCAGAGCACCAAAGGTGAAGAAGGCCCCATCAACAAGGTGTCCAATCAGAAGGGTCCCATTTCCTTAAACCTGCAAGGTCTCTGCTCAGTTATAGCTAGAATTCTCCCATATGGCAATGTACTCAATCTGCACTGGTTAAATGTGAGTGAGGGTAGGAAGATGTCCAAAATGACTCTTTATCGGGCAATTAAGGACCTTAGCTGACAAGAGTGTGAGAAATGTATCCACTACCTTCTTGCAACTAGTAAAATGTCAACAGTAGCAGGAAGGTGATGTAAGTGGGACGAGTGTGGATTTAGAGTAGTTTTTATTGGTTCAGTCGATGAGCCGAAGGGCTCCTCTTGTACTGTATGTTCTATGATTCTACGAGCTCACCAGCCTATGATTTGATGTCCCCACCACCTCCCAGTATTCTCCTTGAAGCTCTGCAAAAGTTTGGCCATTGTTTTATCTCAGTGTAGTATGAATGTGAATTTGACAACATGTTCATTTTGAATCGAGTTAAATTTAACACATCCTTGCCTTTACTTAATGTTAGGCAAAAGTGAGCACTGCAGATGCTAGATACCAGAGTCTAGATCAGAGTGATGCTGGAAAAGCACAGCAGGTCAGGCAGCATCCGAGGAGCAGGAAAATCGACATTTCGGGCCAAAGCCCTTCATCAGGAAGGGCTTTTGCCCAAAACGTTGATTTTCCTGCTCCTGAGATGCCTTTCTTTGCTTGATGTTAGTTTGAAGCAGTAATAGTGAGGATGGTGGCTCAGTGGTTAGTACTGTTGCCTCACATTGCCAGGGACCGGGGTTCAATTCCAGCTTCGGGCAACTGCCTTTGTGAGGTTTCCAAATTCTCCCCTTGTCTACGTGGGCTTCCTCCCACAAATCAAAGAAGTGCAGGTTTGATGAATTGGCTGTGTTAAATTGTCCATAGTGTTCAGAAATGTGTAGGTCAGGTGCATTAGTCAGGGATAAATGTAGAGTAATAGGGTACGAGAATACGTTTGGGTGGGTTACTCTTCAGAGGGTCTGTCTGGACTTGATGGGCCGAAGGGCCTGTTTCCAGCGATTCTAGAAAAAAAGATAAATGGACATTGCTTAAACTTTTAGAAGTTGGGAAAGATGTGGTCTGGTATTTGGTGCAAAGTCCACTACTGATTTTGGTATATCCAGAACATATATATTTGAGAGAGAGAGAGAGAGAGTGAGAGAGAGTGAGAGAGAGAGAGAGATGGACGGGGTGGGGGCGCGATGATTAGAACTTCGTTATAGGAAGCCTGATTGGGAAATTGCTATTGATACAAAGGTGGGCGAATTTGAAAAGCTGTTAGATTGAAAAATCTTAACAAGGGTATAAATGGCATGGGAGACAGATGGAAATTGCAATTTAAGATGGAGAAGTGTGAAGAAAAATAAGTAGACATTGATATTTAATGGAATTGCTTGAAAGCTGTGAAAAATTGATCTTGTGATTAAAATGCACAATTTTCAACAATATGAATACAGCTATGTGTAGTCATTATAAAGATTGAGTGCTCTTTATAGATTGCAAGAGTACAGTAATAATTATCAATTTATGCAAAGTATTTATCAGGCCACAGTCAGGGTACTAGGTGCTGTGTTGTATGTGGTACTTAAAAGGAGATATTCGAGATACAGATGGAATATGGAATAGGTGATGCCTGGACTGTGATACCCTATTTACAGGAAGGGACTCTTTTCACCGGAGCTTATTATTCTAAAAGGAGACAGACAAGTTTTTTGAAATGATTAATGGTTCAAATAATGAATATGAAAGGATGATTGAAGAATCATCAATTTAAAATAGCTGCTAAGATAGTGAGGGGAGAGCTAGATTAATTTGGATCACAAAATACATTGCCAGAGATTAATCCGTCACAACTTCTAATTGCAAAATTGGTTAAGAATTTCGAACAGCAGAAGGTGGAGAGGTATTGAAACACAGCAGGGCAACGGGACTAATTCTGGACTGTTACAGCAAAGAACCAGCAGTAACACCAGAGGGAAATTGGCTTCCTTCTGAGCTGCAAAACTCTGTTTTTTTAACAACAGACAACTGAAGCAAGGACAGATTTCTGACAAATTTGACTCTGCTAATAGAAGAGCTAGGTCAGATTGTACAGGAGTGCTAGTAGACAAATCACAGATTGCCATAGCCTTTTGTTCAGTGTTCAGGAAGTTAATCATTCCAAATAATTAATGAAGTTGTGATGGGAGAGCTAGCAATTCCTTAACAATCACCACCAGCCATGATCTAGCCATTTTTAAATATAAACTTTTAGTTATGTTTTTATGAAAGAGAACATCGATACACTATCTTTCACATTGAGAGTTAAATTTCATCCACAAATCAACGTGACCAAAAGAGGAGAGTATATGGAATGTGAACAAATTTATGATAATTGAACCCATTTCAGATTCAGAATATACTCAGAACGGGGTACAAATAAACAAAGGCTCATTGGGTCTAATCACGTTTCTAATGGTATTATTATTTTTGTATCAATGAGTGGCTCCTATGTAGAACAGAGAAAGCATTAACTCATGTAGAGTCCTTTGTTGGAAACCTGAAGAACTAGAAAATGCAAAGAGAGGGTTTGAGTGATGGCACTGAAAAAGAGATTGGAATGGAGTTAGTGCAACCAGTAGAAATACTGGATAATAGCCTAAAATGGTTAAATTTAGGGGAGTTGATTAGTGATAATGGAGGGTGAGAGTAGCTGACAAAAAACCTGAATGAACTCTTTATGGAATGATATAAACAGGCATCCAGATTTCTGCACTGGAAGTGAAAGGTTAAAGTCTATTGATTTATATCCATATTTCATGACTATATATTTATATGTATATTGCCTATCTAGATTCTTGTCTTTCAGAAACTTTCATATTATTTTTCTCATTCTGTTTAAGTGACAGTTTTATAAATTTGTGCATCTGTGTGCCTATTACAAAACTGTGTATGAGCAAGTAAAATTAATCTAGGTCATTTTATGTGATAATTATTGATTGTGTAAATTCTACATAAAATTTTCGAGCAAACCTTTTGCTGTCTCGATTGCTGGGAACCTGCAGAAGTCCTGACAAGTTGACCTATGTGAAATCCCCCAGGAAGTTTCATGCTCCTCCATGAAAGCCTGTGTCTCTGAGCATGTGCCAGAGCCTTAGTTTAAATGTACTTGCCTGGAGAGTTAACCCAGGAAAGGTTAGACAGATTAAATCCACATCTAATTCCTGGGCAACTGCAGAACTGACACCACAGTCACTCACATTGACCCCATGACTAACTCCTCCCCCCAAACCCCACAAATAAAGCCATGACTTCTCAACTGTTCTCCAACTACCTGACCTTGCCTGTGACCAATTCAATTGGCACTAACCCAACCCCTCCCAACCTAATAGTTATGCCCAAAATATCCAACAGAGTGCTTAACCCCCAAGCCAACTTCCCTCTTGACCTAATCTGACTATGCCTCCACCACCCCACTGACAATTTGACAAATACCCTCTGATCCCCTGACTTCCCCAACCAGACCTGACTATTCCTGATTTGACAATCCTCTGCCCAAGACCATAAGAAACTACAGAGAGTTGTGAACACACCCCAATCCATCACCCAAATCAACCTCTCATCCATTAACTCCATCTCTCTGCCTCAGGAAGACAGCCAACATCATCAAAGACCCCTCCTACCTCAATTATAGGTTCTTCCAACCTCTTCCATCAGGCAAAGGTATGAAAGGCTAAAAACATGCACCAACAGGTTCAAGCACAGCTTCTTTCCTGCTGTTATTAGATTTCTGAATGGACTTCTCAATTTTCAAATCTAATATTGACCTTGATTTTTGTGATTTGGAGGTGCCAGTGTTGGACTGGCGTGTACACAGTTAAAAATCACACAACACCAGGTTATAATCCAACAAGTTTATTTGGAAGCACTAGCTTTCAGAGTGCTGCTCCCTTAACAGGTGGGGTTGTCTAAATAGACCTGTTGGACTATAACCTGGTGTTGTGTGATTTTTTAACTTTGGTTTTTGTGCATCTTCTTTGCAGCTGTAACTTTGTATTCCTCACTCTGTTTGATTACCCGATGATCTTTGTATGTTGTGATCTGCCTGTACTATACACAAAACAAAACTTTTCACAGTACCTAGTTGCATGTGACAATAACAAATCAAACCAAATTATATCAAATCACTAACCTCACCACACGTCAACTCATTAACCCACTTTCCCACTGACACATTTAGACCCCTCTCCACCTCAGCCACATACCCACTTACCACAGTCACCAACCCACCTTCCCACCTACCCATTCACAAACATTCAAGCTGCAGATTTAGACTTGCCAGACGGCATCCAGTGTCACTAAGAGATGCATTTCTGGCCTTTCCCACTCTCATCTGGAAATCTGGGCTCAGAAAATCCAGGAGAAATGCAAAGAAGTGTCATGTTGAGGAAATATTCAAGTGGAATGGCAATCTGACAGTGATACTTGGAACATGAGGACTATAGTTTTACATACTTTAAACTGTATTATATCTTGTAATATGTGTTTATTATATATAGAGAGGTAAGAATATGGTGATAATGCCACTGGACGAGTGATCAGTTAACATTCTGGGGATACAGGTTTGAATCCCGCTATAGGAGATGGTGACATTGAATTCAGTTTTAAAAATCTGTAAATATAAAAGAGTTCATTGATGACTATTGCCAAGTGTCATAAAAAGAAAGGAAGTATGGCCTTTATGTGATTCCAGACATATAATAATGTGGTTGACTCTTAACCACCCTCTGAAATGGCCTAACCTAGCTTGCCGCTATCAAAAATTGGTACAGAAAGTTTAAACAAAGTAATGAAACCGGACAGACCACCCAACATTAAAAAAACACAGTCTTGTCAACCTTGCAAAGTCCTTCTTACTGACAACTGGGGGCTTAAGCTAAAATTGGGAGAGCAATCTCACGGATTTATTCATGATGAAGGGCTTTTGCCCGAAACGTCGATTTTACTGCTCCTCAGATGCTGCCCGAACTACTGTGCTCTTCCAGCACCACTAATCCAGAATCTGGTTTCCAGGATCTGCAGTCATTGTTTTTACCTATCTCACAGACTAGTCAAGCAAGAGCCTCATGATCATTTAATCATACCTTACAAACGATATCCCCAACTTGTTGGTTTGACAGCCATTTCAAGTGTTGAGTTCAGCAACTACAGACTTTATTTTGCAATCATACACTGGGAAACGTACTTGGTAAAAGTGCAGCAAAGTCCCTCTCCAAAACACATCTACATAATAATTTATACACTTAATTATTACATTGCTTTACAATATTTTTACAGTTCACTTGTCATTGAATATCTTAGCACTTATAGCACATATCTGTATCAATAAAAAGGGCTATCTATGCTCTGCAGATATGATTTCATGTTCCCATTATGTCTCCAGTTTGGCTCTCATCAACCTGAGGATCTTGTTTCAAGCTATTGTTCAGTTTTACAACTTACATACATTCTTAGCTTGGCTCCTACAGTATTGGCTTTGTATTCCATCGTGCCTACAGTTTCATCTACATTTTCCTTCATGTTCAGATTAGATGTTTGATTAGATTAGATTCCCTAGAGTATGGAAACAGGCCATTTGACCCAACAAGTCTACACCAACCCTCTGAAGAGTAACCCACCCAGACCCATTCCCCTATCCTATAGGTACCCATGACTAATGCACCTAACACTACGGGCAATTTGATTCACTGAATAGTTGAAGAGGGAATACCAGAAGCAGTCAGGCATACCCAAAAATGAGAGGTCAACCTGGGTGAAGCCACAACACAGAAATACTTGCATGTCAAGTCCCAAAAGCAGCAAATAAGTGATCTAGCAAACAACAGATCAGAACTAACTCCATAGTCCTGTTAGATCTAGTCAGGAATGGTGGTAGCTAATGATACAACTAACAGGAGTTAGAGGGTCCACTATGAACATCATTCTCAACAAAGAGAAGCCCAGCACAGTGCAAAAGACACCTTTAGCCATAAGGGCCTGGTGGATGATCCATCTTAGTCTCCTCCTGAAGTCCCTAGCACCATCGATACCAGTCCTCAGCCAATTTGATTCACTGCATGTCATATCAAGAAATGGCTGATTGCACTGAAAGATGCAAAGGCTATTACCCTTGACAACAATAAAACAAGTGTTGAAGGCATGTTCCATACCCAGCTGCTCCCTAGCCAAGCTGCTCAATGCAACTACAACACTGGCATTAACCTGAAAATTTAGAAAATTGCTCAGATATGTCCTGTCCACAAAAAAATCTGACCCTGCCAATTATCACACTCTCAGTGTACCCTCAATAATCAGAAAATTGATGAAAGGGGTCATCACCAGTGCTATCAAATGGCAAAGGAATGACCTGTTTACCACTGCTCAGTTTAACTTCCACCGGAGCCACTCAGTTCCTGAACTCATTACAGCCTTGGTCCAAATATGTACAAAAAAGCTTAACCCAGAGGTGGGGGATGTGACTCCTCTTGACATCAAGGTGCCATTTAACTGAATATGGCCTCAAGAAACCCTAGCAAGACTGGAGTCGATAAGAATCAGGAGGAAACTCTGCACAGATCGAAGTCATAGCAGGCACAAAAGAAGATGGCTTTGGTTGTTGGATGTCAATTATCTCACCTCCAGAACATTTCTGAAGAAGTTTCTCGGGGTAATAACCTAGGCCCAACCATCTTCAACTACTTAATCAGTTACCTTTTCTCTTTGAAAAAAGGTTAGAAGTGGGGATGTTTGTCGATGATTATTCAATGTTCTGCACCATTTGTGAATCTTAGGTACTGAAACAGTTTGAGTCTACATGTAACAAGGTCTGAAAAATATTCAGGCTTGTGTTGTTAAGTGACAACTAACATTCACACCACACAGGTTGCAGATAATGACCTCTCCAACTCCTATTAGAGGATCTAACCATTGTCCCACAATGTTCAATACCATTATGGGGTGGCATGGTGGCTCAGTGGTTAGTACTGCTGCCTCACAGCACCAAGGACCTAGGTTCGATTACAGCCTCTGGCAATTGTCTGTGTGGAATTTGGACATTCTCCCCGTGTCTGTGTGGGTTTCCTGCAGGTGCTCCGGTTTCCTCCCACAGTCCAAAGATGTGCAGATCAGGTGAATTGGCCATTCTATATTGCCCATAGTGTTAGGTGTATTAGTCAGAGGGAAATGGGGTCTTGGAGGGTAACTCTTTGGAGGGTCAGTGAGGACTTGTCAGGCTGAAGGGCCTGTTTCCACACTGTAGGGAATCTAACCTGATTACTGTCACTGAATTTCCCCCACTGCCAACATCCTGGAAGTTACTATTGACCAGAAACTGAACCAAAACACCCATAAATTGTGTGTCCGCAACAACAAGTCAAAAGCTAGGAATTCTGCACTGAGTAAGTCACCTCCTGCATCCCCAGTGCTTGTCTACAAGGCATGAGCCAGATGTTTAGTATAATATTCTTCACTTATCTAGAATAGAGCAGCTCAAACAGAGTTCAACATTATCCAGGATAAAATATCCCCCTTAATCAGCACCATACCCACCACCATCAACATTCACTTCCTTCACCACTGATGTACAGTGGCAGCAGGTGTATCATGCACTCAACAACTACCAAGGCTCACAGCACCTTCCAAACACATGACCTCTACCACATAGAAAAACAAGGGCACCAGATGCATAGAACTACCACAATTTGTGAGTTCTCCTCCCTGAGGATTTTGGATAAATCATAGGAAAGTGAGCAGGGGCGGGGGCGGATGATGTCAATGGCCTCAGATGCCGAAAGAGTTTACACCACTTGATGTTGCCAATGGAAATACATACCACTGATGGTCCCCATCGATGTTTAATCTACATGACAAAGAAGTGAGGTTTCACCATAGTGGAGATCTGCACCTTGCATCAAATTACAAAGAAATTTACAGCTTTTTGCCCAAATGTTGGATTAATGCAAAGTTTCTGCTCAATATGAGCCTCCTCTCATCTAATTTTATTTTAACACCAATATATTCTTTAAATCATTTCTCCCTCAAGTATGTTAAATACATCTTACATGTGGCTGCAAAAAGACATATTTTGTTGAAGATTTTCATCTTGCAGCAGAAGAAAATGCTGATTAGTTGGCAAATGGACACTGATTAAAGGAGGCATCGTTATGGAAAATGCACTAGTTAATTATAAATGACAGTTAACTGCCATTTTTTGTGTATAAATTATAAATCAGGCAGATTGACTGTCAAGTTGATTGCATACTGTATAAACGTTTTGCCTTAATTTGGATTTTAACACTGGTCATAGCTTTTATTACAGTTTATACAGGTTGCTAAATAGTTTGATTCCGTATCAGGAACAGAAGGTGTCTTTAAGTGCATCAGTCTTTTTGAAATGTTCATTAATAGATGTTCATAGAATCTGTGAGAGTATAATGTAATAGAATATATGATTAAATATTTTTGTTGTAAGGCTTTGAATTGATATTCACTTATTTTACTGAAATGCTTATTCCCAACACTAAGATGTGCCAGAACTTTCTGCTATCTGTTTTAGACCCCTCCATTTCACACTGATACTACAGCTGAAATCAGGATTGTTTTAATATAGCAACTAATGGATTGGAAGTTGGTTCCACATATTTTTGTCAAATGTTATTATGGATGATTACAAGGCAGAAGTATGGTAGTCCTGCAATTTGGCCAACAGTGTCTCTGCCTTTCCATGAAGAAAATAGTGGCCTCAGTGTCTCATGCAAACTCCCTAAATTCAGGGTTTTCTCAGAGGCACCAAAATTAAATAGGGCATTTGATTTTGTCACCTCATATATACAAATGTGGGACAGGCTGTACACGGGTTCCTTCACAATATTTTATCATGTGTTATTATTACATGGACACTGTCTAATTGCTTATGCTAAAAGACATATTGGGAGTAGTCATTTCACATTTGGGAAAAATGCAATTTCTATTGACTTCTTCTCTGCAACCAGAAATCTCTCAGTTTTGCCATTCATTTGGCATCTGATTGACTGTCCTGACCTATCATCTCTTGTGTTGTACCAACTGCTGCATACCAATGCGTACAATTACGATCAGCATGAATGTCATAGCTGTTGTCTGCTATGTTTGCTTGTTCGACAAGTGACATTATTAACCTAATAAACTATCTTTGAGAATACCTGGCTTTTTCCAAAGTTATTAACTGTTGTACATTGGTTAAGATGTAACCTTTTGCTTCCTTCTGCTTCTGCTTAGGAAACAAATGTTCTGGGTTTCAAGGGACCTCGGAAGATGAGTGTAATCATTCCTGGCATGAACATGGATCATGAAAGAGTGTCTATCAGGCCTCGCAATGTAAGTTTCAAGACATCAACAGCCTCCATTTGAAATTCACAATCATGTAATACCTCTCATTAAAGGAAGCAGTACAGTACAGGCCAGTGAGAGAAATAATGGACCTGGTGCTTCTCCTGCTTCTGGGCTCTTAATTTGTTTCTCCCCTAAATGTTCCCTCTCACGTCCTTCAATTTCCAAGAATTGGGAAACATATTTATAGTGTTTTAGCAGTCTTAGCTAAACATGATCATTCATTTAATGCAACCAGATAGCTCTGTTGAAATTGGTTTTATGCAATATCCAGACAGCAATATCCAAAATAATTAAACTTTGCAAACACTACAATCTACAGTATTGTAGTGTGTATAAATGGGAAAAATCTGAATAGTTAGTGATATGTTTTTATTTTCACATGGCTCTTCATTTCACTTTCAAGTTTTAAAAATGGCAAAATTGTCCAGTAACTTAGCACTAATATGCAGTATTGTGTATTGCTCTCCACAAAAGTGTGCTTTGTTAACAGAAAAATTACACATTGCATTGACTGATAAGTATTTTCTCATTTTAAATTGAAATGAACTACATTTATCCAGCATGGAGTGTAAAATAACACAGCAAAGTATTGGAATGTTAGAACTCTAAAATATAAACAGAAACTGTTGGAAATACTCAGCAGGCCAAGCAGCATTTATGGAGAGAGAAACAAAGCGAATACTTCAGATCCACCAGAACATCAGTGTGGGGTTCTGCAGAGTTACATAGGGGCTGCCCCTGTATGACTCAAACCCAACCACGACCGACTCCCACAGCCATCTGCTATAAACCGACCGACTCCCACAGGTACCTAGACTACACCTCCTCCCACCCTGCCCCCTGTAAAAACGCCATCCCATATTCCCAATTCCTTCGTCTCAGCCGCATCTGCTCCCAAGAGGACCAGTTCCAAAACCGTACAACCCAGATGGCCTCCTTCTTCAAGGACCGCAATTTCCCGCCAGACGTAGTCGACGATGCCCTCCACCGCATCTCTTCCACTTCCCTCTCCTCCGCCCTAGAGCCCCGCCCCTCCAACTGCCATTAGGATAGAACCCCACTGGTCCTCACCTACCACCCCACCAACCTCCATGTACAACGTATCATCCGCCGTCATTTCCGCCACCTCCAAACGGACCCCACCACCAATGATATATTTCCCTCCCCTCCCCTATCAGCGTTCCGAAAAGACCACTCCCTCCGTGACTCCCTCGTCAGGTCCACACCCCCCACCAACCCAACCTCCACTCCCGGCACCTTCCCTTGCAACCGCAAGAAATGCAAAACTTGCACCCACACCTCCCCCCTTACTTCCCTCCAAGGCCCCAAGGGACACTTCCATATCCGCCACAAATTCACCTGCACCTCCACACACATCATCTATTGCATGCGCTGCACCCGATGTGGCCTCCTCTATATTGGGGAGACAGGCCGCCTACTTGTGGAACATGTCAGAGAACACCTCTGGGACACCCAGACCAACCAACCCAACCACCCCGTAGCCCAACACTTTAACTCCCCCTCCCACTCCACCAAGGACATGCAGGTCCTTGGACTCCTCCATCGCCAGACCATGGCAACACGATGGTTGGAGGAAGAGCGCCTCATCTTTTGCCTGGGAACCCTCCAACCACAAGGGATGAACGCAGACTTCTCCAGTTTCCTCATTTCCTCTACCCCCACCTTGTCTCAGTCAAATCCCTCGAACTCAGCACCGCCTTCCTAACCTGCAATCATCTTCCTGACCTCTCCACCCCCACCCCACTCTGGCCTATCACCCTCACCTTGACCTCCCTCCACCTATCGCATTTCCAAAGCCCCTCCCCCAAGTCCCCTTTTATCTTAGCCTGCTGGACACACTTTCCTCATTCCTGAAGAAGGGCTTATGCCCGAAACTTCGATTCTCCTGTTCCTTGGATGCTGCCTGACCTGCTGTGCTTTTCCAGCAACACATTTTCAGCTAGTGAAGGTGTTTAGTATACTTTCCTTTATTAGTCAGAGCATTGAGTATAGAAGTTGGGAGGTCATGTTGCGGCTGTACAGGAAATTGGTTAGGCCACTTTTGGAATATTATGTGCAATTCTGGCCTCCCTCTTATGGGAATGATGTTGTGAAACTTGAAAGGGTTCAGAAAAGATTTACAAGGATATTGCCAGGGTTTGGGCTACAGGGAGAGACTGAATAGGCTGGGACTGTTTCCTGTGGAGCATTGGAGGTTAATGGGTGACCTTATAGAGGTTTATAAAATCATGAGAGGAATGGATAGGGTTAATAGACAAAGTCTTTTCCCTCGGTTGGGGGAGTCCACAACTAGAGTGCATACGTTTAGGTTGAGAGGGGAAAGATTTAAAAGGGACCTAAGGAGTAACGTTTTCATGCAGAGGGTGGAATGAGCTGCCAGAGAAAATGGTGGAGGATGGTACAATTACATCATTTAAAAGACATCTGGATGGGCGCATGAATAGGAAGGGTTTAGAGGGATATGGGCCAAGTGTTGGCAAATGGGACTAGATTAATTTAGGATATCTGGTTGGCATGGACGCGCTAGACCTAACGGTCTGTTTCCATGCTGTACATCTCTATGACTCTGTCTGGCTTGGGAAGTGTAAATGATGGGCTGTCTTGAGGATGACGTGTCTGTGAAAAGCAACCCCAAATGCTGAGCCTACTGTCCTTTGAACAATTTCACCATTTGGTTCATTGTTCTGTGAACCTGATTTTAATGTACAAAATCTAAATTTGGATCAGCTCTGACTGAGACTCCTGGTTCAGGCATAACCTAATTCTGAGGGGATTCAGGAGAATAGGATCTGTTTATTGTGCATAAATTGGGACCTTGACCATACTATGTGGAGAGAACTGATTAATAGTCAGCCATCAGATGATCAAGCTTCAGAGCTTCCACCGGAGTTGACATTCCTACCAGCACTGTGTGTGCATCATTTTGTTCTTATAGTTGTTACTTCTGCAACATAGATACTCTGTGCTTTCAAGATCATTTTAATTAAGGTAGGTGAAAGCATTGACTATTGACTTGGAAATGTAAGTATCTCTATAACAAGATGTTTACAAAATTAACATGTGGAGCCAAACTACTTGTTTTTTCTCATGCCAGGCACCAAGGATGCTGCCCATTACAGCATCTGTAGTCAAAAGAAGAAATTCTAGGCTAATTGTGTTCATTAATTTCTTATTTAGCCTGAGGGAAACGTTTTTTAATTAGTCCATTAGGTCCATTGGCTATTCACTGAAGTGGAGATTGTGCTAATTGTGCTGACTAAATACAAACTATTTCCCAGAATTGTTCCTGCTATGTTATTCGCATTAAGGTTATTTACATGACGTCTTTAAAAAAAAATTGCTGTTGCTTACTTTATCAGCTAATTTACTTGTTTTTGAATTAATTCTTTGAAGGATGCAATGTGATTAAATGGAGAAGCTGGCTTCTTCACTGTTTAGTCAGTAAAATCAGTCAATGTCTTGACGCTAACCAACTATTTTTTAAACTTCAGTTGAAAGTTGTTGACACAACAAAAGACTGCTACTAATTTATTGACCTTGACCAATCATTCAGCTAACTAGTAAGGTAACATCAAATGCTGTGATCAATTCTCGCTAATGGGCTAAAAAAAAACCCCAAAGAACTGCAGATGCTGGATCTTTCTGAAGGAACCGAAACATTAACTCTGCTTTCTCTCCACAGATGCTGCCAGACTTCCTGAGTTTCTTCAGCAATTTCAGTTTTTGTTCTAGTTAATAGGCTTTCTGAATCGTGCAGATAGTAGATTATTGTCAGTCCAGAACTAGTCAGTTCCAAGATATAATTTGATTCAAATCAATTTAGCAAAGAAAATGACAGCGTAGATTTCCTGTAAGTAAGCCAAATACCTATATTCCAGTATTTCCTGTGTAATTTTCTCTTTATTTCACCTTTAACATCTGGTGTTAGTTACTGGTAAATAAACCAGGCACACAGAGCTTGACATGATCTCAATCCTGTCCAAGTAAGATAGAGAATGGAATTTCACTGATTCCATGATGATGTGCTTGGATGTAGAAGGTGGTAAGAAGAAAAATCCTTCAGGCAATAGATTGAGACAGATTCATAAAATGCTCTCACCACTCGCCAAATTACCCAGAGGCATTCAGGGAATGGAAGTGGGATGGCCACAGATTGGAGGGGAGTCAATTGAGCCTGTGAAAGGAACAATTGACCACACTTTTTTAAAATCTATTTTCCATAGACTCTACTGAGGATCAATGGTTCATTGCTTAAAAGATGCAAGAATTCAGTGGCAGGCAAGTGTTGGTGGAAACTAATAAGAACAGAATTCAGCTGAGTTTGCAAATGGGACAAGGTCTTTTTAGTGAATCAAAAGTTGGGACCTTTACAGGAATTTCAGTGTGTAAGCCCCATGGTTAAGGGCTGCTTTGGAAGGGTGTGGCAGGGAGGAATTTATGGGATCTTCCAGTCAGTGGCTCTTAGCAGGATTAAGCAGGTGACAAAAGCTCAGGTCCAGACAGCATGGCAATACGTTAGGATTTGTACTGATTGGAGAAGTCAGGTTGAGAGGAAATTGGATGTGGTACCATAGCAGTATTCCCTCAGGCTCAGCTGTGTGTGTGTGGCCAGCAAGGCTCCCTAGAAGCAGAGCTGAAAATGTGTTGCTGGAAAAGCGCAGCAGGTCAGGCAGCATCCAAGGAGCAGGAGAATCAATGTTTCGGGCATGAGCCCTTCTTCAGCTCTGATCTCCAGCATCTACAGTCCTCACTTTCTCCTCCCTAGAAGCAGTCAGGTATGATAACGGTCTCTCAATTTCCACATCAGTAAGCAACCAGCTATATGTTCAGATACAGTCTTTAGAGGCACTGGCTCTCTAGCATCTCTACAAAGCTGTGCGTTTGGTTGTACACCCTATGTATTACACCTTCTTTCAACATTAGTCTACCTTCTGCCTCCTATGCACCACCTTTTCCACGTTCCATTGTAATATCATTCCAGCTGCTGTTCCATTGCATCTGATTAGTATAATCTGTTTCACCCAATCTCCTCCACATTGGGGGAATCCAGCTCTGAAAGCTTATTGCCCATTTAGATTGACAGAATGGCTGTAGCTGCCATGGTGTTGCCTGCTCTGGTTGCAGGGAACCTGAGGAATACCCTTCCACAGCAGCCCTTCACTGTTGGGCTTACATACTGCAATCCCTGTCAAGGTCCCAACCTTCGATTCCCTACAGAAAATGACTGCAGGACTCCAAATAAACCCTCAAGGCATGTACTAGCTCTTCAGGAAGCTGCCATGACCCACATATCCTCAGTAAATCATAAGAATATAAGAACTAGGAGCAGGAGTGGCAATGACTATATTCCAAGGATTAATATATGTAAAGTCACGTGGTAGCAATGACCATATTCCATGGATTAATATAAGTAAAGTCACATGGTGGCAACAGTTGTATTGTTTTTCCGCCTCATGTTAGGGTTTCAAAAGGTGTTGGCAACAGTGTCTTCAGTGGCTACCCCTTGTGATCCAGCATCCATCCATTAATTTAGTTGGGTCACCTTGAGAGTTGTTAGTTAAAGAGGAAGTGGATAGATTTTTGAAATATCAGAGAGATGACGGTTATGCTGATCTTGTACAAAAGAGGAATTGAAGCCTAGACAGATCAACCATGATTTTGTCAAATAGTGGGACAGGCTTCAGGGGCCAAATGTCTTTGCAAGACACATGAGCTCATAATGCACTGACAGAAATACACTGTTGTCTTCTGTTAGTTAAATTGTGCCACTTTAAATGTCCATCATTGTGTCAGTTGGAGGCCAACCATAAATGGTTTTTCACTCTTCTCAATGCATCAAGCACCTCTGTCTCAATATAGCCCTCTTGTGGGAGGCAACTCCGTGGATCCGCTTATACACTGATCCTTGGACATTACCTCGGTGGAGGTTGGTCACCTCAGTTCGCATCTCATGGCTGCCAGAAGAGATGCAGTTCTGCCACATTGCCATGATACATGCCACCCACCTTGTCAGACCTCACAGGTCATTTGTAAAGTTTCTGTCCATATTACTGCAACCCTGTGACTGCTGATAATTTCAGCCACCTTCAGCCATGTTTTCTTCCTCAGGCTTGCTGGCTTCTTCCTTCTCCCCTGAAGGATCACCTCCTTGGAGATCTCACTGAAACAAGAATCCATCTTTCCTCTTGCTTCAGCCACTTACTGGTTCCCTCCTGCTGCACCCCTTTCTATGCCCTCTATGTGTGCAGCCTGTATAGCTGCTAGCATCCTGTCAGCCACCCTTTCTTGGCCAAGGTCAACACTAGATGAATACTAATTGGCTGATTATTGGAAGATCGCTGAAGATCTCATTCCTATATAACCTGCAAATGTTTTCCTGAGTTGGGACATGAACTCTTTTAATCCACCCCAAAATATTATAAGGAAATGCTAGCTTTCAATTTACCTAAGAAGACTATTTTGGAGAGGGAGTGGGATATATAGCAACAAGTTGTTACCTTGCTCAGACCATGAAATATGATATTTGTCAAAGACAGTCATGAATCTACATCGACTTGAAGAAACTTGAATCAGTGTTATCTTCTCTTTTTGATGAAGGAACATGAAACTTTGCTGGCAGGATGGCAGAACAAAAATACGGAGAGTATAATTGAGCTTCACAACAAAACTCCAGTATGGAATGATGATACTCAATCCTATGTCCTTAATTTCCATGGTCGGGTTACACAGGCTTCTGTGAAGAATTTCCAAATTATTCATGACAATGACCGTAAGTAGTAAACTCATAGCTGTATAGAAACTTCTAGAAACAATTAAAATGAATGACAATATTTGTGACTGTGATACCAGGAAGCATAGGGCTTGATTGAGTAAAATATGTATTGAACCCGAGAATGGCAACACATACAACATTAAATAGCTGTTAAATTGTTACTGCGTATCACATTAGGTTAAGCTTAATTTGAGTGGAGTTCTATCATATATTTTCAATTGCATAATTTGAAATAAACCGTTCTATTAGTAATATATTGGAAAAAGAAATTGACCTTTTCAACACATTGTTGCTAAAACTTTGGTGAGAGTCCATAGAATGAAATAGGTTAGATCTTGGCCTCAGAAAAGCATTTCCAGCTGGCCTTTGGTGGAGGAAGGGCTGAGGAGTTTTGCCTGGCACAGGACTGAGAATCATCATGAAGAGAAACTGAGACCAAGCTCACCAAGGGGTTCTTAGAAGACTCCCAGCTCTGTGCTCTTTGATCATAATTTACACCCAGTTGGGGTGTGAAGGGGTTGGAGGTATTCCTTCATTATGGCATGAAAGTGTCAGTCTAAAGAGTATACTCCAGTCCTTGAACGAGACTCAAACCTGTAACTTTCTGAAGTATGTACCTACAGAGCCAAAACTTTCACACTGGCAAACATTTAGAATAAATGACCAATATTGCTAAATTGTTTAATAGAATATGTTTTAAGTGGTTAAGATTAGATTAGATTGCCTACAGTGCAGAAACAGGCCCTTTGGCCCAACAGGTTCACACTGACCCACCGAACACTAACCCACCCAGACCAATTCCCCTAATCCCTACTCCCTACTAAGGCACCTGTCACTATGGGCAATTTAGCATTGCCAATTCACCTGACCTGCACACCTTTGGACTGTGGGAGGAAACCAGAGCACCCGGAGGGAACCCACACAGACACGGAGAGAATGTGCAAACTCCACACAATCACCCGAGGCTGGAATCAAACCCGGGTCCCTGGGGCTGCGAGGCAGCAGTGCTAACCGCTGAGCCACCATACCACCCATTAAACAGCCCCTCCTTTAATGGCCCAATTATTAAATAATTACAGAGGTCATTTTGAATGGATTTCCCAATGCCAATCCACTTGCTTTTAGCTGTAATCTGCACCATTGTCAACATTTCTAATTTCAGCTTTCATTCAACAGGATGTATGCTTAGTTAATTATCCTTATCAGTACTACTATTAACCCTATAATTCAGCTTCCAGAAACATCTTTCTTTTAAGTCACTTATAGGACATATGCATTTCTGGTTTGGATAGCATTTACTGCCCATCCCTAATAGCCCAGAGGACAGTTAAGAATCATATTGCTGTTGGTCTGGAGTCACATATAGGCCAGACCAGGTAAGGATGGCAGATTTCCTTCCCTAAAGGGCATTAGTGAACCAGATTGGTTTTTCCCGACAATCGACAATTAGACTCTTCATTCCAGAATTTTTTAAAATTGAATTCAAATTCTACCATTTTTGTGCCAGGAATTGAACCCAGGTCCCCAGATCATGAGTTGAGTTTCTGGATTAATGGTCAAGCGATAATACCACAAGGCTATTCCCTCCCCATTTCATCCCACTTTTTGCACCACACAGTTGACAATAATTACTTCAATCAGACGAGACTAAGGGATATATTTTTTTCACTGATTCCTCTATGAGTCAGTGAAAATGGAAAATTCATTCTCTAGTATATAATGTCACCGACATTTTTGCTAATGTTAGTCATTATAGCAAAACAAATGGCTGCCAATGGTAATCCAATGTCATTGAGTGAAAAGCCTGAAATATTTTTATATTTCATTGCAGTAATATTGCAACAATCAACTTGTTAACTATGTGGGGTGGGCAAGGAAAGGAATTTGACAGCTCCACAATTGGCATTAAGCAAAGTGGGGCAGTGGGTTCATCACAATCCTGGCTGTTGAAGGAATGCAAACATGAAAGACTGTAACCAGATAGCATGAAGGTTTATATGGGGCCTAGAGCAGCCTACAGCAGTCCCTTTTCAAACAACTTCCATGACTGGTTAGTGCTCAGTCCAACAGAACAGAACATGCATTCTGACTACTGGCTGTCTTATGTTTGTGATCATCTGCCATTCCATTCATGCTGAAAAGTGGGACAGTCGATTAAAGTTGGCTCCAATGTATTTATAATTTTCATCACTGTATCAATCAGAGAAACTCTTCTAAATACACTTAAAACATAAATAAGGACAATTGCTTCCCGCAAGTCAGTAATGTTTTGGTTCCAGTACATGCTGCTTTGTTGCTCTGATCTCATGCTGCTTCAGTAATGGAAAAGGCTGGATGGAGCAGTATTCTGCAAATCGGTGGTGGAGAGGGTTTAAGAGCCATTGCCAGATAAAGACATTGTTAATCCACAAATAGCTTTCTTGTGTATAAAATCCATTTTCGTTCTATTTTATAATATGGAACTCATATTTCACATGTTATCATTTTATGCATAATCCTGATAGGGACAGGTTATTTCCAAATATTTTCAAGAACTACAGTTCTTTATACACTCTTGAGAGCAATATTACATTAAATAATTAGTGTGCTTTCCAGATGTTATTCAACATTTTTTTGTGATGCTCAACACTAATTAAAGTAAACACTGTCCATCTCCAGATGGAACAGAATTCAAACTAAATTAAAACACATCAATTAAAGGGAACATTGTAGATTTTGACAGTTACCAAGTGATTTTGGATATGAAAGCTATTGAAGATTTCACAAACTGCTGTGGCTTTTCTTCCTTGGTACAGATTGCCATTTCAGCTCTGTGATTAGATTACAGTTTTGTAACTCTTCCAGTTATCCATCACTTTCAATAAACTTGCTCTGAGCTGAGTTGTACAATGATGGGTAGAGGGCAGCAGAACAGATGTGAAGTAATGGTGGAACATCATTCTGCAAATTGAATGAAATTTTATGCAAAAAGAATCAACTATTTGTTTGTATTTTTTATAGCGGATTATATAGTGATGCAGTTTGGTCGGGTGGCTGAAGACGTCTTTACCATGGACTACAACTACCCAATGTGCGCATTGCAAGCATTTGCGATTGCTCTGTCAAGCTTCGATAGTAAACTAGCTTGTGAATAATTGGAACATTCGAAGGAGCAACATGTATTTGAAGGACAAGCTTGCTTTCTTTGCTTTGATATATTGGTTGCAGATCATAGACATAATTCATCCTCAGTATCGTACATTTCGTTGCAAGTTTACGGGATGATTAAAATTGAATCGGGGTTCAAAATCCAGCGTAGGACCCATTTTAAATATTTTAATAAGCCTTGTGTCCGTTTCACTTTTTTGTTAAACAGGCACGGGTCTTTGCATGGTCCGTAAGGCATCACTGTTGTGGTAATTTTGTGTGGACCTTTGGAACAAAACATTGTCCTAAAAAGAAAATAAAGGAAAATAGAACTTTTATTCTGAAATGGCAGCTATAGAATCCCATGGGTATTGAATCAGAATATGAGAGAAATTTCTTCACGTTAACCTTTAAAGTACTAACCTTTGTGTCATTTCTTGTACGTATTCAGGTTATTCTTTTCAGTTTGGTTAGAAGGTACTTTCCACAAATGTCATTGTGCTTGTTCTGCCAGTACCTTATGCAGCACAGTAGTAATTAACCTAATGCTGCTGATGTTTAACCATGCAATCCAATCTGTAAGAGAAATTCATTATTTCAAGCGATAGTGTGATTGACCATTTGAATACAGTTTATAAACTAATATTAATATTATTCTAATGATTTTCCATTCATTCATTTTTGTTTACTTTTACATGGGATATTGTCCAAATATTGACATCCGAGAAAGAGATATTCTCCTTATGTTGGATCATTTATCGTTGAGGCAACTTAGACAGAGTTTGCATGGATATGTATTTCCTTATATGCAAATGAATACCTGTTAATGACACTGTGTGGAGGTTTTTCATCATTGTGTCTCGATTGCACTGTTGGAAAATAATGTGGGTTGCAAGCATATCAATGACGATGGTAGGAATCAAAAGAAAATTATGGAGGGGGAGGCTAAGTATGTGGCTACCTCTGGGATCTCTGGTCAATTAAGGATGGCAGGTAGGTTCCTGATTGTGGAGGCCATTCAGCATTGGTAGAGCAGCAGCCCCTGCATCAACAATGGGAAATACTGATCTATGTATGTACACTGGACTTGGGAAGGTGGGGGAGGATTCAAAATGCCACCTTGCAAAGTATTTTCATGTTTCATGATAAATAATGTTGATATCTGTCAAACTGTCATTGTGGAGAGCAGTGACGGCCATGGTGGATAAGGATTAAATTGCATGATGCGTCAATAGTCTGCCGTCTGCCTTCAGGAGATGGCCCCCCTTCACCAGCCTGGATTCTGATCTGTGCTCTCACGGGCAATTTAATTGGCATAATTGGCTACTTACAACTGGCAGGCAGCCTCCTTCAAAATAACTTGAGGACTTAACCATTGCAAAAAACTGGCGCATCAGTATTGGACCTTGCAAGCACTCAGGATTTTAGTCTCGTCTCCACACCTTCAAGAAAATTTACTTCTGCGCATTAAATATTTAAGTTTCCTATTTCCTATCATGCACCCGACATTGGACTAATGAATAAAAGTAAGCATCAATAAAGTATAAGATAATAAATAAGGGAAAGAATGTTAAACAGAATAACTTTAAATTTAAAAAAAATGGATACTTCTAGGTTAAAAAGAATGACAAGTAAGGTCTCATTTATTAAACATACTTTATAAAGGATCAAGCTTTCAAGCAGGTAAATGTAAAAGTGGATGGATAAAGACTAGTGAAATTTTCCACAAGTTCCTATTTGTACCCAGGTCAATGACGCTGAGCTCTCACGTAATGGAGAAATGGATGTTAATACACGTTTTTGGTTACTGGAATTTGCAACTACAGGAGCAGCTGAAGTGACCTGTGTAGAGGTGTTGAAGTGGAACTAGATAATCATATCAGGGCGAAAGAGTCAGGAGGTTATGCTGATAGAGTTAGATGAAGTTGAGTGGGGCAAGTCTCATGCTGAGCAAAAATACTGGCATGAACCTTTAGTGCCAAATGACCTGTTTCTGTGTTGCACATTCTATAATGTTCTATGTTTTTATTAGCTCTGGCTCCATGAATATCATTACATTTTACTATAGGCTTGTAGTAGTTTATTTTTCAAGCAGAAGTCAACACTCTTAAAGATTGTGATAATGCTTGGGAATCACCCAAGCTCCACGTTTCTTCTGTTCCCACATTATTAAAAATGAGTTTTGGTTGCAAATAATTCTAAGCTATTGTACCAAGGTCAAAGATTGGATTTTCTTTGAAGCGTTTGTACATCAGTTTGTACACTGTCTGAAGGAGATTTTCATCAAAATGGCATTCAATGGATATTGTTCACATAAGCATTTGGGACCCTTGCACTTGTCTATCCCCTTTTGAATTTAGCATTGCTGAGCATGATTTGTTCTTTTTGGGAGAATGGCAGAACATTCTCACATGTAAACTAGTCTTTGTGGGTGGACAGAAACACATTATTATATTAATTACTACTCCATTAGAAGCATCTAGCTATTTTTACATTGAACTTAGAAACTGAGTAAGACCAGTAGCATAAAAAGAAAGATTTGCATTTATTTTGCACCACAAATGACCACAGGACATTCCACTGTGCTTTACTGCCAATAGAATACTTTTGAAGTGAAATCACTATTGATAATGTCAGAATTGCAGCAGCCAATTTCTACATAGCAAGCTCACACAAACAACAATGCGATAATAATCAAATAATCTATTTTGAGATGTCATGTAAGGGATAATTATTGGCCAGAACATGAGGATAACACCTCTGCTTGTCTTCAAAATAGTACCACTGGGGATCATTAACATCCATCTAATAGACCGATGGGGTCTCAGTTTTAATAGCTTCCCCGAAAGATGACAGCATTAATATGCAGCACTAAACTGGAGTGTCAGCCTATTGTGTTCATTTCCTGAAATGGGATTTGAACTCATAAACTTCAGACACAGAGATGAGACAGCCACCAAATGAACCATGTCATGAAGCTGTAATGATGATAATAAATTGGCTTTGGCTTTATCTCAGGGTCATGGGCCAAAAAAATCTTATCAAAGTTAGGAAACTAAATGCTGAACTATGGTTGTGCGATTTTATTGTGAAAAGCTAATGTGTTCATAATGAATTTCTTCATCTGTAGCATTAAACATTGAAGTTGCAACTGCACCTAACAAAATAATGAATGAAACTATTTGATGCAATCATGTTGAATGCATCAATAATACACTGCATATTTTCTAGGCTGAAATCTTGTGACCATAATCAAGTAAAAGGTTTAAATTCACTATTAAAATGAATACCCTGGAGGTTGTGACATTCCATTTGTTATTAAATATATGTGTCACCACATATGACTGGGTGAAATAAAGCAGATCTCATTTGGGACAACCTGTGTTAGAATCAATATCACTTACAAGAAAATAATGTGACTAGATTACGTGCATATGGTTATTTATGTTATAATACTAGCCTGTGACCACAAATCGGATTATTCTGGCATTGAGTATCAACATAAGAAAGCAGGAGTAGGTAATACTGCCTCTCAAGCCTACTCCATCATTGAACAAGACCATAGCTGATCTCCATACTCAACTCCACTTTCCAATATCCCTTGGTTCTCTTAAAATCCAAATTCTATTAATCTTGGACATACTCAGCAAGTAAGTATCCATAGGGCAAAAGTGAGGACTGCAGATGCTGGAGATAAGAGTCTAGATTAGAGTGGTGCTGGAAAAACACAGCAGGTCAGGCAGCAAATGCTTTGTCATCTCTAACTCCTTCTGAAACAATGTCCCGAATTCTAGGCTATAGACACAGGGGAAGAACCTCAGCTTAAAGGCTCTCAGAATCTTTCAGGTTTCACTGAAATTATCTATCAGTCTTCTAAACTCCTATCTCATTATCTTCAATGCATCTGCATGGGACAAACTGCTCAGCTAGGAATAAATGTAAGGAACCTTGGCCAGAGCTTCTCTAAGGCACTTGTACCCTTCCTCGGTACAGCAACCAAATCGGTACATGATACTGCAGCTGTAGTCTCACTCTCATTAGACCATTGATTTCACACTATTTCTGATCTGTTTGGGGTTTCCCACCATGAAAGCAGAGAACAGTTGGTGGAATCTTCTACTTTCATTGATGGTGAGATGGGGAGGGGTTGGGGAGAGGGGGGGGAGGGGGGAGGTGGTGGAGAGATTGGATAGGATGACGATGCATCTAAATCCTGCTGCCTTTGCACCTCTGAGCAGCTAGAGTCCTGAGCAGGGAGCCCTATAGTCGGCATGTCCAGGCTGCTGCCAATTTAGACCATAGTTGGTGAATTAAGTAGTATAAAGGTCTCATTTCACCAGTGTTGGGATTAAGCCAGCTACAGACAAGCCTGGTGACACATGACGTGCAGCTAAAGATCATGTGGCCAGCTTGTCACCTCTGGGTGGGGAGATGCCTTGATCAAAGAAACTCAGTGCCTGCTCAAGGGATTAGACACTGGGAAGGGGAGGCCAGCTGACTGCCATTCCTTGCTATTACTGCTGACATTCATGCTCGCCACTCCCTGGTACCTCCACCCCCAGAACTCCATCCTCCCCTGCCACCAACATTACTTACAAGTGACCTAGGTCCATGGGCAATGCTGGGATTATGGCCCCTGTCCTCTGGCCCATTCAGTGGCACTTCTGAGCACAAGATTTTCACCTCGGATTCTGGCTCCTGGAGAAGTCTTGCTGGCTAGCACCCACTATCTGATTGGCTTGTAACTCGGCAGGCCTCCCTGAAAAGAGTCAGTGCAAGTCTCTCGGAATCTGTCCGGCTAACAACCAAAACCCCCAATGCCTCAACAACGTATCAGGATCATTCTTAGCCAACAGGCTGCTCACTATGAGATTACTAATTAACTTGTCTGATCACAGAAGGCAAGATACCAAGTAGTCTTTTCCCCGTTGTTTCCACTATGTATTGTTCTCAAACACTATTTCAAATGCATTCTATAAAGTCATCCTCCAAATTACTTTTGTCAATTTGACATGTCTAGTCTATATAAAGATTAAGGTCTCCCAGGGCTATTCTGAAACCTTTGATTCCAATTCCTCATAATTCTTGATCAACGATACTGATACTGTTAGAATGCCTATAAACTATTCCCACCTCTGTTCTCTGCCCCTTGTTACTTCTCATCTCCATCATTCTGATTCTACTCCTTGATATACTGAGCATTCCTTCAGAGTATCTTGTCTTTTTTTTATAATCGGGCTATCATCACCATCTTTCCGTTTTGCCTTTCTGAAATGTCATGTGCTCAGGAATATTTAGTTCCCAACCTTGATCACTATGCAACCGTATCTTTGTATTATTTGTTAGATTAACGCCACCTGTACTGATGCTTTGGTCCAATTATCTGAATTAATTGCTTGGTGACAAATAGAAGATTATATCAGTTTTTAAACTTTACATTTCTGCTTTTCCCTTTGTCACATTTACGGCTGAAAGAACACACATGAAGTCACAGGTTTAATTTTTGTCAAATATTTAACAGGGTGTAAGGAGGTTGTTTTTCATCGCATTTACATGTATTCCCTGTCTTTCATGTAGTACCTCCAGATCAAATGACCCTCTATGAACTACTTGTACCATATCCAAGTGACATATAATACCTATTACTCAATTTGCCGTTATGACACCCTCCACCTTTTATACTGTTTGATTCCACAAACTATTCTCCAATGTACAGACTGGAATTCAGAACTGCCTTGGAAATTCTACCTCATTACTGTAGTTGTGTATATTCATTCTATGCATGCTTAAATTGATGCAGATAAACACATAACATTATTTAAGTTATGAATGCAGGCTGAGAAGCTTAGTAGAATGAAAAGATTGTTGGTTCAAAGTGGAATTGGGGCACATATCAGGTGTGGCAGAGTAGGGCCTTCCCTGAAATATGAACATATATTTGCAATCATTCACATAACAGACAAATATTGTCCTTGATTTACAGCAGAAATGGCTGCAATCATTGAGCAGTATATGGAACTGTAGACATGGAAAGGTTTAGTGGAATGGATAATAGTCTCACTGAAAATGGTGGAGTAGAAAAGATACTTGATAAAAAGATAAAAGATGAAAAACATTTGCTTCTGTAAACTGAAAAATCTGATTGGTGAAACAAGCATTTGCAACACAGCATGCAAGTAAATATGCCCTCCAAATATTAAATATCTTTCATCTGAACCATGCAACCTATAAGAGCTTACTCAGTGCAAGACAGTACATGCAGAAAAGAGCAGGGAAGTAAATGGTCGGAATTCTAGATAAAATTGTATAAGAAAGAATTAAAGAACAAGTGTGTGTGCTAACCTGAACGGGTTACAACAATTCTGAAGTGGATTCACACTAAGAAAGCTTGTAAATCAGGATGTTGCTTATCTAATTTTTAAGTAAGCTCATGTCTATTAAGTTATATCATTTGTAATTCTTCAACTTTCCAATTTTTCCGATAGATTGACCTGTTCTTAATCACATATAGCAATTGCAGCACAGAAACTCACCTTTCAACCTAACAGATCTATGTTTCCCACAAAGTCTTTTTGCTTTTTTTATTCATATATTCTGGTTGTCACTGCATTAATTTCCGATCCTTAAATTGCCCTTGAAGCTGCCTTCTTGGACACAAGTGACTAGCTTGCTGTGGCATTTCAGAAAGCAATTACAAATGAACCACATTGTTGTGGTTCTGGCCTCACAGGTAAATCAAATTGGCTGTAAATGACAGATTTCCTTTCCGAAAGGCGATACGCAAACCAGATTTTTTTTAACAACAGTCTGAATGTTTCATGATCTGATATTACTCCAAATTTATTTATTGCTGCCCACATGCTGTCATTGGGTTTGAGGTCTAATATTAGCCCAGGCCTATTATTGCACATATAACCACTATTATACCATACTTTCCATACTAGAAACTAGGTCCTCCAACAGTGCAGTATTCCTCTGGAGTGTGAGTTTAGGTCTTTGTGTTCAAGCCTCTGTTTTTGGAATTGAGTCCACAGCCTTCTGTCTCAGAGGTTAGAGCACTAATTTCTCCTGAATCATCGCTAGTACCTGCATGTTATTTTAGACTCTTGTCACTTCTAGCTGATTGTACATTCAGTAGCATTTTTCATGGAGTAGCATTCATTCAGAGAAGAGCAAAAATCCAGAATGCAAACAGAAAACCTTCTGAGCCATACCCCACTTTACATGTGCTTGTTATCGGTGCAGTCTTCAAAGAAACAAAACCAAGGAAAAATATTGGTTTTGATTGTGACTTAAGGTTCATGGAGCTATAAAGCTCATTTCCACATTGAATATATATGTATGGGAATGGGTTTCATAAATAATATTTTATGGCCTTTTTAAAGTGCAAAGGTACAGAAATATGCTAATAAATATTTTAGTATAAGAATTGTGATTTTGGTAAATCTATTTTAACTCATGTTAACACCTTCATTGCTATGCTATATATCTTATACATTGTCCATATCAGTCAGCTGGCTTTGTTTTGGAAGATATTAATGTTTTACAGTTTTTAAAAAAACAAACATGAGTGTTTTGCATGTGCATTATGCTACCTGCTAGCATGCATGGTCCGTTTACTATTGTGTTGACTGTTTCTTAATAAATGGAGGCCATGTATTCAGATGTTTTATTTCCTGTTATAAATATTAAATAACTGATGTACTCTGTTAAATTTAATGCTATCCATATGTATCATAACTGTGTACAGTGTGATAAAGCTCCTATGTCAAATAATATAGACAAATGTCCCAATTGAGTGAAGGGCCCCTTGTTTTGTCCTGTTGGTGTGCATGTGAGTGTGTGTGAGGCTCATGATTAATTTCTGCAATGGTCTACCAGACATGGCCTGATATTTACATCATATTTTATGTAAAATCCGTTTATAAAATGCCACATGTTCCAAATGTGCAATGTATATTTAAACTTGGCTTTATATTTTATCAGGTTACTTGTAATTTCTCTCATGCTGCTTCTACTCACAGTCTGCCTGCACTATCACAACACATCTACGGCTGAGTGTCCCATTTTAGTTGCACAAGTAACATGTTGAAGAAAGTCAATGACCATTTTTGTTATTTAATTAAAGACAAGTGACAGTGTTCTATGTCATGTAAAGATCCTACTTATTGAATAGAATTTTTGAATAAATAACCTCAAAAGCCTTGCTGTTTTAATTCATTACATTTAAATTTGTATGCAATATATTGTAGCTAATTTTTCATACTTTATGCATGGACCAATGTAAGAATACGATTTTTTTTCTATTGTGTTGTAAAATGCTCAGGTACAAACTACAGTTCATTGTTTACTTTATAGCCAGACAATGTACGAGGAACTCCTATATTCTTTTAGTTATTGAAGCTTTTTTTTTGTCTATTCTAATACTTAGTTCCCTTTGACCATTCTCTCTAGCATCTAAATAAATCTGTAAGTTACAAAGGAAAATAAATATAATGGTCCAGTCCAGGTAATGAGCAGCATTTACTCAAAGTGATTTGACAACCTTCTCAACAATGGATCTAAGATGTTCTTATGGGTCTTTCTTCAGTTGGAAGAGGATTGAGCAAAGGAGAAAAACTACAGATTCTGAATTGGAAGACTGCGAGTGCTTGAAGCAAGCAAGAGGGATGATTAGATAGCTTGAATTATAAAGTGATGTAGGAGAGGTTTCTACAGCCTGGGAGGTGAGACATTGGTTCCAGTGCGCTCAGATTAAAGATAAACATCACTGCTTTTTGTAATTCTCAAAGCCCATCATCATACTCTAACAATGTGATCAAAAAAGCTTCAATGGGTAAACATGTTGCTGAAAAGTAACATTTGATGAGGCACTTTAGAATTTCAACACTCTAAATACTAAATAAAGGAACAATAGCTTCCCACCTACGGTATTTTAAAATCGCTGAAATTTTTCTTTTAATGATCTATTCAGAAATATCTCCTTTAACTTTGTTAAACTTGAACCATGCCTTTGTTCAAGTATCCTGAACTTGTCAAAGGTTATGCCAGTGAGCCAAGTAAACCATCTTAATTATTTGACAGAAACTGCTGGCAAAACTCATCAAGTCTGGCAACATCTTGGGAAGAAAACAAAGTTCTGAGTCCAGAAACTCTTCATCAGAACTACGCATACTGCCGCAGATGCTGCTAGACCATCTGTATTTCACCAACATTCCTAGTTTTGTTTCAGATGTTCAGCAACCACAGTTCTTTGTTTAATCTTAGTTATTTGAGTGCAATTTTTAAAGAACATCCCAGGAACTTTAAGTATTTCTATATCTTTATCCTAAAAAAAGTGAATTGACAGACATCCAGGTTACTTAGTTTAGTGTTGCAGAACTAAAATATCCTAAGTGGCAATGATTTTGTTCATGCATGGAAACATGATTTTGGCCATTATGGGATGGGTTTCAAGAGTGGCAGCAATAGTATATGGAAGTAACACATAAAAGTTATGTGTTAAAGAAGGAGAAGTGCAGCATGAAATACTTTGTCTAGAGTTTTAGAAGTTCTTTTGGGTTGGTATAGTACATGTTTCATCTGTTTTTGATTTGAATCCTTATCTTCAGTAAGACAAAAACAAAATTGATCTTCTCGAAGCACGGTAGCTGATGGTAGTTTTAAACTAACCACCCACTTGGAAAGGGTCAGGATGGTGTGCAATGCTGATTTTCCAACCTGCCTGATTTAATTTCCCAGTGAAGAATAAGATTACATAATGTATAGGACTGGCATTTCCAATCCTAAGGGAGACTCTGCCAGCCAATAGGATTAAAATTGCCGCATTAGTATCACTCAGGAAATAGCATGGTGAGTGACAGTAGTGCTGTTCATCATAGAAGATGTGGATTAATAAATGTTTTCAACACTTTATTCTTATTCAAAGAACAGACTATCAAGAACAATCTGCAGTTCACTATCAAGCTAAGCAATTGCAGGACAGTCATATAATCTATAGCAAAAGATCAACTGTATCACTTTGAAAAGGTCTTGGTAGGCCCTCTTTCTGCACACAAACATTACTCAGGAAAAGCAAAATGGCCAATTCAATGTTGCTATTTCTATTCAAGAGTAAAATCTCCTCCTCTATTGGATTTCTTTATGATAACAACTGGTTTACACTTGCTGTGACAACTCCATTTAGATGGCTTAAACAGAAATCAGGTGCACCCTTCAATTTCAAATTAATCGACCCATTGAAAAGAATGCCCATTACAGAACTGTGCGCTGATACTGAGAAAACTTAATGAATAGTTAATTTGCATCCCCCAGGCCCTGTAACACCTGCTCTAAATATGATACAAACCCATGCAGAAATAGGGATTACTTCATCAAAGCACAAAGTTGTTTTTCTCTACATATTTGCTGCAGATATTTTACTGAGAGGCATTGCAGGTAAATTAATGATAATTAACAGTAATTGCAGAGAGATAAATAGGCACTGAGCTTATACTGATATACATATCTTTCTGCAGTTTCCATCGTGTGGCTGAACCTAGAATTAAAATGTACGAAGGAGCATTTATTCTCTTGTTGGTTAATCCTTGCAAACCTGTACAGAGAGCTTTCAAACAGCTTCTTTTATAAAGCACAGCTAATATTTTTAGCATGTCTCCATTTCAATTTTTAAGGTCTTATAAATTCTTTGCAAAATCTCCTTTGACAATGTTACTGACAATGCAGCTTGTGCTGGGTTGGGATTCTTAGCTCTACTCCTGTCCATGGCTGACAAAAGGTGAAGTTTTTTGTCTCATCTTGCATCATTTTAGTGACTTCTTTCTTTCTGCATAATATGTCAGGATTAAAAGCAGGTTCACGCAAAGGAAATAGAGTGTTTGTTTTGTCATATGAACGATAGATCATGTTTTCTGAAGGAGAATCCATGTTCTTCAATGCAAATAGATTATTGCAGACAAGAGGGAGAGAAGAGGATGACACAGTGGCTCAGTGGTTAGCACTGCTACATCATAGTGTCAGGGACCCAGATTCGATTCCAGCCTCAGGTAACTGTCTGTGTGGAGTTTGCACATTCTCCCTGTGTCTGCATGGATTTCCTCTGGGTGCTCCGGTTTCCTCCCACAGTCCAAAGATGTGCAAGTTAGGTGAATTAGCCATGCTAAATTGCCCATAGTGTTCAGAGATGTGTAGGTTAAGTGTATTAGTCAAGGGTAAATGTAAAGTAATAGGGCAGGAGAGTGGATCTGGGAGGGTCACTCCGGAGGGTCGGTGTGGACTTGTTGGACCAAATGGCCTGTTTCCACACTGTAGGGATTCAATTCTTCATATAGGTCTTCTCTTCTATCCATAACAGAGACGCATTTCTTAAATTCTGTTATTTTCTTTCTCCTTCATAAAATTATTCAATGGTGAATTTCCTCAAAGGAGAAAGTGAGGACTGCAGATGCTGGAGATCAGAGCTGAAAAATGTGTTACTGGAAAAGCGCAGCAGGTCAGGCAGCATCCAAGGAGCAGGAGAAACGACGTTTCGGGCATAAGTCCTTCTTCAGGAATGAGGAAGGTGTGCCAAGCAGGCTAAGATAAAAGGTAGGGAGGAGGGACTTGGGGGGAGGGGCGTTGGGAATGCGATAGGTGGAAGGAGGTTAAGGTGAGGGTGATAGGCCACAGAAGGGGTGGGGCGGAGAGGTTGGGAAGAAGATTGCAGGTCAAGAAGGCGGTGCTGAGCCCACACCTCCCCCCTCACTTCCCTCCAAGGCCCCAAGGGATCCTTCCATATCCATCACAAATTCACCTGCACCTCCACACACATCATTTACTGCATCCGCTGCACCCGATGTGGCCTCCTCTACATTGGGGAGACAGGCCGCCTCTTTGCGGAATGTTTCAGAGAGCACCTCTGGAACACCCGGACCAACCAACCCAACCGCCCCATGGCTGAACACTTTAACTCCCCCTCCCACTCTGCCAAGGACATGCAGGTCCTTGGCCTCCTCCATAGCCAGACCATGGCAACACGACGCCTGGAGGAAGATTGCCTCATCTTCCACCTAGGAACCCTCCAACCACAAGGGATGAATGCGGATTTCTCCAGCTTCCTCATTTCCCCTCCCCCTACCTTTTCTCAGTCCCAACCCTCGGACTCAGCACTGTCTTCTTGACCTGCAATCTTCTTCCCAACCTCTCCGCCACCACCCCCACTCCAGCCTATCACCCTCACCTTAACCTCCTTCCACCTATTGCATTCCCAATGCCCCTCCCCCAAGTCCTTCCTCCCTACCTTTTATCTTAGCCTGCTTGGCACACCTTCCTCATTCCTGAAGAAGGGCTTATGCCCTAAACGCGATTCTTCTGCTCCTTGGATGCTGCCTGACCTGCTGCGCTTTTCCAGCAACACATTTTTCAGCTCTGAATTTCCTCAAACCCTGTTTGTGAAGACCAGTTTAAAATGACAGTCAGTAAATTTTGTAGAGCCAAAACAGCTTGGGTATACCATTATTCTGTTGGTTGGATACAGCAGTTCTTTTCTGAGCAGGTGCAGTTGAATTGCAGGTCAAGTTACAATAGATGTAAACTGGGCATTGGTTCACTTTATAGGCAAAACAGTTTATTTCCCAAATAAAGAGTTTTGAGCGATATTAAGGTCAAATGCAGGGCATTTAGCTAAGCCTGAAAACTCCTTACACTTCTGGTGTTACAAGCAGGCTGAGGACCAAAGGTCAAAGCTGTACAGCTTAAGGTCTTTCAAACCAATCAGCAGTTTCAGTCATTTTACTGGACCTTTAAGTTGAAACATTGAGCTAACAAGATAGATTTGATGTACCCATGTCAGAGACCAATGTATTTTTGTCACAGATAACTGTAGAGACAACTGTTAAGCACAATTGGATTTCTACCATCTCCTTTGTTCAGAACTGGCTGACATAGACATCCTTTGTGTTGATTTAGCTGAAATATTCATGCAGTGCAAGGACTGTCCCATTCCAGGTGGTTATAAGTTCAATTTTGAGCTGGAAATTGCTGAGAATTTATGAATGCAGTTTTTCTGCTTACTTTTTGTTCCAAAGCAGCCATTTTTAAATTCAGCAAAAGTTCATTTTAAAATAGTAATATTTAAAAGTATTAAATATATATTTATTCATGAGTGAAGGTGTCACTGGCTGTATCAGCACTCATTGTGCATGCCTAATTGCCCAGAGGCCAGTTAAGAGGCAACCACATTGCTGTTTGTCTGGAGTCACATGTAGGCCAGATCAGGTAAGGATGACCAGGTAAGTTTGCTTCCCTAAAAGGCATTTGTGAATCAGATGAAGTTTTTCATGATAATCGATTCATAGTCATCATTAATCTCTTTGTTTCAGACTTTTTTATTAAATTCAAATTTCACCGTCAGCCATGATGGAATTTGAACCTGGGTCCCCAGAACATTAGTTACATTTTTGGATGAACAATCCAGCAAAAATACCACTTGACCATTGCTGCCTGTGATTTAGGATTGCTCTCCTTGTCCTCTGGACATCACAATGTACATTGTTAAAGTCTTTTATATATATGTGTATAATTAGCAGCACATTGAGAAACTATTTTTAAAATTTTGTTCCTGCACCATCTTTTGCAAAATTTTGTTAAAATTGAGCAGTTCATCTGATACTATCAGGAAGAGTTGAACAAATTAGCTTCTGAGTGTTCAAAAACATACTCCAGTATGACAGTTAAAAAAACCATAGATTTGATCTGTGGGATATTGCATTTTAGTACAGCAGACAATAATGACTATTATCTGATCTTTTACACATGGAGAGGTAAACTGATAACTACTGAAAATCTACAGAAATATTAGTTGCTTCTATTAAAGTATTAATTTACTGGTAAGTAAACCTCTTTTGCAGTTAATTTTATTATTGTGGCTTGATTATAAAATGAGATGTTCTGCTATTTTCTGAATTCAGTGGAGACTAACTGATGACCTGATGTAATGAACAGCTGAATTATGAAGTTTCCTTTTTGATCTCTAGACTTCCTATGAAAGTATCCCAGACTGAGCCGAGAAAGGTGCAACTTAGGACAGGATGTGTGATTTCAGCTAGAGATGTGGTCTAGGACACTGAACTCAGCAAAAGAAACATAAGTAAATCACCAAACATGTAACAGTACCAACTTTTAAGAATTCGCAGCTTGCTGTGTGATGTAATCTTTAATAAATTGACTTCAGCTGCACTTTTTATGCATATTCTAATTTGAATAAATTTAAAATTGTCATAATTTCACTCGTGTTTACATTATCAATGAAAGGCACTGAGCTGATTTGGGTAGTAATGTTTCCAGCACCAAACGCAATGGTTCAGTTCCTGTATTGCAGAGTAAGCCGACAATTTACATGGAGTTTTGTTTTAATATAACTTGAGGATGCAGGATGTAGGATAGCACAACTCCTTCAGTTAGTGACCTGTAGTTATACTGGAAATGAAGCCAATTGGTTTCTTAGTAGGATTTCTCTTATGTCACAGTGTACGGGAATCTGTTATTTCAAGCTCCAACACAGTTAGCTCAGTTGACTGGATGGCTGATTTGCATGGGCAGTAATACCAACAATGCAGGTTTAATTTCTGTACCATGCTGAGGTCACTATGAAGCTCCCACCTTCTTGACTTTGCCCCTCTCCTGAGGAGTGATGACCCTCAAGTTAAACCACCACCAGCTATCTCTCTCTACTCAGAGAGCAACCCTATCATATTGGAGGACCATAGTGGGTTCACCTTTACCTGGGTGTCCTTATTCAGTCTCTTTATTCTCTTTATGCCCAGCATTAAGCCACCAAATCATGCTTTCTATCCCTATTATGTTCCTAAAGTCTGACCAGTTTTCAATTTATCTGTATTTTAACCATCCCCAAGGTCATTTTACTTCTTAATCTTTGATAGTTATTTTTTAATATCATATTGAAACTACTACAACTACCACCCAAATTTATTCTTCGCAAATTGGAAAACATAACATATGCTTAAGATTTGCTCATTTAACTGATTCACAAATTGTGTTATGCCTTATAATAAATGCATTATTTACTTGTATTACCCAGAGATGATTCCATTTTTATAATTAGGGAGTAGATAAATCAGAAACACATTTTTAAAAAATATTGAATTTCAGCAGCTTTCAAACTTTAAGCCTTGATATAATTGTTAAGCCTGAGGATTTGCAGCAATCTTTGCAAATGTAATGGAATCCTGCTGTCAGTACTGTTCCCATTGGGAGGATACTTTTATCAACATACTGTGATAGAAGTAAGATAATAGTAAGATTCAAAAAACGTGCTTACTACATAATCTCCTCCCTCAAAGTGCAGAGATTCTGGGTTTGTAAATCCTTCTCTAATATATGCACAAGAAATCTCCCTGGACTGTTTAAAATCCCCATTAAATAATCCTTAATCCCTTTCTGGATTATTTCAAAATGATTTCCCTCAAATATGAAAAAGCCTCAATTTTTGAGGTCTGTAAATGAACAACAAAATTAAAACCCACCTCATAGTTTGAAGGATGGTAGAGTCAATTATGGATTAAGATATCTTAATGCTATCAAGAAAGTATTTGCATGCTTTGGATTGACTAAATTAATAACAGATTGACTGATTTAAAAATGATGTCTAATTGGCCTCTGAAGACTCCAGCTTTGATAAATGTATGGAATAGGCTGTCAAATATTCATTGTTAAAATCATGAGGGCTTACTTTCAAATGGAGTATTATCGGCAGCATTGGGGAGGTCTTGTGACTCAGTGACATAAGAACATAAGAACTAGGAGCAAGACTAGGTCAATAGGTCCTTTGAGCCTGCTCTACCACAGTGGTTAGTGCTGCTGCCTCACAGTGCCAGGGACCTGGGTTCAATTTCAGCCTTGGGTGACTATCTGTGTGGAGTTTGCACATTCTCCCCATGTCCGTGTGAGTTTCCTCCCACAGTCCAAAATGATGTGCATATCAGGTGAAATGACTGTGCTAAATTGCCCATAGTGTTAGGTGCATTAATTAGGGTAAATGTAGGGAAATGAGTCGGGGTGGGTTACTCTCCGGAGAGTCGGTGTGGATTTGTTGGGCTGAGGGGCTTGTTTCCCTGCTGTAGGAAATCTAATCAATATGATCGTGGCTGATCTTTTCATGGACTCAGCTCCACTTACCTACACTCTCACAGTATCCCTAAATTCCTTTATTATTCAAAACAAAATCTATTTTAGTTTTAAAAACATTTACTGAAGTAGCATCAACTACTTCACTGGGCAAGGAATTCCATAGATTAACAACCCTCTGGGTGAAGAAGTTCCTTTTCAGTTCAGTCCTAAATCTGCTCCCCCTAATTTTGAGGCTATACCCTCTTGTCCTGGTTTCACCTGCCAATGGAAACATCCTCACTATTTCTATCTTATCTATTCCCTTCATAATTTTATATGTTTCTATGAGATCCCCCTCATTCTTCTTCTGAATTACAATGAATATAATCCTAGTTTACTCAGTCTCTCCTGATAAGCCAATCCCCTCAACTCGAGTATCAACCTAGTGAACCTCCTCTGCACCCCCTCCAGTGTCAGTACATCCTTTCTCAAGTAAGGAGACCAAAACTGCACGCAGTACTTCAGGTGTGGCCTTACCAGCACCCTATACAGGTGTAACATTACCTCTTTGCTTTTAAACTCAATCCCTTTAGCAACGAAGGTCAAAATTCCATTTGCCTTCCAAATTACCTGTTGTACCTGCAGACCAGCCTTCTATGATTCATGCACAAGGACACCCAGGTCCCTCTGCAAATCAGCATGCTACAACTTTTTACCATTCAAGAAAGAATCCTTTTTACTGTTACTTCCACCAAAATGGATGACTTCACATTTATTAAAATTGGATTCCATCTGCCAGACCTTTGCCCACTCACTTAAAATATCTACGCTCCTCTGCAAGGTTTCACAGTCCTCTGTACACTTTGCTCTGCCACTCACCTCAGTGTCATCTGCAAACTTTGCCATCCCACAGTGGTCCCCAACTCCAAATCATCTATATAAATTGTGAATAATTGCAGTCCCAACACTGATCCCTGAGAAATACGACTGAGTACTGACTGCCAACCAGAAGAGCTCTCATTTATCCCCACTCTTTGGTTCCTGTTAGTCAAGTAATCCTCTATCCATGCTAATACTTTACCCATAATACCATGCATCCTTATCTTATGCAGCAGCCTCTTCTTTAGCACCTTGTTAAAGCCTCTTCTATAGCACCTTGGAAATCTAGGTACGCCACATCCAATGGGTCCCCATTGTCCACCTTGCTCAAAACATCTTCATAGAATTCCAAAAGATCTGTTAAGCATGACTTGCCCTTCATGAACCCATGCTGTGTCTGTCCAACTGGACAATTTCTATCAAGATGCCTTGCTATTTCTTCCTTGATAATAGACTCAAGCATCTTCCCTACTACAGAGGTTAAGCTAACTGAAGTTATAATTCCCATTTTTTGTCTACTGCCCTTTTTAAACAGTAGAGTCACATTTGCCGTTTTCCAATCTGCTGGAACTGCCCCAAAGTCCAGCGAATTTTAGAAAATTACCACAATTCCACTTGCTATTTCTCCCACCATCTCTTTTTGTACCCTGGGATGCATTCCAACAGGGCCAGGAGACTTATCTATCCTTAGCTCCATTAGCTTGCCCAACACTAGCTCTTCTGTAATAATGATTGTTTCCAGGTTCTCACCTACCTTCGTCTCTCTGTCAATTACTGGCATGTTATTAGTATCGCCCACTGTGGAAACTGATATAAAGTACCTATTCAATGCACCAGTCATTTCACCATATCCTATAATTAAATGCCCCTTCTCATCCTCTAAAGGATCAATGTTTATTTTAGTGACTTTTTTTCATTTTATATATGTTCCTATCTCTGAGCCAGGAGTCCTGCATTCAATTCCCACCTACTCCAAAGGTACACAATAATGTATCTGGACATGTTGATTATAAAATATCTATTAGTCAATCTGTTACATTTATGGTAATGTAATGAGAGTCTCTTTGTGGAATATATTATTCTGCCCATCAAACATTCAATTACTGCAAATAACAGAAGTTGCAACTAAGTCAGACCTAGCCAAAATGAATAAAGACCATCATTAATGATATAGGAGTCTAATTTCCCATGTATATAATTCAGTAAAATATATCATTCTTATCAAGTGAGGATTACAGAGATACTTGTTAATTTATTAATTTTTCATTTTTACAAAGTTTAATAAAATAAAATTTCTAAGAAATATAGCAGTAGCAAAGGAACAAACACAAAATGATGGTTAGGAGTGAATGAAATGTAGAGGAGGGCGCAGAGACTGTTATATCTTCCAATTCAAAAAACCTGTTCCAACTCATTTTGGATATCAGTGTTTTAATTATAATCTACATTTGGTTTCAAAGAATAACATTGCTGCTTGTTTTTCTGATTTGCTCAGTACCCATAATATTTTAATAGTTGATCCAGTTATGTTTCTGGTCAATGCTGATCCCCTCAGGATGTTAATAGATCCTTGATGTCACGCTCAGTCAAATCTTCCTTGGTGTCAATGGCAATCATCCTCACCCCACTTGTTCAGATCCTGCATCCACATTTGGGTCATGGTGCCAATAAGATCAGTTTTCCTTGTAGAACTCAAAACTGAACATTGATGAGCACATGGTTGGATAATAATTGTTACATGCCTCTAATTGAGAGAGACCTGATAGGGTGGCAATTGGATAGAGTGGAGTCAACCTGTTTTTTTGTGGATTGGGCATTAATAGGCAATTTTCCACATTGTCAGGTAGATTCAGTGCTGCAGCTTCACTGGAAGCAATTTGTTTGAGTGGTAGGCAGTTCTGAAGTGTATGTCTTCAGCAATAAAATCAGAATGTTGTTGAAAATACTGGCTTTTTCAGTATTTGGTGAGCTTAACCATGTGTATATGTCATGTGGAGTGGAATAAATTGTCTTAAGATTGGCTTCTTTGGAGGACTATGCAGCAGTCAGCACAGGTGTGATGCAGGTGAGGAGGAACTGGGTATTCTGCAGTGCCTGAGAAGAGCAGTAAACTTGACTGTAATCTAATCTAATGTAATCTAATGTAATCTAATCTAATGTAATCAGTCAGCACAGGTGTGATGCAGGTGAGGAGGAACTGGGTATTCTGCAGTGCCTGAGAAGAGCAGTAAACTTGACATAAAAAGTGCAGGATGAGAGTGATGACCTTGATGTAACTCAGTGTGAGAGGAAAGCCATGAATTTGGTACAAATTAGCATGTGAGGAGAGTGGTGAACTCGGTGAGATAGTACTGGTTGGGGGTAAGATATTACCATTAGGAACATTTAATTAGCTCTAAATTAGAGAGCATTTGAGTCAGGTGAATACTTCTACAATTTCCATTAATTAAATATCTATAGTCCATTAGCTTAAAGTAAATGAGGGAATGACTTTCCACTGCAGTCAGAGTGGAAAGGTTTGAGAAAATAGGCTTGAAGGGAACTTGTGGCAACAGATCTCACACCTGTGATATGTTCTCTTCCTTTCTATATGTGGAGAGTCATTGACATTGTCCCTAGCAAATTCATGAGCAGGAAGTGTGTCCAGCTACAGCTAATGGTGAACAGCAATTCAGAGCTGGAGCTACAGGTGGACTCACTGTGGGGCACTGAGATTTATTGTGGACAGCATATTCCATGAGTTAGTCACACTGAACAAGACTGAACAAGACTGTTGGAAGGCAGGTAGTGCAGGAAATCCCTGTGGCTGTTCCACCCTCTATCATTTTGGTTGTTGTTTGAGGGTGGGAGAAATAACTTTTCTGGGGATGGCAGTGGGAACTTTGGCTCTTTTGCACAAGAAAGAAGGAAGAAGAGTAGAACGACTATAGCGATATAAAAGAAAGTACTAGATCCAAAGAGGGGACAGAGAAAATGATCAGAAAATGCAGTAAGCTGGAGGACTGACAGGAGGTTAGAATTCCATAAAAGAGAACAAAAAGATTGATCAAGAGATAGAAAATTAACTATAAGAGTATGAAACATAAGAACAATGTAAAACCTGCTCTAATTATGGGAAGAGAAAAAAGATTATTGAAGTCAAATGCCAGTAGAAATGGGTGAAATTAGACTGACAGAAGAATTGAACACATACTTTGGTCTGACTTCACAAAAGAGGAGGCAAATAATTTCCTCAATTTTAGAGAAACAAACATATAGTCTGAGGGATGAATTGAAGAAAATCTGTATTAATAAAAATACAAGGTGTTGGAGAAATTAAGGTGGTTAAATGCTGACAAATCCCTAGAGCCTGATAATCTACATTCTGGAGTGTTAAAGGAAGTTGCCCTGCAATTAAGTACATCGTCATCGTCCAACATTTTATAGACTCTGCGATTCCTACAGATTGGAGGGTGGCAAATGTAACTCCACTATTTAAAGAAGGAAGTTGAGGAAAAAAAAGACAGAATTACAGGCAGTTAGTCAACCATCATTAGTTGGAAAAATACTACAATCTATTATAAAAGATGTGATACAGAAGGCTTGGAAAATATTAATTGCATTAGACAACGTCAATGCGGGATTATGAAAGGGAAATCATGATTAACTAATATCCAGGAGTTTTTTTGAAGATGTAACTTGTAGAATAGATAAGAGGGAACCAGTGGATATAGTTTTTTTGGCATTTTTGAAGGCTTTTGATAAGAGGCTCGTGGGTGAAATTAAAGTACGTGGAACTCGGGGTAACATACGGTGGGGGAGTCCAAAACTAGATGGCATAGGTTTAAGGTGAGAGGGGAAAAATTTAAAAAGGATGTGAGAGATAACTTTTTCACATGGTGGGTAGGGTGTGCATGTAACAAGCTGTCAGAGGAAGACATGGTTATAACATTGAAAAAGCATCTGGATGGGTAATGAATAGGAAGGGTTTAAAGGGGTAATGCTGGCAAATGGGACTAGGTCAGAGTTGGACGGAAGGGTCTATTTCCATGCTGTATGAATCAATGATTCTATAATTTCTTCAGGCATAGGGTGGTTAATCTGTGTAATTCATTTCTGCAGAAGGCTGTGAAGATCAAGTCATTGAATGTATTTAAGGCAGAGATAGGGTCTTGATTGGTAAGGTCATCTAAGGTTATGGGGGGAAGGCAAGGACAGTAGAGTTGAGAGACATATCATCCATAGTTGAATGACAGAGCAGACTCAATGGGCCGAATGCCCAAATTCTGGTTTATAAGCTCACGGTCTCATACTAACATGATAAGTGTGAAGTTATATATAGTGTTGATGTGAGAAACAGAAAGGCAGAGTATTATATAAAAGGTTGTATTTTAGAAAATGTGGGTGAACAAAGTGTGTTCTTGGACAATAGTCACTGAAAGTAGACAGGCAGATATGCCAAAAACTTAGAAAGGTTCGGGTATGTTGGTCTTCATGAAAGAGGATTTGAGTTCAGAAGTTGAGATGTTTTACTACACTTCTACAGGGCCTTGGTGAGATTGCATCTGGAGTAGTGGTGCAATTTTGTTCTCCATATATGAGAGAATGTACATGCTGTAGAGGGTTCAGAAAAATTACTGGGGATGGCAGGACTATCATATGAAGAGGACTTGTTCCAATTGGGCCAGCAATCACCAAAGTTTAGAAAGGATGAGAGGGTATCTGATTGAAACATAAAATTCTAACACTGGAGTGGCAGACATGTGATTGCCAATGTTGCATAGTTACCTTGCATCATTGTGTCAGAGTGATGACAGAAGTCCTGTAAACCACAAAAGGAGAATCTTTCCATTCTTTGCCACCACTGCTGCACAACTCTTCACCTTCTCTGCTCTAGTTTTAGACCTTCACCAGGTCCTCTTGACTGCATTACTGAAATGAAATAAATCAGATAAAGCCATTCCATACCACTCTTGTAAAGACTGTACCTTTTTATTTTGCAGTATTTTTGATTGTGCTGAAATTGATAAAGCACTGATTTTTTAATAAATGAAGGATTCCTACACTTTTTAAAAGCAAATAACTTAGCACTCATTGTAATTACTGCTTAAACAGCTGCTTGTTCAAGCAATAGTGGAGGCTAGTTTGCACTTGAACTAGAGCCAAGGGTTCTGTATGAATGGAACTCTGTATGAATTCTGTATGAATTGGTTGGCAACAAATAGCTGATAGGTCTGTGTACAGGTGATCAATTATTACTGATGAAAGCCTTCTGCCTGCCAACAACTATATGATTGGTTCTCACGTGGCTAAAAAGCTTAAGGATGTGAATGTTTTGGCAAAAGCCACAGGACCTGTGGAGGAGAAGGAATTGGTTTGGCTCTTTAGTAAAAAGCATCTCAAGCCTGAAGATAAACAGTTTAATTCCCTTTCCAGTTGCTGTAAGCTGTGACTTTTGATCAATGTTAAAGATCTTTACAAATGAGAATCGGTCAGTCTGTGCCTTCAGCAAACAAATAAAAATACCTGGAGAAGGAAGATCGAGAAGCAATGCTCTGATTGACATAGGTATTATCTGAACAAATCCTGTGAATGGGGACCACTGAATTGCCTTGCTAGTCCTTCTCTTTGCCCATTACACCCTATTTTCTTTCTGTATCAGTATGTTTATGCAGAGGAAGAATTTATGAGAGTTAGATTTTTAACTACTACTTATCATTATATTTTGCTTGTATTTGGATTCTATATGTTAGTAATAAATAGTCATTCTTGTTAAGTAGAGAAACCTCCCTCATGCTTTCTGTCAAGTGTGTCTAAAAGACTTCCAAATTGGGAAATTTTTGTATATCTTTTTAAAAAAACTTTGATTCTGTAAATAGTGGGACTTGATTTTTCAGCACGTTACCCTTGTGAAGTGTAACACTTCCTTCAACAGCACTTCCCAAAAGTGCACAAACAACTGAGCTGTTCACTCTTGTATATTCCCTCCATGCCTGTATTGCAGGTCCTTTGCCTGGCCCAGTGCTCTTACAGAATGCTTACCCCACCCAGTGGTTCCCGCAGATCTGATGGAAGGCTGCTGACTTTGACATGGATGATTATAAATGGCCAGGCAGGTTGTTGAATGGCAGCTAGGAGTCTGAGAATCCAGCCTAGAGGAAATCAACAAAATCAAGACACTGGCAGTTTTGGCACCTGCAATCATCCAAAGAGAATATAACAGTCATTGCCAGTCCCCAGAACCATTGCTTAAAATAATCTCACTGAAAGAGAGATGTGACCAAAATGTTGTACTCACAGTCATCAGGAGAAATGTAAGAATGTCAAAGTTCAAATGATCACGACCATTTATATTGTAGAAGCAAAAGGGCGCTGATTGGTTGGCAAGTTGGCCATGATTGACCAAGGCATGGCCATGGAAAAAACAATGGTGCACTATCAGCTCTCTGGCTTCCAGCAAGTATAAAAATCAGTGCACTATTTTGAATATATTCTTTTGGTTTACATAATAGATCCTTAAATACAGATATATGTTCCTTACAAAGCACAAATGTGCCATGTTTGTGTTTAACTGATTCTCTTAAATTGGATATTAGTGTAATTGTTAGCGAATTCAAGATTGTTCAACAAGCGTTTCCCAATTGTGAAATCATACCTAGCTGTGCATAGTGTGATTTGGATTTTTGCAAGCATGTCCTGATTGAGAAAAATCTGTACTTTGCCTGTTACCATCAAAACAACATGTTGTTTAGTTTGATCAACTAATTGTCGGGATATCTGGACCAGACATTAGCACTGTAATTCATGCATAAACATGCTCAATAATGTGACAGGCAGAGAATTTTTCTTTTGAACTGATGATGAAATGTGATTAGTGGAAAAACATCATGTAGCTCACCATTGCATTGTAGTAAAAATGAAAGAGTGTTCTTAAACAGTTGTCCAAGATGTTAGGATCCTTTGTCTTTCCAGGGTGAAATAAGGTAGACCAAGCAAGCAATGGGATTGGACTGAGAAGCAAGAAGCCCATGTATGTGCCATCCGCAACTTGCATTTCATGCTAGAGATCAAGAAGAGAATGCAATGGGGTTTCAGAAGGCGTCTAGGTCTGAATATCCTAATTATTCTCACAATGGCCTCAGCCACTAACAGCACTACAAAGCAGAGCACCATCTCCTCCATCTCCTCCTCTCATGAGATGCAATTGTGTCTGTGCTTTTCTGATTGTCTATGGCTCTGCAATCTTGTCCTGCAGGAGAAAGGGAGGAATAGTGATGAGGGTGCTGCAACATGCTTGGGTGATGTATTTTCCCATAGCTGGAAGCATGTGGATAGTGCAAGAGTGTGTGTGTGCGTGTATACATAATGATTCGCCAATATTTGAGGGTGAGCTGAAAATCTGAATTTCAGGTATAATTTCTGATAACTGGTAGGGGTGATATATTGAGCAGCATAGGAAGCTGGTGATGTGGTAGGTTGGCAATGCCACTTGACTCCTTATTAGTTAACCTTTTCTGTACTCAGGGCCAGACTGCAAGAATTAACTTCACAGGTCACTTGCTATTGTTCCCTATGGAGGATATGCCATGAGAATCTGCTCGCCCAAAAGAGTATTGTCCCTCTCCTGTCTTTTGTCTTTGTGCACTTAGGATTCTAGCACAACACCTGGAACCTGGGAACCCTCTTTCCCAGGATTGATCTATTTGAGTCATCTTCCTTGACCCTAAAGGTTGTTACATCAGCTATTGCAGTCTGAGTGGATGAAGATATTTGAACTTTTGTCTTGGGATGGTTAGTTCAGGCCACTGGATTACTCATTCAGTAACATAAGAATTCTGTTCCCATGGCAACTGAGCCATACCCAATGTTTGAAACATATATTTTGTATTTTTATGACACAATTGCTTAATTAGTAAGTTCTATTGGACCAATGTTAAGGATTCTTAGCTAATATATTAACTTATTTCTGTTCACTGCATAAGCTTGGCATCTGGGGAATGACATTGAAATATCCCATCCGTAACCTTATTAGGTTCCTTGGGAAGCAAAGCTCTCCTTTAAGATTTCCAATTAAATTATGTAGTGTTGCTAAGTGCACTTATTAATTCACTCTTAAGTTTAATTAAATCCTAATTTTGAAGAGCTCCCAATTAATGAATACAGAATAATTATAACATGCACAAGATAAAGAACTGTATTTTTCACCTAAAATACAGTTTCAAGGTATAAATCTGATTTGGTTTAAAAGCCAGGGAAAGTGATGACCTACCACTAGTCTATTAATCTAGAGACTCAAGTAATGTTCTGGAACCCAGCTTTGAATCCCACTATGGCAGATTGTAGAATTTTGAAGTCAATCAAGATCTGGAATTGAGGGTTGAATAATGACCATTGAAAGTTTTTTTTTTAAATTAACTTAATACAACAACTTGTAGAATAAACACTTATGAACATTTAGCTGCAAATAACTCTCAAGGACACAAATTAATATATGGGACTATTTGTTCTAGAAACTAACTCTTCTGAAGATAGCAAAGGAATAATAATGCCCACAGTCAGTTTTTTTTAATTGAAACTCTTAGCTTTGAAAGAAGCCAATGAAACACTAGATATGAAGGAGCATGATTGAAATACACAAGTCAGACATGACACATATGTAAGACAAATAGTAGCTTATAATACAATCAGACCTGATAATATGTACATGCCTTATTATTAACTGTACTTTACAATTAGATATGCGTACCTATGTAGTGGTGGGTTAATTGTATTCCAATGCATGATGCAAACCAAATCAGTAGTATTGATTTAATTTAGACAACAGCTGTACATCATTTAATTGGTATGTGTTAATTTCTTGTGACCAAATCCAAGTGCAAAACGGCCTCTTTAAGCCTTTGCTCTGGATCTCCAGCATATCATTTCTAAATTCACTGGAGTCCGTAGATATAGCTAAGTAATAAAGACTAGTTTAACACTCTACAGATTTTAGTCTGGTCACTTCCTGACCAAAGAATCAGAGGAGAATGGAGCTAGTTCCAGGAAATTCCCACAACAACCATGAAACCACTGTTGACTGTTGGGGAAAAACCCATCTGATTCACAATGTCCTTCAGAGAAGGAAATTGCCATGCTCACCTGATTTGGCCTACATGGACTTCAGATCCACAGAAATGTGATTGACAGTTAACTATCCTCTAGGCCATTAGAGATGGACTGTAAGCACTGGCCTAGCCAGTGACATCCATATTACAGTGAATGAATTTCAATAAAATGCCACCCATCTTGAAATCCTGTTTAGACTGGGTGAGAATGGGCAGGGTTTTTTTCTATAAAGGTATGAGTTTTCTTTTACAAAAATCAAATAGCTTTATTACTGATACCAATTTTTATTTTCAGATGTTCAAATACCTGACTTTAAATTATCGAACTACCATAATAGATTTAACACTAGTTACTCCCACAGTCCAAAGATGTGCGGGTTAGGTGAATTGGCCATGCTAAATTGCCCGTAGTGTTAGGTAAAGGGGTGAGGGTTGCGCTTCGGCGGGTCAGTGCGGACTTGTTGGGCCGAAGGGCCTGTTTCCACACTGTAAGTAATCTAATCTTGATTATTTATTTATTTATTTATTGTATCATTGGTCCATTCCTCTGGATTACTAGGCCAGCAAAATAAATATTTTATCGGCACTACCTGGCCAACAAATTATGGACAATCATAGTTTAGATCATTGTGCCAGTCCAGTCATTTTCTGATAAATATTTTGAGGTCCAATGCATTCTGTGATTTTTATTATTGCTTTGGGATTAAATTCTATGATATTCCTATTCTGTAACAACCAGAGTATTCTGGTGTTCTTTACTTTCCATCATCAAGGAAAACAGCAACTGGTGTGTTAAATCAACAACAACTTACACTTGTATAGTACCATTAATGGAGAAAAACATTCCAGCAAAGGCGAATGGGGTAGTAAGCTCTTCCACCTACCCTAGCAGTCTACACTAGCACCAATGCCCAGATGATATATTGACCCGCCGCTGCCTTACTTCACTCTCAGACTCTGTTTCCTTCTTTGTACCATGGTCTCCTGCCTGTGACCAATCCACTTGCCACCAGGTAACATATGGCAGTGAATTAAATACTAAATAAAAACTGAAAGAACTGTGGGTGCTGGAAATAAGTAACTAGTAATTGTTGCAAACAAAAGCAAAAATTGCTGGAAAAGCTCAGAAAAGTCTGGCAGCATCTGTGGAGAAAATCAAAGTTAATGTTTTGATCCAGAGCTTCCAGTTACCTGCCACTTCAAACACACCACCTCGTTCCCTGGCCAACATCTCAGTCTCAGGTTTGCTCCAGTGAAGTTCAGTGCGAGTTTGAAGAACAACACCTCATTTTCTACTTGGGAATTCTACAGCCTTCTGGACTCAATATGGAGTTCAACAATTTTAGGGCTTGAGTCACTTTCTCCTATGTCCTTACCCCACACATCAGGCCCTGTTATCACCTGGTCTGCCATTACACACAACCCTTTGTTAGCCACTAATAGTTCCCATTAGCAGCTATTCATTCCCCTGGGCTAATTGTTATCTACTTCTTTGCCTGTCCAACTGTTCTTCTCTCTATTTGGGCTCAATCTCCACCTATCAATTTACTCCTTAAACCCCTTGCCCCCCCCCCAACCGCTGCACAAAAAGCAACTTTTCCCTAGCTGCCATCAGTTCTGAAGAAGGGTCACCAGACCCGAAATGTATAACTCTGATTTCCTCCACACCTGCTGCCAGACATGCTGAGCTTCTGCAGCACCCGCAGTTCTTTCGGATTTATTTAGTAATTGTTGTATGTTGCATTCTATCCTTGTTAAAGAGTTTTCTAATTTCTACAGAGTCTGGTCCTGTTCCAATCAGGAATTTAATAGAAATACTGAACTGCTGCCTGTCTAAACCCAATTTTGTTACCTGCCATTACAGAAAGCCGCAGCCCCAACATCAGCCACCTCCTGACCCTCAAGCTGCATTTCTGCTCTCTCTCCTTGAGTATATGGCCTGTCGTAGCTCAAATGAAACAGTGAACTGGTAAATCATAAGTAATGTTTTTACAACATGCTTTAGCAACAGATTTTCATATTTATATGTTGCGTATTAAATGCTTATCTATAATATGCAAACTCTAATATACAAAATGTTACTGTCCAGCTTTATTGCCATCTTTGTTTTTGTTGATGTCTGAGATTTGCAGTAATTTTGAAATGTTAAAATGGGATCATACTGGAAGTAGTTTGAGATTCTTTAATTTAGAGCAAAGGACCTCAGAGTCTGAAGCCATGCTGGCAATGGTGAAATGCTTAAAGTCAAAGATACACACGAGACCAGAGTTAGAGGCCCACTGAAATTTCAAGGAGTTGTATAGCTGGAGATATACAAGGGCAAATCTATGGAGAAATATGTAATGTAGAATGAGAAGTTTTAATGTGTTGCTGTATTATGAACTAGTGAATACAGTGGGTGGCAGGTGAATAAACTTGTTGCAAATTAGAGTATGGACATAGAGCTTTGCGTGAATTGAAATTGATATAATGTGGAAAATGAATTCTGGCCAGGTGAGCTCTGGAATAGTCAAGCATCACTGGTTCATAATTCCTGAAGAAGGGCTTATGCCCGAAACGTCGATTCTCCTGCTCCTTGGATGCTGCCTGACTTGCTGCGCTTTTCCAGCAACACATTTTTCAGCACTGGAATAGTCAAGCATCAAAGTAACAAAGAGTCTGTACAGGAGACTATTCTACACTGTCAAAGAAAAATTGCATTACAGAGGTGAAAGAAATCATTCTTAAGTGATCGATCATACCTATGGTTGGCAACTCATCTCAGAGTTAAAAAGGTTCAAACAATCTGGTTCAACCTCCAGAGTGGTAGTATTTAAATGCAAACTAATAAGGCTTTCATATATTTCTGCCTCAGCACATATATATCTCCTCAAAAAAATTGGAATTAATGTCACAGCTGTACACAAAACTATCAAAACCAAATTCACGTTTTTGGAAAAATTGAGGCCTTCAAATTAAATATTAACATAGGTATTGATTAATCAATCAAGCTAGCATTACTTAATAGGTGATTAATTTAAATAAAAATTTCACCAGAAAACTCAGACCTCATAATATTTAGTCCTGTAATGTCATTGCACTTTTGGGCAGCTGCAACCCATTCCATTCCAACTCTCGGCTTATATTTTTGTTAAATCTCCACTCTTGCTTTTAGTTTGCACTTTTTAGGCATTTGCAATCTGACTCTCAGCTTCTGCTCTTTCCTTTTTTCATTCAAAATGTATGGCCTCACATTTATCTGTAAAGAAATCTAATTGCTATAGTTTTGTCCGCTCACTTCCTCCATCAATGGCTCTTGGTAGTTTTACAGAGCTATCTACCTACTTATGATGTCATTATAATTGTGCCTTCAGCAAACTTGGACTGACAGCTATCTGTTACGTTATCTAAGATCACCATTTGTCACTTTCTTCCATTTCAGATATATACTGTTAATCCTATCTTTTAATACCTGACTAACTTTTACTACCTAAGTAAACAGGATAATACTTTGCCTTCAATTCCACAAGATTTGATTTTTAGCTAATATTCTCATACATGGAAGTTTTGAGTGCCTTCTGAAAATTCATATAAACTCCTTTTTTGTCAAAGCCTTGCGTTCATCAGGACAGTCCACATCTGCAAAGAAGATTCAATTAAAAGCTTTGACAAAATGTGTCTGTTTTTCAGTAATATTACTTTATCCACTTCAATAGTAAGAGCTGTATGGGTCATGCTATCAGTTTTGCACAAGCTGTTGCACTCATCTTCATGAGCAGAATTTGTAAAGCATCTCCTCTACATGTTCTTTCAAAAAATTGTTTGAGTTCTATAACACCATTCTGATTTCATAGATCGGGAACAATGAATTCTGTTGTCTTTCTATAGATCCTCAATCATTATACGGGAGAAGCTGAACAACATGAGTCTATTCCTGGATTATTGAGTGGATGCAAACATGCTGGCTTTATGAACTTCTGTTAAGTTGTTTGAAATTGTTGCTTAACTTTTTTGTCTTCAGCTTTTTAATAGTCTCCTATATATCTTATCCACAGAATCATACATGAATTTAAATTTAGTGTCAGAACTATGACTAATATTAATATGTGTTTTGTGTTTTTGCTGGTGTGACCCTTTACTGCTTTGGATATCAATATATAAAAGAAACCAAACTAGTCAGTCTTGTTACAAAAGGCCATGAAATAACCTTTCTCATTAAGTTAGAGATGTCAAATCTTCTAATGTGTCCAATTTCACTCAAAAAAGCTGATCTACAGCCTTCTGGTAATCTTGTTTGGTGATTTATTTACCTTGCTTCATTCCAGGTCCAAATATGTACATGAGAATAAGAGTGTAGCAATGGTTTTATTATCTTCATCCCCACAGATCAAATTTACATCCTAAAGGGAACCCGGTTTGGTTCCTCTGGAAAATAGATGGTGTACAATTTGTTTTCCAATGTTGAAAGCATGGATCTAGACTGTGCTGTTCTAATTGTGCAGCACGCTATTGGTCTGGTGCATTGCTGAACTATGACTGACAGAATAAGCCAAAATGCTGCAGAAACCATATAACATAAATCATTTGCAGAGTGTGAGCTGTTTTATGCTGGGACAATGGTATTGATGGTCTGATTTTATTTTAAAAAAAGAAGACCCTGAATGATAAAGAAATTTTAGAAGAGTCCCTGAATGAAGAACTCCATAATTTTTCTAAATGTCATTTCTTTTCATTCATTTCTACAAAGCCTAGTTGTGAAACAAAGAACAAGGGAAGTTGGAATTTACTTGGAGTGAATGTCTTGCTAAGACATTTTAGGAAATCCTAAGGGCTTTAATTAGTTAAGAGTTCTGAAGTTTACAGGGGGCATATTTTGGTTCCTCAAAGTCTATCCAGCTTCATAAGGCTCAAGCCAGGGGTGTAGTAGGACAATTAGCTTTCTACACTGATCAAGTTGTACATTCAGCCTCTGCCCCTTTATCGCAGACTGATCCTCAACAGTTAACATTATTCTTTGTGTTATAAATCACTGTACATTTTTCTTTCATCAACAATTAAGAATTATTGTCACAAAGGAAAGAAAAACAGTACATAAAGAAAAGTAGGAGAGTTTAATACTGATGGCAGGGTTCCAAAGTAAAAGGATTATAACTAGACCAGTACCTAAATAGTAAAACAGATTTTTCTGACAAGAATGGAATGCACTAGACAAGTGCAGTGTCTATATTAAAAAATACCTATGTGCTATATAATTCAATTCTCACTGGAAGACCTGATATAGCCTGGTTACATCTACCAAAGGGATACTATCATAATGATTATGGTTTTTCCCAGTTATTTTATCACCACCTTGCTGCGTTTTCGGAGTTTGCTTTTACCTTTGCATATGATTACTTGCTGCTGTTCACCAATCGAAATGTCCTTAATAGATTCATCTCTGATTTGATCATCAACAGCACTGACTTCATGAACCTCAGAGCTGACAAGAAAGTTCTCTGCTATAATAGCTAGGTCATCACTTTCTTGGTTAAAATACTCGCAGCCTTCACACTGGACTTCTTCCACTTCAACACCGTCATTCTGGCTACCCATGCCAACCTGTGTGCTTGGCTGATGGTCCAGTGTTTGATATATTTTGCTTTGCCTCATTTGATCTTCCATCGTTTCACTTGAGGAACAATCATCTTCTCTTGTGCCAAATCCTTCTGCTAATTCCTCTGCAGAAAGCTCATTCGACTCAGGAATGTTGGGGTTGGTGTCATGTGGGAAACTATATTCAGATCCATTGCAATTCTGACATGTTTCCTCAGGACCACCTTTGTAAACAAAATTTATTGTTACTGGCATCAAAATTGTATCAAAGTCAAATTTTACTTCTTTTTCAGATAACTAAAAAAAGCAGTTAAAGTGCAAACTGTTTTCTTTAAATTCTTGTCTGAAATAGAAGTTTAATAAAGTTAGTAAAGTTCAGTAAAGTTTAAACTGAAATCGTTCATTAAAATAAATTCTGAATCTATGGAATTTAAATGGGGCTTTGTAGTTCTGGTGCTACATTGCTAACTAAAGCCTCAAATATTATGTAAGGAAAAAGATGTCTTTACCCCTGTCTGAAGTAGACATTAGAAAGTTGTATTTGCATATGGACTTACCGCCTGTTACTGGCCAATGTTTCAATGTTGATTTGTCAACTCCAAGCATTGGGTGAAGAATAAATGCAAGTCCTCGTCACAATTGCTGCTGTTTGCAATCCCATGATTCCCCCATATCCATAATCCAAACTACATCCTTGTCCCTGATCACAATTAAATATTTACACCACATTTTAATTGTTGTAGGTGGCTCTTTGAGGGACATCAATGTGCATTATATGGTATTCTCACTTAAAATAATGTAGAATCTGCAACATAGTTTCATACAAAATAAAAACATTGGTTTCTAATGAAGTACATCTGTAGACTGCTTCTGTTAACTCTCTGAATTAGTTTTTGAACATGCACTATTTGCTGTACCTACTGTAAGTGTTAAATGATTTTTCTCCACCTTCCCAGTCTTCCATGTATGGAGATTCCTCTGCTTCTTTCTCAGGGCTGATGCCTTCAAAGAGTTGCCCTTTCTTAATGACTCGGGTGATTTCCTTCAGATGTCTCAGTAACTTCTCTTCCTGTTCAGTAGTAACGCTGGTAATCCTTCACATAAAAATTGGCATTCTGTCAAACACTGACTGTAGATATGACTCAGTAACTTAGAGGTAGAACATGTTATTTCACCAACCATAAATATTTTTATTCTGTCAGTGTTACAACATTGAAGGAAAACTACAAAGTTGGAGAGATCATGTGATTAGAGATGTAAGGAAAATGGCAAAATGGTGATAACTCTAAGTTTGAATGAGAGTGAGCTGAGAGGTGGTTGCAGCAGGAAGGAAAAGAGATGACAGCTGCTTGACTGATCTCAGTCTTTGCAACCCATGGACTCCTTGAGATTGGAGATTAAAGTATGGATTGAAGGGACAAGGGAACACTGTTGATGATTTTCTTTTAATCACTAAGGAGTTATAGATTGTCGTTGCCCTTTAAGATAATCCTGGAGCCAAAGAAGGTTTGACTGTGAGGAACAAAACTCGATAACCTCTGATGTCCAATCACACTGAATCATAGACCTGTAGGACGTTATAACACAGAAGCAATTCATTCAGCCAGCAAGCTTGCCTTAGATTCCAGAATGGTGTTACAAATAGTCCCATGGCTTGAAACCTTTCTAATATTTTAAAATATCATTTTCTACTCTTTGTTAACATTACATTTCAAAGTCATACAATTACTTTTATTGTTGCCCCTGATAGGGGAGTTGAAGTTCTAACAAGGAAGAGAAAAAATTTGCATTTATAAAGTGCCTTTCATGAACAGAGCACAAGACCCTATGGAGCCAGTGAAATAGTTCTTAAGTACAGTGACTTTGTTATGATGGAAACAAGCTTAAAAATGTGTTGCTGGAAAAGCGCAGCAGGTCAGGCAGCATCAAAGGAGCAGGAGAATCGACGTTTTGGGCATAAGCCCTTCTTCAGGAATTTGCATATCAACCTTTCATAAACAGTAATAATATGATGAATAGTCAATCTGTTCATGTGTTGTTGTGGAAAAAAAACTGCTTGCATTTGGTATTCAGTTTAAATTTATATCTTCAGATTACTAACTCATTGATCAGTTGTAATGGCCTTCTCTTCATTTGATTAAAATCCTTCACAGCTTTGTATTCCTATTTCTTATGTATTAATTCTGCTCTTAACTTTCTCTGGTCAAATGAAATGGATCAATGGAATAGATTTTCAACTTTATTGCCTAGACACCCAGCATCACCTGGGCGAAGTACAAAGAAAAAAATCCAAAAAGGAGGGTTGCAGGTTAGTTACAAAACTCAGCTGTCTTTTTTATTAATTTCCACTAATTTTGGATAGATTGTGTCACTGGCATGTGGTCACCTTCACCAGACTTTCCTGTCTGCCCTCCAGCTGGGTAATGTCTAAACCCAAAAAGTAAACCAGAGAATCCACCACAGTACTTCATTAATATTTCCTCACAACTGAAGCTTCCCAATACCTTTAAAAGGGAAGTGTTTCTTTAAGAGAAATCTCTTTCATGCTCAGAAAATGTATCTCCACCGCCACCACCCCCACCCCCAACCCCATTATTTAAAACATCTCTTCACTGTACCGTGAATGCCTTGGGCTGTTTGTGGGATCAGCTTACAGCTTTGCTGAATGCAGCCTAAGACAAGCATGAGGACTGAAAAATATGTGAAGGCTATTCATGCATGTCTTAAGGTTCTGAGGATAAAGCTCTGATGACTGTGTTTATTATATTGAAGTAATTGAAGAACTTAAGTGGACCATGTAACTAGAATGTCAAAATTTGCATGAGGAAATCTTAAAACAAAGTAATCAAGATTCATTGAATGTCCCACAATTGAAGAATTTACCAACATTTCCACTTATTCCAAGTTTTACTTTAACACAAATCAGAACCAACACATGAATTAACAGGCAAATGATACTTCAGATAAGAAGTATACATATTACTTAAATAGTTGATTCAATAAAAGATATGTCCGTCTTAACAACAAACATTTGAATCACTCTCTTCTTAAATATGGAAATGCAGAGTCACAGGGTTCTACATTCTACATTCTTTTCTCCTGTAGGTTTGATGGGTCTACATACAGCACATGGACTGCAGCAATTCACCACTGCTTGCAATTAAGGATAGGCATTAAACGCTGGCCCAGCCAAATATGCCCATGCCCCATGAGTGAATAAAAGGTCTGGGAGCTGACCTAACAACAGCTTTTCACCTTCTAGTTTCAAGGATATGACATGCATCAGCAAGGTACACTGCTGTGAACACTCTGTCCCTTGGCCCAGGGTCGTTTTGATAGTGTAGCTTTCCAAAGTTCATTTTCAAACAATCTATTAATGTGCCAGACCACAACTTGGCCATTTCAGAGCAAAAAAGAACTTTTTACAATACTGAGCCATTCACAGCTTGACAGATCTTGGCTTGTGTTTAGCCAGTTTGCATATTTCCTTCAAGACTTCTAGTCTCTTTTTTTTTGCCAGACAGAAAAACCTGAGCTTGACCTGAGAATGATTTGCTGCTTCTCTTCACAAGAATTGTGTTCTTCTTTTTGTCTTTATGTTTACATCTGAGTACTTAGTATTTTCACTTTCCAATTCCTCTATTTGTATATCTCCTTTATATCTGACCCTTCCTTTGTGTTTCAACCAATGACTCAGTTCCTTTCTTAACTCCCTCCTTTGGTCCCACTTCAAGGACAGGCCACCTAGTCACACAAAGCAATATTATTTATTATTCAAGGAAATTACAATTGATCCCTTGACAATTGATGTAAGTTCTTGAAAGTGTTCTTTTAAAATTATATATTCCATCAACTTCTTAAAGAAATTGCAATTTTTTCCTTACTGTACTATTTCCAATCAAAGGTTATCACAATGCTTAGATTTTGAGATGGGCTAGGTTTATCCTCCTGGCTTCATGAAAATCTATCTGATGCTGCATTTGTTTCCATGCTATATGACTCTTCAGGCTAAACAATCCACGTCAACCATGTTCTAAACTAAACCAGTCCCTACTGCCTGCGCTTGGCCCATGTCTCTCCAAGGAGAAAGTGAGAACTGCAGATGCTGGAGATCAGTGTTGAGTGTTGTGCTGGAAAAGCACAGCAGATCAGGCAGCACCCGAGAAGCAGGAGAGTCGACGTTTCGGCAAGAGCCCTGCATCAGGAAACTGGAAGATGCAGCTTCCTGATGAAGGGCTCTTGCCTGAAACGTCAATTCTCCTGCTACTCAGATGCAGCCTGACATGCTGTGCTTTTCCTGCACCACAATCTCAACCCATATCCCTCCAAACCACTCCTATTCATGTCTTATTCAAGACTTATTCAAATGTCTTTTTAATGTTGTAGCTGTACCTGCACCCACCACTTTCTCTGGCAGTTCATTCCACGGATGAACACTGTCTGTGTAAAAACAAAGTTGCCCTTTATGTCATTCTAAATCTTTCTCCTCTCACCTTAAAGATAAGTCCCCTAATTTTGAACTCCCCCACCTTAAGAAAAAGGCCCTTGTCATTCACCTTATCCATTCCCCTCGTGACTTTGTAAACTTTTTTAAGGTCAGCACGGTGTCTCAGTGGTTAGCACTGCTACCTCACAGCACCAGGGTCTAAGGTTCGATTCCAGCCTTGGGTGACTGTCTGTGTGGAGTTTGCACATTCTCCTCGTGTCTGTGTGGGTTTCCTCTGGGCGGTCTGGTTTCCTCCCACAATCCAAAGATGTGCAGGCCAGGTGAATTGGCCATGCTAAATTGCCCATAGTGTTAGGTGCATTAGTCAGAGGGAAATGGGTCTAGGTGGGTTACTCTTCGGAGGGCCGGTGTGGACTGTTTGGGCCGAAGGGCCTGTTTCCATACTGTAGGAAATCTAATTTAATCTAGTCACCCCTCAACTTCCTATTGTGCCACTAGTTTAGTAATCCAGAAGTTCTGACTCAGGGTGACCAGTTCAAAACCCATGATGGATTAAAAAGGTAGTCTCAGTTATGGTGACCATGTAAAAAATCATTGACTGCTGCTTTTAAAAAAAAACTGGCTCACTATCAGCACCTACCTGATTAGATTACTTACAGTGTGGAAACAGGCCCTTCGGCCCAACAAGTCCACACCGACGCGCAACCTACCTAGACCCATTCCCCTACATTTACCGCTTCACCTAACACTACCGGCAATTTCCCATGGCCAATTCACCTAACCTGCACATTTTTGGACTGTGGGAGGAAACCCACGCAAACACAGGGAGAATGTGCAAACTCCACACAGTCAGGTGGGAATTGAACCCGGGTCTCTGGCGCTGTGAAGCGGCAGTGCTAACCACTGTGCCACCGAATTAGATCAGAATCAATACTTGAGGCTGCATGTAGTGGGAACAGAATTGAGTTGTCAGAAGGAGCAGAACAGGAAAAGATCAGCAGAGGATTTCTATGCATGACGAGCTTTCCACTTTCTACTTCTCTCAAACCTATCAAGGAATAAAGTTAAAAATCACACAACACCAGGTTATAGTCTTACAGGTTTAATTGGAAGCACTAGCTTTCAGAGCAGCTGCTCCTTCATCAGGTGGTTGTGGAGTACACAATTGTACTCCAAATGTGTCTTATAATTGTGTGCTTCACAACCACCTGATGAAGGAGCAGCACTCCAAAAGCTAGTGCTTCCAATTAAACCTGTTGGACTATAACCTGATGTTGTGTGATTTTTAACTTTGTACACCTCAGTCCAACACCAGCATCTCCAAATCATCAAGGAATAACTTTTTATACCATTGCATACCACTAGAGGACATTATCTACAACATTTGATAATGAAATAATTTGCAAACTACAGTATATGGGTCCATCAGCAGAGGGCACTCCAAATAAAACCTTTTATCTGTTTGTTTTTCTGCATCTTCCAGCATTCTGCCATTAAAATACATAGATTATTTAAGTTTTTTTTCTGCATACATGTCTTCAAACTTTTACTTCATTAAAGGTACTAGTTAAATATACATAGTCATTGTTTTGAACATCTTCTTGCTAATTGCTTTTGCTTCTCATTCTCAAACTTTCTAAAGAGTAAGTTTTATTTTCAGCTGCCATTTTAATGGGGGCTTAACAGAAGGAGGCTTTCCTTTTGCAGCCTCCATTTCAGGACCATGGAAAGATTAAAATATCAATTGTCAATGTTCTCAGTTATTGATATGTAGATCTATCAGCAACTTTTATTGAATAGCTAAGTGCATGATTCAGGAAGTTACTATCTTAGATTGCCTCCTCTTTTCAAAAGCTGGGGAGTACGTGTCTCAATATTAATGGAGACTTACTATTGAAATACATGGTGGATTGAGTTGCTCTGTGGCATGGATTGTAAACACTAAGCCCAACATGAAAATGTTCCTTCTTGTGAAAGGATAGAGACTGAAAGGGCACTGAATTAATTTACCTGGTAAAAGAAGCATAACAGTGATATGAGGTACATTTTTTCATACACAAAGTGGTTAGGGTTGAAAGCACTACATGAGAGCAGCTTCAAGGAACGTTCAGTTGAAGCATTCAGAGACGATTTAGATTTAGATTAGATTACAGTGTGGAAACAGGCCCTTCAGCCCAACAAGTCCACACCGACCCACCGAAGCGAAACCCACCCATACCCCTACATTTACCCCATACCTAACACTACAGGCAATTTAGTATGGCCAATTCACCTGACCCTGCACATCTTTGTGATGGTGGGAGGAAACCGGAGCACCCGGAGGAAACCCACGCAGACATGGGGAGAACATGCAAACTCCACACAGTCAGTCGCCTGAGGCAGGAATTGAACCCGGGTCTCTGGCGCTGTGAGGCAACAGTGCTAACCACTGTGCCACCGTGCCACCCACGAATTAGATGGTTATTTGAAAAGGAACAATGTGCCGAGTTATGGGCAGAAAGCAGGAGAATGTTAGAAGATAAGATGCTCATTTGGAAAGCCAGCACAGAAACAATGGGTTCAATGGCATCTGTCCAAACAGTCTGAAATGTCACTGTCCAGTTCAGTGTAAATAATTACTAATGGCACCTTAAGTCTTTATTACTGACAAATTACTCTCTGGAATGTAGAGTAACTTTAACCAGTTTGAAATGTTATTTCTTTTAGATATTGTTAGAGATTTCAATTATTAGCTGAGAATTAAAAAGTAAATTACTTTTTTAATCAATCTCTACTAATGCAATCTTTAATTTACTTTCAGTACCTGATTTGACATTGAGTTGTTACTGCAGTTGACATTTTATGTTTCAGATTCCATGCTGCTCATTAATGATTCTTCAATCTAACTGATTAATACAAGGTCTAATTGCTTGTCCCATTCTAGTTAGTCTGTAGAAGATGCTATGCTTTGACAGATGACTGCTCAGAACTTCCAGAAAAAGCCTATAATAATTTATGAGAAAATGCGAGTGGAACTGATGACGACACAAACCCATTGTGTTAGGTTGAACCAGACTGTCCCATAACTGTGTCCTATTGGTCACTAACCTAATGTTCCGATTTCATGTTCATGACTTGCATGAGTGGTTAGGATCTGGAATGTACTGCATTATTGTATGGTGGAGTCAGATTCAAATATAGCTTTCAGAAAAGATTTGAATAAATACATGAATAGAAGAAATTTGCAGGGCAAATAGGGGAGAAGTTGTTCTAGCTGATAGGCCCAAGTTGTAATCATTTCATGATTCTATAACTTATTTCATTGATCTCGAAATCCTGAACCAGAATCCTGGTCCAATTTTTCCTTGCCAGTATCCAAAACTGGCACAAAACATGTCCAAAGCTCCTTTGCTCATATCTCATTCTGCATCAAGACCTATTTACTGCCCGCTGTTCTTACTGATCTAAAATAGAAGTTCTCATGCATGTGAGTTGATGTTGTTATCCTTCCTTGATATCTGTCTTCATCACAATCTACGCAGGTTCTCCAAGGCCCTCTCATCCTGAAAATCCTTAGTACTTCGAACTCTGGAATATTATTCATACACGTATTCTTGTCAGCTATTCCTACTGCAACTTGGGTTAGCATGGTAGCTCAAAGGCGGCACGATGGCTCAGTGGTTAGCACTGCTGCCTCACAGCGCCAGACACCTGGGTTCGATTCCAGCCTCTGTCAACTGTCTGTGTGGAGTTTGCACATTCTCCCAGTGTCTGCGTGGGTTTCCTCTGGGTGCTCCAGTTTCCTCCCACAATCCAAAGATGTACAGGTTAGGTGAATTGGCTGTTCTAAATTGCCCATAGTGTTCAGGGATGTGTAGGTTAGGTGTATTAGTTGGGGTAAATATAGGTTGGGGGGGGGGCAATGGGTCTGGGTGGTATTCTCTTTGGAGGGTCAGTGTGGACTTGTTGGGTCGAAGGGTCTGTTTCTACACTGTAGGATTCTATGAACTATATCCCATGTTCTGAAATGTTCTTCATAAACTTCTCTCCCTTCAATCATTTACTCTCCTCCCTTGTGATTGGTATTTGTTTACAAATTTCTTTTTCAGCTCAGTGTGTATTTTCATTATACTTTTTTGAAATACTTTGTGATGTTACACTTTTAAAAGTATTGTAAGATAGTGTACACATTCTTCACTATTAACTAAAGTGCATCAAAAATGAAAAGGAAACATTAATGTAAAGACTGTGCAGTAGATTTATCTTGATCGCAGACTTTATTTTTTGCCTAAGGAAACAATTCAAAAAGTCACAATGTTTTATTATGTTGCAATGAACATATGTTTGTATCATTTCATTGGCTGTTACCAATACTAAACATGGACAAATGTCTATAATGAAAAGATTACGTAGTGTAATTAAAGGAGACGAGTTCACAGAGAAAAGAAATTCCTCTGTGAAACTGATGAGCATCGTTCACATTTAAGAGCTGCAGCCATGACCAGATGAGGTATTGTCCAAAGCACTCCTTCTGTCAAAGGGTGCTATCACTGCTTGACAAGTGGCTGCCATGTGTTGAAAGGGCCAGATTTAGCTGTTCTTCTATGCCGCCATCTTTTAGAGTGGCACAGATGCATCTTCTGCAACTCACCCTGTCCACTCTGCTTAGGGCAAGGGGCCACTACCAACTGGCTAACTTGCATCAGGAACAACACCAGCTCAGCAGTAACAAGTACCTCCACAAGGAAAAGGCAACTAACATTCAGCAGGAAGTGGAAAGATCCTAAAACAGAGCCAACAAGCTGAGGATCCACCTGTGACATGCCCAAGCATCAGCGTCCCAGGAGCCTCAGGCTTGCACAGCAGCTCATTGATTTCTATCCGCATCTCCATGTCAGATGAGCTCCCACTGGACAAGATGAGCAAAAGATGGCTATCTCAGGAGTTTAGAAGAATGAGAGAACACATTACTGAACATTCAAGACCCTTAGGAGCCTTGACAGACTAGATACGGAAAGATTGTTTCCCCTTAGGGGAGATTCTAGGACCAGTGGGCATAATCTCAGAAGAAGGGGGAGTAGTGAATCTGTGGAGTTCTTTATTGCAGAGGGCCTTTAAGCCTGGATCATTTAGAATATTCAAGGTTGATATACACAGATTTTTAATCAGCAAGAGAATCAAACATTCTGGGGAAAAGACAGGAAAGTGGAGTTGAGGATGATCAGGTCAGCATGATCTCATGGAATGGTACAACAGACTCAGTGAGCTGAATGGCCTGTTTCTGGTGCTCTGTCTGATGGTCTTATTTCAGGTACCCATAGATTTAAGAATTAATTTATCAGAGATTCGCATTAGCAACTACTGAGTTTGAGAAAGTAAACTTCACTACTTTAAAATGACTAAGTAATTCTGCTATTGAAATGTTATGAAAGCACTACTTTAAAGATATTAATGGGTTATTTCTTACTTGTCTGATGCAGTTCCCATTTTCAAAACTAATTTCTCCATGGCCACTTCAGTCTCTTTCAGTTTTTCTTGAAGCTGAGCCAGCTCATAATCAGCTGCAAAACATTTTATGAGAGTATGTCATTTCTAGCAGACCTGGCTAAACCACATACTTTCAATTTTGCCACCAGCTGTTTAAAAAACTCAGTTCCTAAATAAATCTTGTGCACAAAGGTATTGGCTATAGCCCACATTAGATTATATTAGGCATCCTTATTTTTGCTACTCGACAAATCCAAGTCTAAAGTTAAAATTAATGAATACATTAAGACAACTTACAGCACCTCTGCTTCTGGTGATCTAATGATGGCTGGTAACACTGAATTTATAGATTAACTTTAAATAAAGATGTATCTTAATGTACATTACAAATCAAACAGAAAATGTGATCAGTAATTGGTTCTGTCCAGTTCCTGGTAGAGAACTGTGCCTCAATTTGATTGATGCTGAGAATGTTAAGCAATATATACATACTAATTTTCCGCTTCACGTTCCCGGTTCTGGTGCTTCTACATCTCTTCCTTCCTTTAGGACTAGAGGTGCCACTTTTGGATGAGATCTGAAAGACACAAGTATATAAACATTAGATCATGGAAATGAGAAACTTTGCAACATGACAACATTTATATCAACAAGAATGCAGACATCTGTAGCCATGCAAATTCAGAATTATCTGACATTTTGCTTATTAACAATTAGCTATATCACACTATCAGTAACACTATGGGACACGCTCAAAATGTGCAGTCTGGAAAGGGCATCTTATTTAGTTTCTGCCTATTGGATACGATTAGGCTCTCTACAGTATGGAAACAGGCCATTCGGCCCAACAAGTCTACACCGACCCTTCAAAGAGTAACCCACCCAAACCCATTCCCCGACCCTATGTTTACCCCTGACTAATGCACCTAAAACTATAGGCAATTTAGCATGGCCAATTCACCTGACCTGTACATCCTTGGATTGTGGGAGGAAACCGAAGCACCTGGAGGAAACCTACGCAGACACGGGGAGAATTGCAAACTCCACACAGACAGTCACCTGAGACATGAATCAGACCTGGGTCCCTGGTGCTGTGGGGCAGCAGTGCTAACCACTGAGCCACTGTGCCACCCTAAATCATCATCATGCGATGGTAGACAAATGTACTTGGAAAAGTGCTTTAAGTGATTTGATTAATTTTCTTGACCAAATGTTTTCAACAAATTAGTGAATGATTAATTAATTTGCACATTAGATTGCAAATGATGATTATAATTATTTAAGTGAGTTTATTTTATTTCTTCCACCCAGACAGATATTACAGTCACCCTCCCCACACACACATCTCACACCCCTATCATTTGTTTCTTAAATGATTCCAAGATTATTTTGCATTTCAGAATGTTGTGATTAAGAGAAAAAGAATCTCTTGAATTTTTTAAACTTTTTTTTGCATTTTATTTGTATTTTTAAATACTGTTTAAACTTGAGTTTCCTGATCCTACTTTCACACATTAGCTTATTTTGATTTACTGGTTATTTTTGGTTTACTTTCCCATATTTTTAATGCATTGCATACCTTTCAGGACAAGATAAAATATTAAACAGAAGCCCTCTCGGAACAATATAGAAGTTTTGATTAATTTATGTTGATAAGAAGCAGTGCCTGATCAGTATGTATCCCTCAAATAATACTAAAACTGGTTATTTTAATTTCAGGTTTTTCAGATCTTTGTGAAGTTAACTGTCATATTTACCCACACTGCAATGATGAATACACTTCAAAACCCCTGCATTGGCCATAGACTAAATTGTGGTTGAGAGTCAAGTTATATAAATGCAAGTCCTTCTTTATTTTCTTTGGAGAATCGCCTTCTTAAAGCTGAAAAGTCCAAAAAAATGCAGTCTTTCTTCATTTCTGAGACAATGAGACGGTTCTGTGGCCCTGCCATAAAAAGTCTTCAGCTTTTATTTTAATGTCTTGAATGTCACTGAACATAAGAACATGAGAAATTGAAGAAGCAGTAGGCCATTTGGCCATTCAAGCCTGCCCCACCTAATCTGCCTCAGGTCTCAACTCCCCTTTTATGTTAGCTCCTCATAGTCCTGAACTCTATAATATTTCAAAAATGTATTTCCCTCCACTTTCAATACTTCTAGTGATAGAGCCTCCATTACTCTTTGGGATAGAGAATTCCAGACAGTCACTGCATCTTGGAAGATGAAATTCTTTCATGTCTCAATTTTAAATGAGAGCCTCCCTATTTTGTATTGGAAATGGATACAATATTGAGGTGTGGTCTGAGCCTTCAGTGCTTGTTGTTAATACCCTCCTTGTATGTGTTCCACAGAAGGCATAATACTCAAGATGTGAGCTGAGTTGGGTACTATGCAACTTGACATGAATTCCACACATGTAAGCTACTACTTTGGTTAGATAGTTCAAAATTCAATTTGCTTTACTGATTGATTTTCTGCAGTGACTGGACATAGTGCCACTTGAGTCCATATTGTTATCATCTAATATGGTCTGAAGGAATGCCTGAGACTTAATAGAATGAGAAAACAAGTGATGGATAGATTAATTAAGAGTTAATTGAGTTTGAATTGGTTGTATAAATAGGGGGAGTTAGTAATCAGTGGGGTGTGAGTTTTATGGAGCGTAGCTAACTGAAATAAAACTCTCATACAAAAGTGTAGAATTAAATTCTATTTAAATACTGTTATCTTTTGCAATATACAATAGATATATCTCCTAGGTCTGACTCAACTTCACCTTCAGTTATTACAGCACTATACATGGAGTGTTTGCCTTGTTCATTTTGTTTCCTTAGTGTTTCACTTCCATCTGCTAGGATTCTGTCCAATTGCTTATTGGTTAGGGTCGTCTGTTTTAATATTCATCAACCTGTTATTTGCTGTGAATTCTTTGCAATCAGCAGAAAAATTTAAGCTGGTGAATGCAGAGGTGAAATTTCCATCTATTTTGTTCAATTAATGTTGCTTTGCCTGAGCTGCGGTCTCAAAATGAACAGCCATGCAAGTGTGCAATCATCCCTTCCTGGAGACAAGAAAGTAACAGAAGTAGATGGGATAGTGCCCCAAAACCCAAGCTCCTTCCTGCCTCTACAGGTTTAATTTCTAGGTGGGAAGGCCCAAGTTCCATCATCTTGACCTACTGTTTATTGAGGCAACTAAAGGGTCAATTCCTGCTTGGGCTACCATTATCTCAATTCCATATAGAATAAAGAAACAGTAGGACCACATGACCGGTAAATCCATCTGGCCAGCCTGTCATTTGGGAGACTGGCGCTTTTCTTGATCTGTACTAATTTGTCCACCATCGATGTATTGGATGTGCAGCAGATAGGTGGTCAATGAAAGCCACCCCTCTGCTCATGTTTTCAAATTCCTGTACCCTCCATCTCCTCGTCACCCATAACCCAAGCAACCTTCCCGCCTGCCAAACAAAAGCACATACTTGATGTTTTGGCGCTTGCAATCTTGGCTGGCTTTCTGGCAGCTGCCACAGCCTCAGAATTGTAGAGCTTTATAACATAGAGAGTGGACCTTTGGCCCATTGTGTATGTGTTGACAATCAAACACCTCCTTAATGTAATCCCACCTTATGACACTTGTACACTAAGCATTACAAATGTTCATCCATATAATTTTTAAAATCATGTGACGGTTCTGGCCTCTACCACCATTTCACACACTGAGTTCCAGATACCCATCACCCTCTGGGTGAAAACATTCTTCCTTAAATCCTCTCTAAATTTCCTGCCCCCTATCTTAAAATTATGCCATCTGGTTCTGGACCCTTTGTGTAGGTAGGAAAGAAAATCTTCTTGGTCGATCTTTCCCCCATATTATTTTGTACACCCCAATTTGGCCTTCTTGGTGACTCCATTAAGCGTGAGAGTGGGATAGCACTTCCAACTCTAGGGTCCTCCAGAGTGCCTGGTCGGAAAAGATATGGTTAGCTCTGCTTTGAAGAGTCAGCTCTTATGATTTATCAGAGTTCAGTGTCTAATTTATAATAACCGCCAACACATCTCAAATAAGAGCAAAATACTGTGGGTGCTGCAAATGTGAAGCAAACACAGAAAATGTTGAAGAAACTCAGCAGGTCTGACAGCATCAGTGTAGTGAGCAACAGATTTAACATTTCAAGTCCGGTATGACACTTCTTCAGCACATTTCAAACCTTATTTCATTGTATACTGGTAGAAGTTATTTTCTATTCCTAGTTAAGAGAATGGTGAATTTTACAAGATGGCTATATTTGGAAATGTACCTTTTCTCAGCTCTGAGACATGCCCATGTGATCTAGTTGTAAATTTGAACAGAAAGTCATTGATGTTGGCTGGCAATTTTAATAGTGTTTCACAGTATTGCACAGAAAAAAATTAGCTGTTTGAGATGCAGAATGTAAGATTAACAAAAGAAGAACACAGAAGGAATTGTTTTTGAGAATTTAGTTTCCATTCAAGATAAAAGAACTGAACAGAGAGAACTCTTGAAGGGTTAAGGAATGGGGAGTCACTGTGGAGTGGCTTATTGGGAAAACTCAGACTAAGTGGCACAATTGTCAAAGAACATTATAAAGTTTTCACCAAGAATGATGGGTAGAAGTGAGAATCTGATGAATAGGCAGGAATGGGTATGGAACTATTCCTGTAATATGACATATTTGCCTGGTGTGACACACAGTGAAAGGATTTTGTAAGACATATTTCAGTTGCGTTAATGGTAAAATATTCTCTCTCCAGTTTGATGTATTAGTTGTCTGTGCTAATGCAAATTCACATTTGATTAAAGTTAATTTCAATGCATTTGTTGCAATAAAATTATAAAATCTTGACCTGTGATTCTTTCTGTTCATCATTCAGAAAATATTTCTCTTTTTTTCTTAAGTTATTGGTATCTATAGGGCCTGAAACCCAAAGGGTCTATTTATTTTGAATTACTTATGCCAACTTATGACTTTTAATTTTTACATGTAATGGAGTTATCATTTCTCTTCGAATTATTACTACTTAGGAACAACAAGATGCTCATGTTTTCACTTTTGACTCTGGATAATAGAATCTTTCAGAGCATTGATTATCTCATGATTTCATGGTTATTCTCCAGATCAGCTATGTTCACATCATTTTTGTTTCTCACCTTTTCCCAGCCTGTCCTCTGTCCTGCAAAAACCGAAAAAAGTCTTATTGTAACATTGTTCATTTCCTACTATGAGTAGAATCTTATAATGGTCTGAACAATGTGGGCTATGGCACGATTTATGGTAAAATCGAATGAGATATCCATAGAGTCATAGAATCATACAGTTTGGAAACAGGCCCTTCAGTCCAACTAGTCCACACTGATCATGTTCCCAAACTAAACTGGTCTCACCTGCTGGTATTAGACCCGTATCCCTCCAAACCTTTCCTATGCATATACTTATCCAAATGTCTTTTAAATATTGTAACTGTACATACACCCACAAGATTGTCTGGCAGTTCATTCCACGCAGAAACTATTGTGTGTATAAAAAAATTGTGCCTCATGTCCTGTTTAAAACTTTCTCCTCTCACCTGAAAAATATGCCCTCTAGTTTTGAACTCTGCCACCCTAGGGAAAAGGCCCTTGCTATTGACCTTATCTCTGTCCCTCATTTTATAAACCTCTATGTGGTCACCCCTCAACTTCCTATGCTCCAGTGAAAAAATGTCTTAGCCTATCCAGCCTACTTTTATAAAACCCTCCATTCCCAGCAACACTCAGGTAAATTCTTTCTGGACCCTCTCCATTTTAATAATATCCTCCCTATAGCAGGCTACATGCTGTACTCCAGAAGAGGCCTCACCAATATCCTGTACAAGCTCAACATGTTCCAACTCTTAAACTCAATGGTTTGAGCAATGAATGTAAGAGTGCTACACACCTTCTTAACCTGTGATGCAAATTTCAGAGAATTGTGTACCTGAATTCCTAGATCTCTCTGTTCGACAACTCTACCCAGGACCCGACCATGAACTGTATAAGTCCTGTGTTACCAAAATGCAATATCTTGCATTTAACCAAATTAAACTCTGTTTGCCCCTCTTCAGCCCATTGACCCAATTGATCAACATCTCTTTGTAATCTTAAACAACCTTCTTCACTGTCTACTATACCACCATTTTTTTCTAGTAAGGCCTATCTCAATATTGAGAGCATCTCACTTCATCTTATATGCTTTTGCTGTGTACTATGGTGAGTTTCTTGCCAGGCAATGGCAAGATGATAATTTGTGGAGACTATACCTTGTTGAGCTCCTTGTTAAGATCTTTTTGCCAAAACTAGAGGGTATAGGTTTAAGGTAAGAGGGGAAAGATTTGAAAAGGTGTTGAGGGACAACCTTTTCATGCAGAGGTGGAAGCTGATACAATTACAACATTTGAACGGCATCTGCATGGGTATATGAATAGGAAGGGTTTAGAGGGATATGGGCCAAATGCTGGCAAATGGGGCTAGTTTAATTTAGGGTATCAGGTTGGTATGGACACATTGAACTGAAGAGTCTGTTTATGTGCTGAACAACTCAATGACTCTGTAATGTCACAACTCATTGATATCTAGTTTCCCATCTTGCCAAGTGCACCAAACAAGCTAGACATCAAGAATTCTTGACATGGAAGTCACAGCAAGTACCAGTGGACTTAAGCTTGCCACTTACTCTGAATAACCTCCATGCTGGATGCCAGGCACCAATATTCTATGTTACAGTCCATGGGCACTGGTTGCACACACCCCACATCATGGACATTGGCATCCAATATGCACCAGCTTCTAAGAACACATATAGCACACCTCTAATCCATTTACAGGAGACTCTGCAGTTCAGTGGTGCACCTCGGGCTACACCAGTAACCATCACTGTAATGCAGCAATGACAGTGTGTGCTCAGGGGCACACATCCAGCCCATGGACTGGACCAGCCTGTATCTCTGAGCTTTTCACTCAGTCTCATTGCACTCACTCACTCTGAGCCTAGCTGGATGCTCACAGCATCCTCACCTTGTTTTTCCATGTCTTTGTGCTTTTTGCCTACTTAGCTAGAAATATGAGGGTCATATATTTCTGCCTTGTCTTGGTATTTAGCACAGACACAAAAGCAAGAAGCTGGTCATGGTTGGCAGAAGGCCTCAGCCAAATCAAGGGAGATAACTTTCGCTCAGGAGGCCCTGGCAGAATAAGTCAACAGTAGAATCTGATGCCAATGTAGGGGTTTTGATGCAGTCAGGCAGTACTTGGAGCGGTAAGAGTCAGGAGTCTCTCATTAGCCTTCTTCCTTCAGAGCAGTGCATTCTTCCTGTTGGCTGAGACCGCTCTAATTTGGGTGGCAACTTTAGACCAGAGTGGCATTGTCTGGTGTCTTGGCATCCACTGCTGGGGCTGGGGAAAATGAAGTGCACCATCCCATCCAGAAGGATGCAAGTCACTGCCTGAAAAGTGGAGTACCAAGCTTCCCCCTATCTACCATGTCCTTGGCAAATATCGGGAACTGTGCAGGGTAGCTCCGGACTGACAATGCTTGTCCAGTTGCACAACCTGTTTTTCAAAAATAGTATGGGGGTGCTAGTGTGTTTGTGTGTGTGTGTGGGGGTGGGGTGCGGTGTGTGTGTGTGTGGGGGTGAGGGCTGGTGGTGCGGTGGTGATGTACCAGTTTTGCAGCAGATATCTGGTGAATGGTGAATTGTTCCACGATTGGCATGTGGTAAGATGGAGATAGAATAGGATGTAAGGGATGACATAGCGGTGGTCAGATAGTTAATGAGGTGCAGTTGGTAAGAAACAACAAGAAATCTTGCTGGCATTTGCAGCAAAAATCCCTTTAAAATCTCAACCCAACTCACACAAAGCCAAAATAAGACTTAGCCCTATGTTTTATCTGACTCTTCCTTTCTTGCTTAACTGCTCTCATGATATTTTCCATATACTCCTGCATAAAGATGAGATGATGGCATAATGGTAATGTGACCAGACTAGTAATCCAAAGCCTTCTCTAATGCTCTGGCAATGTGGTTTACACCATGATCATTAATAGAATTAAAACTAGGCTTGACCATGAAACTATCATTGACTGATTTGTCTCAAAGCCCATCTGGTTTACTAATGTCCTTTAAGAAAGAAAACATGCTATCCTCACCACATCTGGCCTACAGTAATGTGATTTGTTTTGAAATGATATAATAAGTCTCTCAGTCCAAGGGAATTTGGAGATGAACCACAGTGCTGGCCTTAACAGTGACACCCTAATCCTATGAAGAAGTTATAATAATCCCCTTCATCTCTCCAGAATTCAGAAGTTGAATTTCCTTTTCATTTCAAATCCATTGAAGTTCACACTATGTTAGTCCACCCTTTGTATTCACCCTGCACACTGTGCATTATTACTTTAGAATTTTTAAAATTATCTTCTGCTGAAGTATTGTTGAACACCTCTCTCCAGTTAATTTGCTTAAGCAGATCTCTCATTTTATTGATGTTAGTTCTTTCAAAATTAAACAAATGACTCCCAGTCCTCTGTAAATGCAATCTTATTAAACTGAAGCATTCTGCCACTGTTATTAGCAAAGATATGCTATGACTTCCCTTCCCTGTATGTGCTGCTGACCACCTATTAAGATGTGCACTACCTCTTGTGACTCTGAAGCAATAATGAATTACATTTACCAATCATTCCACATTGCCTTGTAATTCTAATTAATATTTGGCTTATTGAAGTCATTTATTATTACAGATCCTTACTTCATAAGCACCTCTTATCTCTTCATACAGAAAACTGCTGTGCTTTTTATGCTAACCTAGCAATTTGTATTATACAATCTATGTTAATGTTGTCATTCCCATATTAAAGATATCTAACTAAAATCCTATTATTTCACATTTCACAGGACCACATTCTATAGAGTGATGGACAAAATTTTGTTTTGGTCCAATATACGGTTTTTTAATCATCTTGAAGTGCTAGACATTTACATGTTAATCCTTCAAATTTGATTTTAGAAGATACTACAAGCAGATGAAGGTTGCCATTGGTGCAAAAAACTGTGGAAAACCGACTGTTATGACTGCATTTTCTTAACTAAATAAATTGAGAAACAGGTTCTTTTTTCAATATTGTGAATTCCTATAGACTTCTAAAACCCTAGAAGAACCAATAGATGGTTATAAGACTGCACCAAGAATTTGAACAGATTGGTCACAATATTATAGTCTGTCAAAAGAAAATTGATTGACAGGAACAGAAAATGCTGGTCACAATATTATAATCTGTCCATGGAAATTACGAGTGAAATTTATTGACCAATTAGAAAGCTGGTATAAACAAAATGAAAAAAACCAAAAAATCTGGATGCTGGAAGTCAGAAACAAAAATAGAAATTGCCAGGAAAACTCAGTAGGTATAGCAGCATCTGTTCAGTTTTGAAGGAGGGTCCGAAATGTTAACTCTGCTTCCTTTCCACAGATGCTGCCAGACCTAAGTTTTCTCAGCAATTTCCGTTTCTGTCAACCAAATTGAGCTGTAATTGTAGGCCTTAACCATCTACAAATAAACTGGGATTTAAAAAAAATTCAACTTGCAGATGAACCAAGTACAGTACTTGAATATTATCACATGACCAGAAGTCTTGTTTACTCAACATTGTAGTTTTGCATTCAGACAGGAGAGTTTTTGTTGTGTGTGTTTGTGTGGCTTTTTGCAGCCAATATATTAGTATTACAGTAAGAGATGAAATACTATTTCACCTAGTTTACTTTATTTTTAGTCAACCTTTTTAGCTATGTTAAGGCACATGTCCATGGCAAGGTTGGCTTTAAATTTCAACTTTCTGGGCAAGAGCTGAAGGTAATACAGTGAAGCAATAGGAGATCTAACAAGAAATGATTTGATGTAATGATCACAGTATAATCAGGTAATTAGATGGAATTAAAGGGACTATGGGCACATGGAGAGAGAGAGATGTTGTTGGACAAAAAACAAATATTGTCATAGAGTCATAGTACTAATAGCATGGAAAAAGGCCCGTCGGCCCATTATGTTAAAGCCAGTCATCAAACATTTACCTACAGGACTCCATTTTTAAGCACTTGGCTCACAGCCTTATATACTGTAACATTTCAAATGTTCATCTAAATACCAGTATACTTTAGATTCTTTATCTGGCTAATGTGTGGTTCAGAATAACATTAATGACAATTCCCATCCCAGCTGATAGTAGTCAAGATTCAGAGATGCCAGTGTTGGACTGGGGTGTACAAAGTTAAAAATCACACAACACCAGGTTATAGTCCAACAGGTTTAAATGGAAGCACACTAGTTTTCGGAGCGCCACTCCTTCAGCCACAACCACCTGATGACGGAGTGTCGCTCCGAAAGCTAGTGTGCTTCCAATTAAACCTGTTGGACTATAACCTGGTGTTGTGTGATTTTTAACTTTGTACACCCCAGCTGAGGTAGACTTGAGACTTTAGAGTAGAGGGGAATGACAATTCACCGATGACAAAAAATGTCATGGAAATAGCTTAGGTGTAATATAGCAGACAATGAGCCAAGGACCTCATCAATGTATGAAGCAATTATTGATGTTAATAGATTCTTTCAATGGAATTTAAAACTTTGTCTTTGCATGAAGGAATACTAAAGAGTATGGAGCCATGTATAAAAGAAAAACACTGGTGTAGATTTGTTCAACAGAAGGCTAGTTTCTGTGCTGCATTGTTCTCTAATTCAATCAGCAGGCTTTCTTCAATGCTAATATAGAAACTGAAATCTGATTGACAGATAGACAGAAGTAAGTAGAACTATTCAGACTCTGGAATAGAAAGCTATACACCAAAATTGTGTTATTTCATTAATGTTGCATAATCTCCTTAAACTGCAGTAGATAACAGCCACAAAGCAAGACTGAAATAAATGAGTGTCATCCTGTTCACTTGCCGAAGTATTAAAGCAAAGGATCATCAAATAGATTGGATGTGTTATTACACCTAACGTACTTCATTTGCACCAATCATATTTGCTGGTCTCAGCTCTATCTTATTTCTACTCTTACATAAAATGGAGCATCTCCGAGGTATTAAATTCAATCAGTGACATTATTTCTTCCAGACACAATGCACACTGCTGAAGTTGTAGCTGGAGTTTGCTTGTTTTTTTTTTGGAGAAACACAAATATACAGTATCAGTCTGTGGCAATGGTCCTACTGTATTTAATCACAATTCACCTTCCCCATTCATTTATATTTTTTTCAATTGAAGACTTCTGACTTCTTTCTGCACACAATTTGATTTAATTAATTTATAACTAGAGTAAAGTTTTAACTCAAGGTGGTGATTGAGGAGTGTGAAGGCTACTGCAGGTACTGAGAGTACCTCAACTACGCGTAAAGGCCGGAAGATATTAACCCTGAGGTCTCATTTATACACTTCAGTTCTGAATCTGGTGGGATCCCATCTCTCCTGAAGAAGGGTTGGAGCCAAAACTGCAATGAGTTAGACTCCTATCAGGACCTCTGGAACTTTGCTCAGGAAGTTATGTACGGGTTGACAGATGGTCAGCAAGGCAACAATTCCTCGGGCTTGGGGAGCTCCGTAATCCTTTACAGGCCTGAACAACTCCTCCCTTCCTCCCAACTGACAAGAAATCCTAAAAAAAATTGATTTTAAGATCAGCTAGGCCTTGAACTTTATTGCCACCAATTTTTGCTTCTGGTTAAATTGGCAATTGCATCCAGGAACAATAAGGATGAAAGTGAAGACTGCAGATGCTGGAGATCAGAGTCAAGATTAGAGTGGTGCTGGAAAAGCACAGCAGCTCAGGCAGCATTCGAGGACCAGGAAAATCGACTGGGCTCCTGCCTGAAACGCCAATTTTCCTGCTCCTTGGATGCTGCCTGACCTGCTGTGCTTTTCCAGCACCACGCTAATCTTGTTCTCACATTAAGGCTATTAATCCTTTGAGAAACTCAACATGTAGATAAGTCAGTCACATTGATATCATCACATGACCAGAAGCCACATTCATTCTGCATTGCAGTGTCTAAGGCAAAGGATGGGTCAAGAAATTATTCTGCATAGTTTTACCAGTTAAGCTGTATATAATCCCACCAGAACCATCTGACATCTTCATCACACTGTCCTGTATCAAATGGTCTCAGTGAGTGACTGCTTCACACTGTTAAATCACTGATCCTGAAGTGTTGGAAAACAAAAGAGAATTTTCATGTCATCATGTTACATTTAGTGCTACATCTCTGGATTTAGTGTTGCCATCAGCAGTTGCGATTGTGGTCACTTACCTGCAACTAGGGAGAGATTTAGCTGCAGTCAGGGAAAGCAAAAGCTGAACAGAATCAGACCTCGGGGTGACCTGACAAGAGAGGGTCTTTAGATTGAAAGGACCAGGCTGCCTCCTCTATCTCTGCTCCTGGACCTGCTACTCACCAAAGCTCATTGTTATGAAGTTGAAGGCATGTACTGTACCTTTAAGAGAGTGAAAGCTGTTTTACACTGAAAGCTTGTAGACACCTGTCATGTGACTGACTAGTATTCTCAGTGTACTGGAAAATTGAAAATTTGAAATAATTGGCTGAGTACCTGAGTTTTGGTTGCTATGTTTTTACAAGAGTTCAAATTTATCCAATCAGTTTAAATTATGCCCCAAGATACTAAAATCCAATCGCATTTGAATTTTACTATTTTGTCAACATTGAACCAATGAGACAATCTGATGTTTGGGTATAAAGAAGCAGACATTTTGAGCATTAGCCAGAGAGAGTGTGACCAACTGCCATCGCTAGGGTAACTGTGAGCAAAACACTCTCTATCCAGGTACCTCTTTCATGTGAAACATCTTTGCAGCAAAAGAACAAAGATGACCCAGGGAGATCAACAGCCAGAGGAATGAGGACACAGGAGATGACAGCTGCCGTCTGGTTTTGAAAATTAAGTTGATGTAATTTTAATACAGGTGGTTTTTGGAACAGTGGATTGTTATCGAGTTGGAGGCAGATAACAAGCAGTCAGGAGAAAGGAGGCTTAGAGTTGTAAATAGATGCTGTTTAATATTCACTTTTAGAGTTAGAGAATTAATCAATATATTTTCTTTAAATAGTAGAATTTGGGAGTTCTCTGTCATTCATACTTTAACAGATTATGAAGCAAGGTAAGCTTTTCTGGGTGCTTGGTTTAATTAGCAGAGGGGTTCACTATTGTGTCATAACATCATACACTACTGCACTCTCTGTTACCAGTAACATCTTTCCTCACTCGAACTGACCCTCCCCAACCCCTGATACCACTCGTGCTGGATGGCCTCTGCACTGCCTAATCACTCACTCATGACACCTCCCGACCTGCAGCAAAAGTAATAAGCTATAGCACCCACTTTCTTCTCCAGTAATACCTGCCTGCCTCTCATTCCAGAAGGAAAACCGTTCCCAATAGCCATAAAGAGTCAACACAGGTGGTGAGCCACACAACATTCAGCTCTTCATTCCTTATGTGGAGATAAGAATCCAGAGTCTGACCACCCAGAGTGGCTGGCTGACTACATCCAAGCCCAGGACCTGGATCAGAGACTGCCCTTGACTCACTGTCAGGGCCCCATGAACAACAATTATCCCCCTTGATTTGACCAAGGGCCGCTGACAACCATGACAAGCTTCCTTTCTTTGTCTCTGTAAATGTTAAAACAAGGCGAATGTAATATAAGCTTCAAATCTTCTTGCTAATGGGGCAATGTGCTCAAAGGTAAGGCAAAGCCATGTGAGATGGGGCTGCTACGAACTTCCAGATTGACTGAGAAATATGAGCTCTGAAACAATAAGTTACAGCCTGGCCCAGTCCATGAGCTGGTTACAAAGTATCCTTGCTGCAGCATTACATTGAGGGTTGCTGATGTAGTCCGAGATGTAACACTGAACCGGTTAACAATAATATGGTGATGAAATAATGTCTGGTGTTTGAATAACTTGGGTTTTTAAACCAGTGCATTGCAGAGCCAATTAGAGAATAAGCTATCGTGGATTTGGTATTGTGAAGTAAGAAGGCATTAATTAATAATCTTGTTATGTGGGGTCTTTTTATGGAAGAGCATTCTTCCATAGATTAGAAAATGAAGTAGTCCAATCCAAGAGTACGGTCCCAAATCTAAACAGAGGAATCTTTGGAGGAATGAGGGATGAGTTGGCAACACACGTCGGATAATTTCATTAAAAGGCATGAGAGTCGATAGACAATGGCTAACATGCAACAGAAAAGAGAGAAAATGGGGAATCACAGACCAGGGGGCATAACATCAGTAATTGGGAAGTTATCACTCTATTTCAAATGTTGTGATAACAGGGCATTTCAAAATCATCATTGGGATTAGACAAAGTTAACATGGCTTTATGACAGGGCATCTGTTTGACAAACCTTCTGGTGTTTCCTTGAGAATTCAAATAATAAAGGTAAGGGATGGCCAGTGGATATTTGGTGCATTTGTGTTTTCAGAAAGCTTTTGATGAAGTCCTATGTAGGAGTTAGTGTACAAAATTAAAACGCTTGAGATCGGGCTATTTGAACAAACAGTTATCCGAACAAAATACTCCCCACCCATCTCATTCAGATAATCGAGGTTGTTCTGTATATATATTAATGAACTGATGAGGGAATCAGATTTAATATTTCCAAGTTTCCTGATAACACAAAACTAGGTGGAATTTAAATAGTAAGAAGAAATAAAGAAGTGTCAAGGTGCTGAAGGGGTGGCATAGTGGTAATGTCACTGGACTAGTAATCCAGACCCCAGTGCAAACCAGGGTAAAGATCTGGGGAAATCAGTTTGAATCCCACTAATGACAATTTGTAAAATTTGAATTCAATAAAAAATCTGGAATGAAAAGCTGCCCTAATGGCAATCCTGTAACTATTATCATAAAAACCTATCTGGCTCACTATTATCCCTTAGAAAAGGAAATCTTTCATCCTTGCTTGGTCTAGCCTACATGTGACTCCAGACCCACATCAATATGGTTGACTCTGAAATGCCCTCTGAAATGGCTGAGCAAGCCAATCAGTTTAAAGGTAACTAATGTTGATTTTCCCAACAATACCCATATCCCATTACAAAAAGATTACCGTACATGCTCAAGTAATAGTCAAGTTTTTTGACTACTTTTAAAAGTTAAATTTATGCAGTCAAGTATCACATGGATACTACTTTTGAGGGACTGAAATTCATGACTGTCAAAATTCATTCTGTATCATTAGCTGAAGCCCAATTGATCTGTAAATGAATAAAGAAAAAGGAACAAATTTTGAAAACCCGTTCCACCTTCCCCTCACCACGTTGGAGCAGAACTCAACAGCCAGCAGACTGGAAGACCGGGAGTGGAGCAGAACAACTGACCGACTGGAAAGCTGGACCAGGAAGTGAAGGCCTGCACACTGACTCATAAACATTGATCTGTTATCTGTGAAGAAGTAGTGTCGACTTTTACGCAAGATAAACAGAAAATTCCAGGTTAGTTGGCCATAAATAGGGGACTTTTACATGAGATCGACTATTATTCAAGTGTGTATATGGTAGTTAAGTGAATGGGCAAATATATAACAGATGCAGTTTAGTGATTTTAACAAGGTCAGCTAGGTGGATCTCATAGAATATGAGTTCCTTGATTTGGGCTGTTAATCTGGTCCAGTCAGGGAACCCTGAAAAAGAGGTTTGTCAGACCTTTTTCAAAAATTAATTCATAGGATCAGTGTGTCACTGGCTGGGCTAGTATTTATTGCTCACCTCTAATTGCCCAGGGGACAGTTGAGAGTCAACCACACTGTTGTCCATCTAAAGTCCATTGTAGGCCAGACTAGGTAAGGGTGGCAATTTTCTTCCCTAAAGGCCATAGTAAACCAGATGGGCTTTTCGTGACAATGGTATCATGGTCATCATTAGACCCTTAATTTTTTTATTGAATTCAAGTTCAACAGTGATATTTAACCACAGGTCTCCAGAGCATTAGCTGAGTTTTATTAGTCCAATAAATACTTCTAGGCATTCTGATATTCTGAGAGCTGACTCTGAGCAAACTGGACCAGTGTCAAGGACATTCAAGGGCATAGATAAGGAGTGACTTGGTGACAGGATACTGGCCTCTATGGGGTTATTTCATGCAGTATAATGTGAATAAACATGAAGCTATCCACTTCAATAGGAAAAACAGAATGGCAGAGTACTATTTAACTAGCAATAGATTTGGGAAATGTTGACGTCTGAAGGGACCTAGATGTCCTTGTACTTTAGTCATTGAAAACAAGCAATTAGGTAGACAAATCGCCTTTACTGCAAAAGAACGTGTCATGACAGTTGTGTAGAATCTTGGTGAAGAAGTGAGGACTGTCGATGCTGGAGATCAGAGTCGAGAGTGTGGTGCTGGAAAAGCACAGCAGGTCAGGCAGCCTCCGAGGAGCAGGAGAATCGATGTTTCGGGCATAAGCTGAATTCCAGATGAAGGATCAAAACATCGATTCTCCTGCCCCTCAGATGCTGCCTGACCTGCTCTGCTTTTCCAGCACCACGCTCTTGACTAGAATCTTGGTGAGTGTACACTGGAGTATTGTGTGCAGCTTTTATCCCTTTACTTAAGGAAGGATCGTCCTGTTATTGACAGAGTGCACCTGACTGATTTCTAGAATGGGAAAGTAAAGTTTCCATAGTCCTACCAGACCACAGGGTTGCTCTCTCAATAGCGGGAGAGATGGTAGTAGTAGTTTAACCTGAGGGTCCCCACATCTTGGATGAGGGGAGAGGTTGAGAAGGAAAATCGTTATGGTATTTTCAGCCAGTAAGTGGCATAACTCTGCATCATAAACCAGCGATCCAGTCAACTGAGCTAACGGACTGTCACATTCCATAAATATTCTATGACTAATGATTGAGTCAACTAAGTCGATATTAATTTGAGTTTAGAAGAATGAGAAGAGATCTCATTTAAATAACCAAAATTAAGACAGGGCTGGAGAGAGTGGATGTTGGAATAATAATATTTCCCCAGTCTAGGATTCTAGATCAAGGGGCACAGTCTCAGGATGACATTGTAGGCCATTTAGGTGGAGATAAGGAGAAATTTCTTCACCCAGAATGTGATGAACCTACAAATTCTCTACCAAATTAAGCTGTGGAGGCCAAGTCACTGAGTAAATTGCAGAAAGTAATAGGTAGATTTCCAGAATATTAAAAATATCAAAAATGCGAGGCATCGCATTTTGGTAAAACGAACAAATGCAGGACTTATACAATGAATGGTAAGGCCCTGGTTGCGAAGTTGAACTGCGAGACTTATACAATGAATGGTAAGGCCCTGGTTGCGAAGTTGAACTGCGAGACCTAAAGGTTCAGATACATAATTCTGTGAAATTTGCATCATATCTATTCAGGGTGATTATGAAGGCGATTAGCATGTTTGCCTTCATTGCTCAGGTGTTTAAGTACAGGAGTTGGGATGTCATGTAAGGTAGTACAGAGTGTTGTTGAGGCCTCTTCTGGAGTACTGTGTACAGTTCTGGTCACCCTGCTATATGAAGGATATTTTTAAATTGGAGAGGGTTACCAAGATGTTACCAGGAATGGAAAATTTGGGTTACAAAGATAGGCTGGGACTTTTTTCACTGGAGCGTAGGAGATTGAGGGTTGATATTATAGAGGTTTATAAAATGATGAAGGGTATAGATCAGGTGAATAGCAAGGGTCTTTTCCTAAGAATGAGGGAGTTCAAAACTGGGGGGCATATTTTTAATGTGAGAGGAGAAAGATTTAAAAAGGACACGAGGGTTAACTTTTTTTTACACAGCATGGAACGAAATGCCAGAGGAAGTGGTGGATACAGGTACTGTTATAATATTTAAAAGACATTGGATAAGGACATGAATAAGAAATGTTTGGAAGGATATGGATGAAATGCAAACAAGTGGGACTAGATTGGGAACAAGAGCCAAAAGGTCTGTTTCCATGATGTACAACTAGATGATCCTTTGAGTATGGTGAGAAAGCAGGAGATTGGCATTGAGAGAGGATCAATCATGATCATATTGAATGGCAAAGCAGACACTTTGGGCCAAGTGGCCTATTCTTTCTGCTTTATTCTTTGTGTCATGTATCTAAAGTGAGAGCACCTACCCAAATTCCCCAAGCTCCGAGACTTGCATCTCAACAAGCAAGAGGGGATGAAACTATTGCATAACTAGCATAAAGGTGTAGCACAACCTCAGCAAAGAGGTCAGTCACGCATCACACAATGGGAACATTGTTACACACACTGGTATTCAAAGTCTCATTTTGTCCACGTCTTATAGCTTTAGAATATCCAATGGAGCAACGTTGAGGAAAAGCATGAAAGAAAACAATCAGACAATGACTGGGTGGTGATACACAGGACAACTATCAACATATTAACAATAAACAGCCAAAGAAAAACTCTGCATCTCTAGAAGGTTGCACCAGAATAAGGTCTGGAAAAGTTGCTGAAGTGATATATAGACTTTAATACTTCTCTGTGCTTGTAAACTTTATAGTCCCACTCTCTGGATAAAAGTAAAATTAGTTATACAATGTTTGTGTTTTCACTGTAGCATCCAAGAGCTATTTTTATCAAATCAAAAGGATTTTTAGTTATTGCTTGATAACGATGAGCCAAATACCTGGATGTCATCTTATGTCCAGGAACCCCATTCAGTCTGCTTCACAGCATCTGGCAAAGGATGTTTCCAGAAATTACCCATTAGTGTCTACACTAGTTTTGATGTAAATTGACCCACCAGAGATCTTCAAATAAATAGAATTCACATTCCTCATTTGTGTTACACGTGGTAGCACAAGCAATTACCACAAACGGAGATATAGCTCTGCTATTTAAATTAAGTCATGGCTCACCTGGGTAGAAACACTTTCTGTGTCTGAATTCAGGCCAGTAAAGATGATGTAGGGCCAGACCTATTGGGATGGCCATCAAACTGCTCCCAACAATGCATTTTCACTGCAGGAGGCTGCATGGCGAGGTTAACATGAGTCCTTATATTTGTGTTCTTGTGATGTAGTATTTACAAAAGTTTCATTTTTTTTCTCACATGACTCTAAATTGTCTGCACTAAGACACCATTTCCTCATGTTGCTAAACATATCTGGTTATCTTTCTTATTGGAGAGAATATCCAATCTTTTGCAGCTGGAGGTCAGATACCGATGACAAAAGCCACGAATAAGATTGCACAATAATGAAGCCCAGACAACCCCCGTCCACACCAAATAGGAAACTGTAACAGTTAACCCACCTCTCACCATTTTCCTTTAATCATGTTGCATCTCCTTTTCTTAAACCTTGTCCCATTGAATCCTATTTTAAACACTTGAATTTGATACTAATTTTACAGAGGACTAAGTGCAATGTAACAAAAAAGAACAAATGGAAGCCTAAAGCATTTTTCAGTTTAAGATCAGCTTGCATCATAAGGCCATCTAGTATTAATGCCCACGGTACCTTGAAGAGGATGTATAGAACATACATGAACAATCCAAATCCATACACAGGTATGATCTGGGCCATGAAGCTTTTGTTGCCACCTCCACTGTTGCCTCCTTTTGCCTTGATTGCTGTTTCTGCCTGGTGGGACCCAGGGAAATGAGGATGCACTGACCATTGTTGCTTCTGTTGTGAGACCTTTGGGCGTTGCATCATGGGAGAAAATCGATTAAGGTTTGCTGTGAAATAAAACCAAAAACAGTTAATGTGACATCTCTATTGTCAATTAGCAATGGTGCATTTCATTTTGTTCAAAGAATGGATTCTGATGTTTGCAAACCTGTTATAAGAATACCCAATCCTCAAAACTGTTTTCACTGGTTCAATCTCTGATTGTTATTAGTCTCATTTGATAATGAGTACATGGTGTAACATCAAGTCATGTCGGGATCTGAATCTAAGTTGGTGTGAATAGAGTTAGGAATTAGTTGCAAGAGTAAGTAATTCACTAGCAATGTGTAGCATTATTAAAGAGGTGAGAGGGTATTCCTTTGATAGGATATATTGGTCTTGATCTTGGAGAGAGTGCAGCATAGGTTTATCAGAATGATACCTGGTCTAGGTAAATTAGGAGTGTACTCTTTGGCACTTAGAATGTTAAAAGATGATTATCTTTTCAAAATATTAAGGGGATCAGATACAACATATCGAGAGAAATTTTGAAGACTACGTGGGCATAGACTTATCCGGTATGAAATTAGGAAACACTTCTATAATCAAAGGACAGGATCTTACTTCCAGGACTATTGATGTCAGATCAATGGTTAATTTTAAATCTGAGATCAAGAAAGTTTTGTTAGCTAAAAGTTTGGGTTAGATTCCCTACAGTACAGAAACAGGCCATTTGGCCCAACAGGTCCATACTGACCCTCCAAAGAGTAACCCACCCAGACCCATTCCCCTACCCTATTATTTACTCCTGACTAATGCAGCTAACACTATGGGCAATTTAGCATGGCGGCTTCACCTAACCTACACACATTTGGACTGTGGGAGGAAACCATAGCAAACCCACACAGACATGGGGAGAATGTACAAACTCCACACAGTCGCCTGAGATGGGAATCGAACGCAGGTCCCTGGTACTGTGAGGCAGCATTGCTAACCACAGAGCCACCATGCCATGAATGGATATGTGATAATGGTGAGTATGTGGAGTTAGATTGTAGATCATCTGTGGTTTAGTTCTCCACAGAACAGGCTCAATGAGCGAACTGGCCTACCTTTGTCCCGATTTTCTAATGTGATGTATTCAACTTCTTGAAGATAAAACCAAATATGTGATCTAATTAGCTTGCTATAATTACTCAAACAATATTTGAAATTTTACTGTCTTTTAGTGAAAATAATTGCCTTAAATAATGTTTCTACAACACTAAACAGAAAATAAAAGTGTTTTATTGTTTGACGTAAATAGACTGCACTTGGTTTCAGTCAAGGTATGTTTTCCTGGAGGGGAAAAGCAGGCTAACCAAAGCTGGAGCATCCTGAATAACAAAAACAATAAGGAGTAAGGTGAAACAGAAAAAAAGGGTGTCCGTGACCGATACCAGGTCGATAACACACATTAGAACCAGGTTAAATGTGTGGAAGATCAGAATGAAATCATAAGAGTGCACAGGTAGCGTATGAGAAGACACTACCAGCTAATGTAAAATGGAATCCTGGGTTTTCTATAGGTATTTAAGTGGCACCGTATATGTGTAGAAAGGGGGCGGGTTATGGAGTTAAAGAGACAAAAGGGAAATAAAGTACGGATGCAGACATACCAAGGAAGAAAATTCTGCCAAGTTATAGTGAATAATGAGATAGTTGAAATACTGGTTGGATGAAATATTAGTAAAAGAGAATTTTTTTAAAAAAACTGTAAATAAAGTTGATAAACTACCAGGACTAGATGTGATCTGTCTCAGCTGGTTGAGATACAAAAAGGTAAAAATAGTGGGGGACCTGTCATAATCTTCCAATCCTCATTAGGTACAAAAGTAATACCTGATGATCAGTGGAAATATTACAATCTTGTTTAAAAATGTGTAATGATTAAAATAAAACACGTCTGTTAGTTTTTTCATGAGATTACAGAGGGTTGGTGGGGATTTTTTAAAAAAACCATTCATTCATGGGATGCGGGCATTGTTGCCTGGGCTAGACTTTATTGCTCAACACTAGTTGGCCCTGAGAAGGTTTTGGTGAGCTGCCTTCTTGAACTACTGCAGTCCATTTGCTACAGGTACATCCACAATGTCTTTAGGGAGAGAGTTCCAGGAATTTAACCCAACGACAATCCTGTGGCTCTTTGCTGCCACACTTGATCAAATGCAGTTTTGTGGTCAAAAGCAGTCACTCCTACATCAACTCTGGAATTCAGCTCCATTGCCAACTAAAGGCTGTAGTGAGACCAGGAGCTGAGGGACAGTTTGAACACAAACTGAACCAATATGCAGGTTATAGTGAAAAAAGTGCTGCTTAATAGTACTATTGTTGAAGAGAGTGGATGTTGTGCTAATCAAGCAGACTGTTTTGACTTGGTGTCAAACTTCTTGACTGTTGTTGGAGCTGCATTCATCCAAGCAAGTGGGAATTATCCCATCTCTTAATTGATCAGTTCCAGAGGGAACTGAAGGACAGTATTGGCTGAGTTAGATTTCACTGGGTTAGTATCTAGTACTTGTAACCATATCTTGATATCACAAAAGGAATTAAATTGGCTAAAGATGGCATCTGTGTTGCTTCAGCCATTTGAAAGAGGCCGTATGGATCATCTACTCAGCATTTCTGGCTGACATTATTGCAAATGCTTCAGGCTTCTCATTTGATGTGTTGGGCTGCCCCAGAAATGAGTATGGGGATGTTTGTGGAGGCTCCTCCTCCAGTGAGTTAATTGTCCACCTCTATTCACCAATCTCAATGCAAATACAACCAGCTGTCCTTGCAGAATAATAGTTGCTCCAAGTCCTGTCCTTTTGGCATTACATTGGAAGGTGACTTTTTCATTTACATTGCTTGGCTTGAGAAGAAGGTATCTCTTGATATGAAATAACTTTCGTTGCAAACATGTTGGAACAAATAGTCATTTGAGGAAGATGCTTTGAAGTGACTTTATAATCAGACTCCACTGTCACTTTGTCTCTCCCAAACAGGTATTGGTTAAAATGCTCAAACACAAAGCAAGATCCAAGCATTCTTCCAAAATGTGTTAACAAACTGGCTATAAAGACAACTGGCTATCCTCGCTGTGTAATAGTAGACCCCAACTCCTGTTTCAATGGCTTACACTACAAGGTGACATCATCATTGATATTGTACCTCAGTATGGCATTGTCTTCACTAGTTGTTTGATTCTAGCAACACATCCTTATTTTTCTCTGCCCAGTGCAACTACACATCCTTAGCAGTGACCTTGCCCAGAGGTCGCACTTTCATGACAAATTATGTTGCTAAATAACGTTGCTAAATAACTCACAAATCCAACAAGTTGTTGTCCTACTTTCAGATCTATTGGTTGTTGCACCATGGCTACAGCGCTCATCTCACTGGGATCCAGATAAAGTTATTTTGCTGTCAGTTTCTGACTGTTGTATTTGTCTTTGGGCATCTTTAATTGTAACTTTTTCTCATTTAGCTTCAGGTTCATCTGAAGAGCTCTCCATAGCAGTCACTCTGGTTTCTGATTGTGGTCTCTGATGCCTTCTTCCATCTTGTTTCATACCTTCATAGACTCGCAGGTCATCCTCAATGTCTTTCATTTTTGACAGATGCTATCTATCTCATGCTGTTTGTATGGATACTTGTCTAGGACAGTGGAAATGCCAAATGATATATGCAATCCTCTGTACCTCCCAAATGATGCCCAGAATGTAATTAGAAAACTGGAACAAAAATAGAAATTGCTGGAAAAGCTCAACAGGTCTGGCAGCATCTGTGGAGAGAGTTAATGTTTTGGGTCCAGTGATCCTTCCTCAGTTCTGTCACTTGATGCCCTCCTTCTACAATCATCACTACAACAGTCACAAGATATTTATCATCTTTGAACTAAAGATGCCAACTTATCATATGTAAACTAATTCATTGTAATCATTGGAGAAAATCTTTAGTCATCTCTACAGACTTGCTCGAGATAAAACTACATGCAAGATGATGATTGACAACCTGAAAGCTTCTGCACATGTCAATACATTTCTTGAAAGTAAGTTCCTCCTCTCCCAGCAGATGCGTTCTCATGACAGGATCATTTATACCTTAAACAATCCTATCTCTGATGAGATCACTTTTTAATTGTCCAAAGTAACAGGATTCACCTCGATGTCTCAGTGCAGCCACCTACTGGTCAATAATCTCTCTCTCCCCTAGAGCTCTGACATTGAACAAATACCATTCATAAGTAACAGTAAATGAGCTGCAATGTGTGCCTTCAAAGTCCGCAAAATCTCTTCTGTCTGACTTTACTGTTTGTAGCTGAGTTTTGTCATGTGACAAACTACCACAATTTAATCCTTTGTTGTGCTTGTCCCTGATAAAACAATTGCCGGTTGAAAACAAGCCTATATAGAAACTACCAATAAATAAATGGCATCTCAAAAAAGATAGATTGAAAAAGAACAAAACAATTAGTTAGAATTCACAGTGTGCTTATTACAACAATTAGACTATATTTGTCTTAAAGCCTCAGGGTAGGTTAACATAGATCCTTCTTAGCAACTGAATAATTCATTATGCTTTATACAATAAATCATTCTTGTCCTTTATAAAACATTGACGCTCTAAGTTATTGTGAGCAATGGTTATGGTGAATTATTAACAGTGATCCTTTCCTAGAATTATTTTGCCAATCACTTTTCATAATTTTCCAGACTTCAACTGGGTTTTGTCATGGAACCATGTCATCAAAGTATCCTCATTCCCACTCCATTGTACTCATTTAACAGCTGAGAAAGATTCATGCAATCTGCTTCTTATCTGAGCGATAATTAAGCAACTCTGGTATTGATGACATGTCGAGATCACAGATCTTGACATTTGCTTAAAGCGCAAGTCATTTGTTCTCTTGTATGAACCTTTGACAAAACAGTTTATGGCAATTGTGGAAGCTTTTAAAATAAAATTTAAGTTTTATTTAAAAAAGAAAAATTGAGGAGTTCAGTTTTTCAGCCAGAACTCCTTAAAGAACTCAATAGTGGTGCTATGGCAAAACTGTCACTTTATCAAATCAATAACAACAGATGCAAAAAGACAATCAAATAATCATGGATTTAGCACTGCTGAAACTGCAATATTAATTGCAATGATTAGCAATTGACCCATGTTTGTTTTATAGCTATACACTATAGTATTTAACACAGCCCTAAACAAGCAGGCATTGTGAGACTCTCCAGTACAATTAGGTATAGGCAATAAAATGCTCTCTTTACCAGTGAAACCCACATCTCATGAATGAATAAAAAATGCTTATTATCCATTCCCATCTCTTAAATAATTAAATGACAATATTCTCTAAGTCTATTTATTGCATTTAATTTATGTTTTATATTATAATTAATATCAATGAGGTTGGCATAGATAAATGTTGCCATACCTAACCAATGTAAATGCCTATAATTCCATGAATAGATGAGTATTTTACAGGTAACATCATTACTCCTAGTTCCATTGTAACAACTTTGAAATCTTTCCTTGACCTTTCACTTCCCACTTTATTTCACCTCTTTTGCAGTTCTTAATTTGATATCTTTCTAAAAAGAATTGCTCTAAATTTATTTCAAATTACTTGCCTTGCTTGTTGACATAACTTGGTCAGCTAATAACATAATAAGCAGCTTCTGCAGCCTTTTTCAATTGACAGAAAGGGTTTTGGCTTTTAATCAAGAATTGGCACAAAAGAAAAGCAATCTTAAAATAATCAGGTGCAGGAAAAACAGAATAAAGAAGTCAAAAGGCCTGGAATTTATAGGGTTTTTTTACAGTCAACTTCCAAAATTCTGTCACTAACAATAACATACTATCTGGTTACTATATCTTCTCAGAGTAATCATTATTCAATTCACTTTCATATGGATGCATACACATACAAGTTACTAGTAGAAATATGTGCATTGTGCTAATGCACTCAATTTATTTGTCATATTTATCTTCTGTAGCTTCACAGCTTCTTGATCACATTTTGTTCATTGCTCTAAGTAAAACAGCTACAAATCAAAACTAAAAATGCAATGACAACAGCAAAGAAAATGGTTATGGGTGGTCTTTGCTTATTTCCTACCTTGTTCCCTGAAGAGTGAACTTATGACATTGTACCAATACTTATGTAGAAAGAGGGATAATGTGGGCCACAATCCTTGGTTGTTCACCTTTCTGCCTCAGGGCACTTTGCAAATGTCAGTGATATCCTTGATCCTAGCTCCCTATTACTGTTACTCTTCCAATCTTCACATGCCTCATCTGTCCAACTGAGCCAGCTGTGTTGCCATGGCCTGGCTCTGGCTGCACCCCCTCAGATGAACCATTACTTCAATTAGTATTAAGAATGTGCTTAGTGTAATAGAATGATCAAATCATTCAGCAAAGAAGGGGGCCTTTCAGAATGTTGTGTTCTTGTCAGCTGACTGCAAGAGCAACTCAGCTAGTCTTACTCCCTTGCCTTTTCCCTGTAGCCCTGTAAATTCTCCCTCTTCATGTGCATTCCCAATTTCCTTTTGAAAATCAGCATTGAACCTGCCTCTATCACACTCTTAAGCAGTATGTTCCAGGTCCAAATCATTCACTGCATTTAAAAAAAAGTTGTATCTCACGTCATTGATTCTCATGGCTCTTCATGACCTTGAACAATTTTATCAATCTCCTCTCAGCCTTCCAAGGTCAACATCCCTAACTTCTCCAATCTCTCCTCATAACTGAAGTTCTTCATCACTGAAATCATTCACATACTTTTGGTTTTCTGTTCTCTCTCTAAACCCTTAACGTTCATCCTAAATTGTGATGCACAGTTATGTCTTTGAGGTCAACCCAGTGTTTCTTCATAACTTCTTTTGTTTTGCATATTTATAAAGTCATATAAACCGTTTGCATTTTTAACATTTTGAGTCTGCCCTGTCACCATTCAATAACCTGTTCACATTTACTCCAGGTCTCTGTTCTTTTTTTTAATGTATCCTGAAGGCACAAGTCAGGAGTGTGATGGAATACTCACCACTTGCCTGGATGAATGTAGCACAAACACACTCACTAACCTTGACATCATCCAGGAAAAGCCTGTTTGTTTGGCAACATATCCACAAACATTCACTCCCTCTACCACTGATGCTCAGTAGCAGCTTGAGTAGCATCTGCAAGATAAATTGCAGAGATTCACCAAGTTTCCTTAGACAAGACCTTCTGAACCAATGACCACTACCTAAGGGCAGGAGATAAATGTGAACACCACCTCCTGCAAGTTCCCCTTCAAACCACTCATGATTCTGACCTGGAAATATATCAGTGTTTCTTTAGAAGGAATTAGGGTGCTCTATGCTATTTGTAGTCTAGCAAAGTCTTTTGGGTTGATATGATTGGGAGCCTGATAAATTTTCCCCATTTTAGTATTTGTTTATCTTGTAAACACTAAAAAGCTAAACTATGATCATTTTCCAAAAACTTTGAAGCAGCCAGATTTCTATCTAAATTAAATTTTGTTTGGAAGAACTTACATTGCTCTGTAACTATTATCAATTCGATTTCATCAATAGGAAATGAAGTGCACTATGAGAATTCATCAAATACTAGGTTCATTTTTTGGAAGATTTCCCAACAAGGAAGATTTTCTTTTCTCCTCTCGAAAATATCATCTCTGTAGGGTTATTGTATGTGGTGTTGTGTGAATCTGTTTGTGTTGGTTTAAAATCGAATATATTTCTAATTCCACATTATAGCTTGGATTTGAATTAGTTCTGTCACTTGTTTAAAAATGAGTTTTATTGTATTTAAAAATGGAACAATTTTTGACTTCATCAAAGAAACTTGGTAAAAGTCTCTTTTATTTTGGATAGCATTACAAAAGCAAAACAATTGGCCATTTTGGAGATCGGATCAAAACATTTATTCTAAAAGCAAATACTGTGAATATTTGAAATCTGAAACATTTATTCTATTGTTGTTCTATTGTTTGTGCAACATGTGGCGTAGAGGGTCATGATTCCCAGCGCATTTGTTCTATCACACTTGGAACAACACTGATTCTACACTCATTACACTACACTATGCCGATCTACACTCTCACATTTACTACTGTCTTTGTGTATTCAAACTGTAGGTTTAACATTACAATTAGGCATTTAAAAGAATAAACCATGATCTCTGGCACAGCCTTTAGACCTTTTCCATTGATGCCTTGCCTCATTGCAACAGCATAACATTTGACTCAACATAACCAAGACCACAATGAATTTGCTAATAATATTATAAAGCTTGTATGACAACGTGCATGTATTTGCTGCCTATCTTAGTACTGTTCTTGTATCACATTTTTGTTATCATATTGTTGAAAGATGTTAGAGCACCTGTCTCTTTGACTTATTTGTACTTTGACTTTGATTACATTCCATTTGGCTTGGACGTTTAATTATAGCATATCCAAAAGTTATAGTTCTTTTGTAGATTATCCCAGTTCAGTGTGATTGGGGAAAGCATAAAATACCCCAAAAGAGATTTCCATGCCGATTCTTCTCCCTTCTCTTGACGACATTGGCTTTATGCTAAAATACTTTCACATGCATTGGTTTCTTTCATCCTAATACCCATTTTTCAGCTCTAGTTTACTGTCAATGGACTATTTGGTCCTGGAAGACAACACAACTAATCCTTCCCATCCTGAATTACTGAATTACTGAATATCCAGTTAATCCAGGTAATTCAGCATGGAGAAGATCATTGAAGTTAGACTTCCCTGGCTCAGCAACTCATTCATTCATCCCAGTCAGCAATTGTGATATTAATAAAGAATCATAAACTGAAATAAGACCAACCACTAAAGAATACTTAGTTGCTTGGACGATTAAAAATTTCCTCTGGTGTTGGAGATTGACATGTACTCGCACATCCACGAAAACATTGAAGTATTCAACAATATGAATAAGAGAGAAACATCAAAGGGGTGGCACAGAAGACATAGCTTCAAGTGAGAGATAGTGAAAAAGAAATCCCAAGTGGGTACTCTAGCTTTGGTTTGTTATCTGTGGTATAACAATAAGAAATAATGAAGATAAACAGAAACTCATTTAGCCACCTGTTAATTCATCTCATAGTGATGCTGATGGTGGCCATATAGGGATCACTGACAGACTGTCACTGTTTTCTTACACTATAGCGAGTAATTAGTGCTGAAAATCAACCTATTAATAAACCCCTTAAATACAGTCCCTCAAATTACATTTTGATATTGGGCAGCTTTGAAAGAAAGCTCTTTTCCCTTATTTTGTGTCCTAAATAGAAATATTTAAACAAATTATGTCAAAGATTAAAACTTCTCAACTTAACTTTTATTTCCTAATTTCTGGTCCTTAGGGGGAGATGAGAAGTACTTACCTCAACCCCTGCTATTCTGTGTTTGGTTGCTGGGTTACCATTTGTATAAATAACTATTGCAAATGTTAATCTACTGTGTCTACACTTTTATTGCCAGATGTGAAGGTATTATCAAATGTCACTCAGTATTCATGGTATTAATCTGCATAAGCACCCTGGAGAGTGGAATTTTAAATAACATAAATTGTATCTGATAAGTTTTCTGCCTTTTTGCTCATCAGCTGTGAATAGGTTAATCAATCTGTACAATTGACTACATGGCTGCCAACTCTTCCCATCACTGGGGTATTACCCCTCTTATGGCTGTTAAAATAGGCAATAATTCCACAATTAAATTTATTCCATTATGAGTAAACGCATAATTGGAAATTATTGGTTAGCTGTAAATCGAGTGAGGACTTGACAGTGTTTTTAAAATTGAAAGTCAACGGAAATAATAATTGTTTTAAAAAAGCTAATGCATTCTAAAAGGCAACATTCCAGTTATACTGATTCCATTTACAATTTGCAGTCAATTGCATAAATTTAAACTGAACCAGAGACCTCTCGCACTTGGGTTAATTGTTTCAATAGACTTTTCTTAGCAAATTATCTCAACTTGAAACTTACTTCACCCTTTGAGGCTTATAATACTAACATTTCTGCTAACATTATTTTTTATTTGGGTCTCTGTACAATATCCATTCTCTTATAACTTTACCCTCATTGTGTTCTGTAAGACTACATTTTGTAGAACTGTTACAGAAGAGAATATATTCTTCAAACTGACATTAAGAGTTTTTAAAAATCTGACATGAAATTGAAGGAGTCACATGCTTGTGTTATTAATCCACAGCACTATTAATCCATGCTTTCTCTAATAAGATATTTTAGTTCAATGTGTCTTTTTTGAAAGATATTTTGATGAATATGAAAGTCAGCCTCTGGACTTCTTGGTCCAGTGTTCTGAAACAAGAGTTCCAGCTCAATTTCCATTTGATAGAAATACTTCTACAGCTCAGAGGAGGTCCACTGTATCTGCACTGGGGCTTCGTGCTTCATGTCCCTAGTTTGTAAGTTACTTTCCTGCAGTTTTATGATTAATTCTTCCCTCCAAAAATTCAGTACCATGTGCCTCATGTATTCACTATAGCAAAACATATTTGTTTCCGCAACAACTCTCTGTTTGAAGAGATTTCTTTTAACCTTTCTCGCTTTCTCTTACTGACAATTTTAATGGTTGACATGTCACTAACTCAATAGCAGAAAGTAGTTTTCCTTATTGTTGGGAAAGTGCCCTGTAAATTTCCTAATCTGCTCTCAAAATGGAGTTTCAGATTGAAGTAGAGCAACAAATTGAAGCCAGTAGTTATACTGAATCTAAGATTTGAAACCAGAACTCTAACTGGAACAAAGCATTCCCATATAAACACAATACTAACAAATAGTCTATCAGGTTGACACTATTATGTTGTGTTTTATCTGGTCCTATACAGGAACATTTGTTAAAGAGTCAAGAGAAAACAAATTGTTGCCCCATCAATGTATCCATGCCTTATCAACTTGTACTATTCTAAGATATGTATGTGACTATTAGAAGCACCAAACTGTTAATCTTTCTTGCCTGTGTTATCCAGATTGGACCAGGATCTATATAACAGGGTGATCAGAACCGTACACAATACTCAAAAAGTGGTCTCACCAACGTGCTGTACAACCTCAACATGACGCCTCAAATCCTAAACTCAATGGTCTGAGCAATGAAAGCAAATGTACTAAACGCCTTCTTAATCACCCTGTCTACCTGTAATGCAACTTTCAAAGAACTAAGTACCTGAATCTTTGGATCTCTCTGTTTAACAAAACTACCTAGGGCTCTATCATTAACTGTATACCTCGCATTTAGCCAAATTAAATTCAATCCGCCACTTCTCAGAACATTGGCCGAATTGATCAAGAAGCCTTTATAATCTTGGATAACCTTCTTCACTGACCACTACACCACCAATTTTGCTGTCATCCACAAAACTTACTAACCCTGCCTCCTAAAAATTATCATCCAAATCATTTATGTAAATGACAAACAGAAGTGGACTTAATAGCGACCCCTGCGGAACACCGCTGGTCACGGTCCTCCAGTCTGAAAAACAACCCTGCACCACTACCCTCTGTCTCCTACTGCAAAGCCAATTTTGTTTCCAATTGACAGGCTCTCCCTGAATCGCATGTGAACAAACTTTACTGATTAGTCTACCATGTGAAACCTTGTCAAAAGTTTTACTAAAGCCCACGTAGACAATGTCTACCACACTGCCCTCTTCTATCTTTTTGGTTGCGTCCTCAAAAAAACTTGGTCAAGTTTGTGAGACGTGATTTCTCATGTACAAAGCCATGCTGACTATCCCTAATCAGTTCTTGCCTCTCCAAAAGCATGTAAATCCTATCTCTCAGAATCCCCTCCAACAACTTACCCACTACTGATGTCAGACTTGCAGGTCTATATTTCCCAGGCTTCTACTTCCAGCCTTTCTTCAGTAAAGACATAAATTTTGGGGCACTCCAGTTCTCTGCTATCTCACCCATGGCTGTACGTTACACAAATATCTCTACCGGGGGCCCTGTAATTTCTTCCCTTACTTCCCACAATGTCCTGTGATACACTTGATCAGATCCTGGAGATTTATCAACCTTCGTGTTTTTGAAGACCTCGCCAACATTACCTCTTCTGTAATGTGGACTGTTTTCAAGACATCAATAATTATTACCCTGAGTTCCCTAGCCTCCATTTTTTTTGCCACAGTCAAAACTGACACAAAATATTTGTTTAGGATCTCTCCCATCTCCTGTGGCTCCACACATAGATGGCCTTGTTGATTTTTAAGGGGCCCTATTCTCTCCCTAGTTGCTCTTTTGCTCTTAATGTACTTGTAGAATCTCTCTGGATTATCCTTAATCTTATCTGCCATGATTATCTCATATTCCCTTTTTGCCCTCCTGATTTCTCTCTTAAGAGTGCCCCTACACCCCTTATACTCTTTCAGAGTTTCACTCGATCCCAGTTGTCTATACCTAATATATGACTCCTTCTTATTCTTGACCAGAGCCTCAAAATGTTTATTTATCGATTGTTCCCTGCTCCTACCAGACTTACTCTTCACTCTAAAAGGAACAAAATGTCTCTGAACTTTTGTTATATCACTTTTGAAGGCCACCTGCTTGCCAATCATCCCTTTACCTATGAATAGTCCACTCCAATCAACTCTTGTAAGTTACTGCCTCATACAAGCAAAATTTGCCTTACTCCAATAAGCAATTAAACTTTTATACAAGGCCTATCTTTTCCATCACTATTATAAAACTAATAGAATTATGATCACTAGTCTCAAAGCGCTCCCCCATTGATACCTCAGCCACTTACCCTGCCTTATTTCCCAAGATAAGTTCACATTTCATTCCTTCTCTAGTACGTACATCTATATACTGACAAAAAGTTTTCTTGAACACATTTAACAAATTCCTCACCATCCAAGCCCTTAACACTACGGCAGTCCCTGTCTATCCCTGGAGAAGTAAAATCCCCTACTAATACAACCTTATTATTCTTACATATATCTGAGATTGCTCTGCATATTTGTTCCTCAATTTCTATCTGACCATTGGGGTGCTCATGCTACATTCCCATCAAGGTAATCTGAGTTCTACCCATATAGCTTCACTGGTTGATCCCACAGAAGTATCCTTTCCAAGTATAGCAGTAATGTTTTTCATCATCAAAAACACAACTCCATCTCCACTCTTTCCTTCCTTCCTATCATTCCTATAGCATCTAAATTCTGGTATATTGAGCTGACAGTCCTGTCCTGTCCTGTCCCTCCCTTAGTCACATTTCTGTAACCTCTATGATGTCCTAGTCCCATGTTCCCATACATGCCCTGAATGCATCTGCTTTACTTGTAAGACTCTTGCATTAAAATAAATGCAGTTTAATTCTTCAGTTACATTGTTCTTTGACTTGCTCTTGCCTGCCTTTTCTAATTGACTTGCTCTTTATTAATTCAGAACTATCCCGATCTGTCTTTTATTCCCACTACTACTTAGAATCCTTACTTTTGTTAATGAGTAACTTCGCAAGCTACAAAACTTCCGTACCTAATAACAATGAGAAGTCTCACTGTAGGTACTTTAGGTCAATGGCTGACCTGAAAATACCTCCGAGAGACAATAATTCTCTGTTTAAAAATCACACAACACCCAGTATAGTCCAACAGGTTTATTTGGAAGCACTAGCTTTCGGAGCGCTGCTTCTTTATCAGATGGTTGTGGAGTATAAGATCATAAGACACAGAATTTATAGCAAAAGTTTACAGTGTGGTCTATAACTTGGTGTTGTGTGATTTTTAACTTTGTACACCCCAGTCCAACACCAGCACCTCCAAATCAATCATTCTCTGTTTTGGCACGTTTGTTTGTTTAAGAGTATAAAACCACAACAATTAGGAATTATGGCCCTTTAAGCATGTTCCACCAAATACACATCAAAGCTATTGGCTTCAACGCTCTCATAAGAAATTTTAGTGAATCATTTGCCTTCCTAATTATTCTTTGGTGTGAACTAGCTGTGATTCAGGAAAGAATTCCAAAATCCCTTTGAATACCAGAATTGTATAATCCTTCACCGTTTATAAGACAACTTATCTCTCCATTTGTTATATAGCATAGTGGTAATGTCACTGGACTAACAATCCAGATCTCCAAGCTAATGTTCTAGGTTCAAATCCCATCAAGACAGATGGTGAAATTTGAGTTTAATAGAAATTAATCCATTTGATTCACGTAATATCCTTTAGTGAAAGAAATCTGCCATCCTCACCTGATCTGACTGACCGGTGAATCCAGACCAACAGCAACGCTCAGCCTAGCAAGCCAGGCAGTCCAAGGAAAATTAGAGATGGGGAATAATTGCTGATGTTGCTAATGTTACGCCAAGATTTAACCAAGGTTCCCCCACTTGTTCTGGTTCTAGATGGATGCCCAAAATGATTGAGTATTCGAGTGAGGAGAGAAACACTGGTTCCCCTTCTTTATTTGCCAATCCCTTCAGTTGATTGTGACATTAAATCCCTTCCCTTGAGGATACCTTTCATCCAGACCCATGTAAATGTATGTTTTAAAGGAGCCAATTTAACTTTCCTTGAGTTAACAAACAGCGTGTTCATTAATTACTAAATGTCAAATGAATTAGTAATTCAGCACACGTAAACAGAGATTGGAAATTAAAGGTGAGTCCAGAGTGATAAAAGTTATAAAAAACGAATACGGATCAGCCTCTGAATTGTTTTTGAAGGGCAGGGAATTAGTCATTTCAGCCATTACAATGGAGGTTAGTGGTTGCATGTTGTTGCTTGTTGAACTGTCAATTTCAAGATTCTTAGTCTTGCAGGTTGGTTAAGATTCTGTTATTCTGATTCCTATCCATGCAGATGATTTCCAGCATTGAAAGTATTTGTTGTTGTCTAGCTTGCTAACGAGATGAGTGCTTTACCTGCACCACAGGGGTAACTACAAAACAGTAATTCAACTTTCATAGCACATTAATGCCTGAATTCAGGCCAATACACATGAGAACATTTGCTCCTCTAAGTCCCACTAGCACACTCCAGTAGAGTTGAACTGTTCGTAAACAGCTGTCCTTCTGTATTTGTATATTCTTCAAAGGGAAAAAAGTCAAGATGTGTCTGTAGTTTAGGGCATAACCTAAAGTGAGAAGCCTGATATTGAACAGGGAGTCATCAGCTCCTTGTTATTATTCTGGTCATATGTTATGACCAGACTCCAGGAGAGGTTTCCAGATTTGTTATGGTTCCAGATTGGATACCCCAAACCATTAAGCTCTAGGTAAGAAGGGGTGAACTTGCTCTCCTTCTTTATTCATCCATCTGTTCAGTTTGTTATAATAAGGTTAATTTAGAAAGAATTCCTTCGCTTTTGGATATCTTTTCCGAGATGCCAATGGACTTGTGCTTTAGAAAAGCTTTTTTAAATGATAAAATGTGGGAATTTATTAATTACTATGTGTAAGTGCAAATACTAGACAAGATGTACATGTATTTGGAAAGGCAAGGACTGATTAGGGACAGTCAATATGGTTTTGTGCGCAGGAAATCATGTCTCACAAACTTGATTGAGTTTTTTTGAAAAAGTAACAAAGAGGATTGATGAGGGCAGAGCGGTAGATGCGATATATATGGACTTCAGTAAGGCGTTCGACAAGGTTCCCCATGGGAGACTGGTTAGCAAGGTGAGCTCTCACGGAATACAGGGAGAACTGGCCACTTGGATACAGAACTGGCTCAAAGGTAGAAGACATAGGTTGGTGGTGGAGGGTTGTTTTTCAGACTGGAGGCCTGTGATCAGTGGAGCGCCACAAGGATCGGTGCTGGGTCCACTACTTTTCATCATTTATATAAATGATTTGGATGTGAGCATAAGAGGTACAGTTAGTAAGTTTGCAGATGACACCAAAATTGGAGGTGTAGTGGACAGCGAAGAAGGTTACCTCAGATTACAACAGGATCTTGATCAGATGGGCTAACGGGCTGAGAAGTGGCAGATGGAGTTTAATTCAGATAAATGTGAGGTGCTGCATTTTGGGAAAGCAAATCTTAGCGGGACTTATACACTTAATGGTAAGGTCCTAGGGAGGTCGATGAACAAAGAAACCTTGGAGTGCAGGTTCATAGCTCCTTGAAAGTGGAGTCGCAGGTAGATAGGATAGTGACGAAGACGTTTGGTATGCTTTCTTTTATTGGTCAGAGTACTGAGTAAAGGAGTTGGGAGGTCATGTTGCGGCTGTACAAGACATTGGTTAGGCCACTGTTGGAATATTGCGCGCAATTCTGGTCTCCTTCCTATCGGAAAGATGGATAGACCGGTGAGCCTGACGTCGGTGATGGGCAAATTGTTGGAGGGAATCCTGAGGGACAGGATGTACATGTATTTGGAAAGGCAAGGACTGATTAGGAATAGTCAACACGGCTTTGTGCGCGGGAAATCATGTCCCACAAGCTTGACTGAGTTTTTTGAAGAGGTAACAAAGAGAATTGATGAGGGCAGAGCGGTAGTTGTGATCTATATGGACTTCAATAAGGCGTTCGACAAGGTTCCCCATGGGAGACTGGTTAGCAAGATTAGATCTCATGGAATACAGGGAGAACTAGCCATTTGGTACAGAACTGGCTCAAAGGTAGAAGACAGAGGGTGGTGGTGGAGGGTTGTCTTTCAGATTTGAGGCCTGTGACCAGTGGACTACCACAAGGATCGGTGCTGGGTCCTCTACTCTTTGTCATTTACATAAGCGATTTGGATGCGAGTATAAGAGGTACAGTTGGTAAGTTTGCAGATGACACCAAAATTGGAGGTGTAGTGGACAGAGAAGAAGGTTACCTCAGATTACAACAGGATCTTGATCAGATGGGCCAATGAGCCGAGATGGAGTTTAATTCAGATAAATGCGAGATGCTGCATTTTGGCAAAGCAAATCTTAGCAGGACTTATACACTTAATGGTAAGGTCCTAGGGAGTGTTGCTGAACAAAGAGACCTTGGAGTGCAGGTTCATAGTTCCTTGAAAGTGGAGTCGCAGGTAGATAGGATAGTGAAGAAGGTGTTTAGTATGCTCTCTTTTATTGGTCAGAGTATTGAGTACAGGGGTTGGGAGGTCATGCTGCGGCTGTACAGGACATTGGTTAGGCCACTGTTGGAATATTGCATGATTTTCTAGTCTCGTTTCTATCAAAAAGATGTTGTGAAACTTGAAAGGGTTCAGAAAAGATTGACAAGGATGTTGCCAGGGTTGGAGGATTTGGGCTATAGGGAGAGGCTGAACAGGCTGGGGCTGTTTTCCCTGGAGCGTCGGAGGCTGAGTGATGACCTCATAGAGGTTTGCAAAATCATGAGGGGCATGGATAGGATATATAGACAAAGTCTTTTACCCTGGAATTGGATGTCAATTAAATCCTGTCTGGTTTGTTGTTCCTAATCCTGCAGCATTCTGTTATGTTGAAGGTGACGTTCTTCCTGTTCTAACATTCTAAAATATGGTCCCAATGATCTCGGATCATTTGAATATCGATGGAATGGAGTCTTTTTTTTTATCAATAAACTTAGCTATGTTTGATATGGTGCTCCCATGCAACATGCGTACAGTCTATCACCGATTGTAATCTTCAAGAATTTTTAGATTCTGGAGAAATCCTGGATGATTGAAAATCTGATAATGTTATACCCTTATTCAAAATGGGAGAGACAAAAACAGGTAAATATATGCCAGTTAACTTCTGTAATTGGGAGTATGTTTGTCTATTATAAAGGATGTTATAGCAGAGAATTTAGAAATGCATAACATAATCAGAGCCAGCATGAGTTCATGGAGGCCAAATCATGCCTGACAAAATTTATTAGTGTACAATGAGGAGATAATAAAAAATATGGATAAGGGGGAACTAATAGATGTAATATATTTAGATTTCCAAAAGGTAATACACAGAAGGTTACTGAATAAGATAAGATCCCATGGTATTGGATATAGTGATTATAACAAAGACAGCCAGGAGTATCTCATAGAATATGACTTCCCTGATTGGGGCTGTTAATCTAGTCCAATCAGACAGCCTTGGCTAACAAATATAAATATCAGAGGTGCTGGGGAAAAAAATAAGCACTACTGCAGTTAGGTGGTAGTGTGGGGGTTAAATAAAAAGAAAAAAGAAACAAAAAAAAGTAAAAAAAAAGTAAAAACTTAATGTCTGGGTCTGCTCCTTTGCCTGGCCAAAAAGAAAAAAAATAAATAAACAGAGAATTCATGGTGGAAATCGAATAAAGATTCATGCACCTTGTGTCTTTCACTGTGTCTCACACCTGCACACACACACCATGGGTGCTGGGGAAAAAAATAAGCACTACCGCACTTAGGTGGTAGTGTGGGGGTTAATTAAAAAAAAAGAAAAGAAAAAAAACAGAAAGTCCCTTAAAAAAATATCAGAGGTGCTGGGGAAAAAAATAAGCACTACCGCAGTTAGGTGGTATTGTGGGGGTAAAAACAAAACCAAAAAAAAGTGTAAAAAATGAAAAAACTGAAGAAAAAAAAGAGATAAATATCAGAGGCTCTGTTCACCCTGAGAGCTGGCCCTGAGGAAGCTGGGTCAGTGTCAAGGACTCTTCATGTGTAAATAAAGGGTGACCTGGTGACAGACTACCGGCCTCTGCGGAGTTATTTCATTGGGGATTGTGTATTGGCATGAGTAAAGGATTGACTCAACATTAGAAGACAGAATTCGGATAAGGGAGGCATTTTCTGAATGTCAGCTTGAAATAAGTAGAGTGTTATACGGATCAATGCTGGGGTCACAATTATTCACAATATGTATAAGCAACTTGGATGAGGGAAGTGAACTCATTGTCACTATGATTGTGGATGCACAAAAATAGGTGGGAAGAGAAATGATGAGGATGACACAAAAGGGATATATTCCCATAGACAGATATAAACAGGCTAGGTGAGTGGTCAAAGACTTGACATTTAGAATCGAATGCGGGGAAACCTCGGATTAAGCACTTTAGCAGGGTAAGAAAAACTGAATATTATTTAAATGGAGAAAGACTACAGAAAGCTGCAGCACAAAGGGATTTAGGGATCCTAAATGTCAAAAGCTAACATACAAGTTCAACAGGTAATAAATACAGTAAATGGACTCTTGGCCTTTATTTCAATGGGAATGGAGTATAAAAATAGGAAGGTCTTGCTAAAATTATATAAGCAGTTAATCAGACTGAGAATATTGTGCAAAATTTGGTCCCCTTATCTCAGGCAAGTTATATTGGCATTGGAGATGGTTTACTAGGTTGACCCAAGTATGGAGGGATTTTTCTCTGAGAAGAGTTTACGTAGGTTGGGCCTGTACTCATTGGAGCTTAGAAGAATGAAGTGACCTTATAAGAATGAGGTTCTTAGGGGAATTGACAGGCTGGATGCTGAAAGATTATTTGTCCAGAAGATAGTCTAGAAACAGAGGTGACCCACTTAATGCATAGATGAGGAGGATTTTTGTTCTCTCAGATGTAGTATCTGTAGAATTTGTTACCACAGTGGGCTGTAGCGGTTGGGTTGTTAAGTATATTCAAAGCTGAGAACAGAATGTTAATCAGTAAGAGAATAAAGAGTTATGTGGATAAGGCAGGAAAGTAGAACTGAGAAATATCAGGGCGGCCACGATCTAACTGAATGGCAGAGCAGACTCATTGGGATGAATCATCTACCTCTGCTCCTACATTTTACAGTCTTACAGGGAAGCCAGCTATGCTGGAAAAGCTTACTGTCTGGATTGCAGCACTGACTTCATCATGGGGACCAGATGAAGCAGTGTGTTATATTGCAAACTGCGTTAGTAGCAGATTTAATACATTTGAGAATTTAAAACTCTTACATATGTCCCTAGTTGCTTCCAGGAAAGAGCCAGTTGCTTAAAGTTTAGCACAGCTGTCACCTTGACAGCCACCAGGAAAGAAAGGCCACCTACTCTTTCAGTTGCATCCTTTGACATAAGGCCTGATTCTGATGAATGCGTCAGTAGTCACGCTGCAAAAACACAGTAGGAAATTAAGTGCTGTCCATATCCTCCCAACCCCACATCATCCATATAACACATCATTGTCTTTAAGAGTATGTTGATGAATACATCCAGTTCAAGATGAGAGGGGATCAGTTGTCTGCCCCTGCGCAGTCTCTGAGATTTTGGATTGCCTTTGTAAATTGTGGCCTGCAGGAGCTATTTTAAAGGTCAGCAGGGATTATTTCTACTTGACAGAGAACTTGTAGTGTGATTGTGCTTTATGGTCTTCAGGTGCCACCTTTAAAGGTCACCTGGGATTAGTTCAGCTTCACAGAGATGACTATCTTCAATCTGCAATAACCAATGACATGGTCAAGATTGCTTGTGACCAGCATCTGCACACTACATGTTTCACAGACATGTTGCTATGATAACAGATAACTTCATCCAGTACAATGAAAGCACTTGATTTATGCGGTTGTCCCTGGAAGAGTCTCATAACACTCACAGGTAGAGCTAGAAAAATGTACCTATGTTGCTCACTCTGGATGTGGTCACAGCCATTTTCCATTTCCAGCCACTGCCCCAAAAGAAAAATGCCCCTATCCAAAGACTTGGACTGAAAACCAGCAATGTCCCCAGCTATAGATTTGATAAGGGAATAAAGGATTAAGGAGAAGGTAGGAAAGTAGAGATGACAATGATCAGATCAGCCATGATCTCATTGAACAGTGGAGAAGATTTGCTGGGCTAAATGGCCTATTGCTGCTCTGACTCTTTTGGTCTTAGGGACTGATGGCACCCCCTTGAAATGGCCGAGGAGAACTCCCTTTCAATTTGAAAGAGGGACACTTGGTTGAAGCCCAAGCAGTCAGTTTGCCACGTATGCTGCTGGCACATGCCATAGATGTGAGCCTGACAGTGGAGCAATATGCAAAGCCCCTTTGACTGATCACTGCTGACAGCCATGACAACCTCCTGGCTTTAAGTTTGCACTCAACAACAAGGTGGATGGCAAGTACTGAAGGCTCTGGCTGAGGCAGTACAGTGCAAACAAACAAGGCAATACAGCTCGCTGAAGTAGGCACAATGTAAGAGAGCACTAAGAGACCAAGAGACCAACCTCAAAAACATGCACGCTCGCTTCCAATGTTCAGTGTTCTGTCCCTGTATACAAAGTGCCATGCAGCAGCGCTGAAAGGTAATGATGCAGGGTAGAAAATAGCAAAGGGGAAGCAGTCTACAAGCCCCCAACAGTAGGTATATAGTAGGACAATGAATAAATCCAGAGATAATGTGGGCATGTAAAAAAGACAGTACATTAATTATGGGTCACTTTAATCTTTATGTAGATTGAGGTAGTCATGAGGAATAATTCATAGAGTATATTTGGAACAGTCTCTGATAATGATATATGATTGATTCGACCAGGTATCAGGTTATTTTGGATCTGGTAATGTGTAATTGTAAGATTAATAAATTATCTTAGAGTAATATGTCCATGAGAAAACAGTAATCATAACATAATAGTATAAAGATTTTTTTTATGTTTCTGTATTTGTGGTTGTTGGACTGAAATAGGAAAAGACCTACTTTAAAACCAAGGATTGTTGAAGCATTGCTGTCTTTCTTTAAAAGCAAATTACCTGACACTCATTGTAAGTGTTGTTTACACAGCCACTTTTTCAAGTAATAATAGAAGTCTGGTTATAGGGTAGCTGGAAGCTGTGTACAAATGGAGCTTTAGTTGGCAACAAGTGGCTGATTGAGTGGACTGATGACCATTTGTCTATAGCGAAGTTGCCTGAATAGCTTGGGAGTGTGAACATTGAAGTAAAACCAATTGGACCTCCAGAAGGAGCTGTGTTTCTGCTCTGCAGTAAAAATTAATTTAATCCTGAAGAAAGCCAGTGTAATTTTTCCCTCAGCAGTTGATGTAAACTGTGGCTCTTAAGCAGTAAGCTGGGAACTTTCTAAGTATGATCCAGAGTGGCATGGTGGCTTAATGGTTAGAATTGCTAACTCACAGCGCCAGGGACCTGGGTTCAATTCCACCCTCAGGTGACTGTCTGTGTAGAGTTTTCATGTTCTCCCCTTATCTGTGTGGGTTTCCTCCCAGAGATGTGAAGGTGGATTGGCCATGGGAAGTGCAAGGTGATTGGCTAGGGGGGGGAAGTCTGGGTGTGCTGCTCTTCCAAGGGTAGGTGTGGACTTGATGGACCAAATGGTGTGCTCCCACACTGTAGGGATTCTATGATTTAGTGAACCTATACCTCCTACAAGGGAAGGACAGTTGAGGAGCAACAATATCCTGACAAGCTGGAAGGACTACATCAGTGAAATTTGTGAACAGGAAAATGAATTGTTTCGTAAAGCTTTTCTATTTTTAGTGCCTGTACCCCTGGTTTAAAGCAAGCTGCTTAAGTCTTTCAAATTCCAAGTACATCTAGTCAAGTAATTTCCTGAGAGCATGGAATTTTTGACAATATGTCTCTGGCACTTTTTACAGTGCCGCGTAATTAGTCACACTTTCTTCAGGCGAAAGGGAGTAAAGTAAAAGCTTATCCTGCAGTAATAAGGATCTGTGTGGGACTAGACATTTTAACTTCTGGACCACACGAGGGAAAGGGCTAAAGAAAGCTTCTACCTGTGCCTCCTCAAACTTTGAATAAAATGAGCAAGCTAAGTGGTCTCTACACTCAGGTCTGAGCCAGTAGTTTCTTCATGGGACATAGTGAAGTTCTTTATCCTTCAATTTTTTCTGAAATTCTTTTTTTTTTCTCTCTCTCTCGTTCCTTCTTCTTCACTTGATAATTTCTGCTGCTCAAATTCTAATCTATCACTACTCTATATCTGTCTCTTAATCCTCAGTTTTCACCAGGGAACTGTTGACCAATTCTTTTAAAATTTAGAGTTTTCTATCTTTCAGGTGAAACTTGCTAAATTATTTAATTTTTTAAGAACAACTTTTTCAAAAACAACTTTCCTAATTTGGCTTGGAATGTTCAGGCATTGAATGCAGACATTTCTGTAATATAAAAGTGTAAGCTCAAAAAAACCTTTTGCAGCTTTTTTCCTTTAAAATTAGTTTCAAAGTGATGATCAACCCACTGTAATACTTTCAAACCGCAGTCAAAACCTCCAATTCATTGTGCTGAGCTCTGAGTGTAGTTCTAGATGGGATGCCTCAAAACGATAAGCTTTTGGGTGAGGACAGACAAATTGGCTCCCTTTTTATAATTACTCACCCCTCGGTTGATTGCCACAGACCAAGTGAATTTATGTTTTAAAAGATCCTAATGTAACACGCTTTTCTGAACTAACAAAAAGAGGGAGTTTATTAAGTATTATACGTGAGAAGAAATATTAACATGACACATACATAGAGATTAGAAATGTGTCCATAAACTTAAAAGTAAAATGAAAGCATTTATGGGTCAGTCTTTGAATTGTTCATGAAAAGCACATGAAATGATACTTATGGCTTTTATTGATTACACCAATTGCATAACATTGGCAGCAGAACAGAAAAATTTAAATTCTTGGTTTTGTGGGCTGATGGAATTTCCTTTATCCTTAACTAGTTTCTAGCACTTGGAATGAGGGAGGGTCACTACCTTTAACACAGCTGTCTTATCTAGGGAGTAGTTCTTTGAATGTGACCATCACAGCAAACTAACGCTTTAAACCCAGGCTGGTACACATTACATCATTCAGATCAACAAGTCCACTACGGTAGAGTTGAAACTAGCTTTTTGACCACTATCTGTGTATGTTCTTCAAAGGGAAGAACACAATATGTGTCTGACATTTGTTACGTAATCCATGGGGCACAGCTTTGCTGTTGAGCAGGGAGTCTGTCAGTCCCTTGTCATTTTTGTTGTCACAAGAGATTACAGTCCAGTTTGTTTGAAGTTTCTTTGACATCATTGGGCATTACGTCCCACCCATCCCATACAGAGTTTTTGCCAGCTAACCTCTGAGTTTACATTTTTAAAATTTTGCCTCTGTAGCAGTCCTGTTTAAAAAAATATACATTTGGAATTATGGGCTAAACCTAACTCAATACTTTGGGGTTCTGACCTTTGATCACAAGATCACAGTCCATCTTTTTTGATTTGCCTCTTCCTACTTTTGAAGGATTTTTTCCTTGAACTGCCCTTCACAAATGTGACATTCCATAGGTCTCTCCTTCTCTGCAGACAGCTACTTAATTTATATCTGCAGCTAGCTTTGACTGTATTAGCCCTCAGGGTTGAAACACTTGCAATGTCCAAATCACATGAATTATTTAGAAAAACCTTATGCTTCCTGAATAATTTCACACTTCCCCATATTAAACTTCATTTGCCACATTTTTGCCCATTTACTTACACCAGTCATAGAGTCATAGACCTGTACAGCACAGAAACAAACCTTTCAATCCACCTCATCCATGCTGACCAGATATCCTAACCAAAACTACTCCCATTTACCAGCACATGGCCCATATCCCTCTAAAACCTTCCTATTCATATACCCATCCAGATGCATTTTAAATGTTGTAATTGTACCAGTCTCCACCACTTCCTCTGGCAGCTCACTCCATACATGCACGATGCTCTGCCTGAAAACGATGCCCCTTAGGTCCTTTTTATATCTTTGTCCTCTCACCCTAAACCTACGCCCTCTAGTTCTGGACTCCCTGACCCCAGGGAAAGGACTTTGTCTATTTATCCTATCCATGCCCCTCATGATTTTATCAACCTCTGTAAGGTCATCTCTCAATCTCTGAACCTTTCATGTTTCACAACATCCTTCCGATAGGAAGGAGACCAGAATTGCATGCAATTTTCCAAAAATGGCTTACCAAACATCCTGTACGGTCGCAACATGACCTCCCAACTCCTGTACTCAATGCTCTGACCAATAAGGGAAGCATACCAAACACCACCTTCACTATCCTATCTACCTGCGACTCTACTTTCATGGAACTATGAACTTTGACTCCAAGATCTCATTGTTCAGCAACACTCCCTAAGACCATGCTGACCAGATATCCTAACCAAAACTACTCCCATTTACCAGCACATGGCCCATATCCCTCTAAAACCTTCCTATTCATATACCCATCCAGATGCATTTTAAATGTTGTAATTGTACCATAAAGTGTATAAGTCCTGCTCTGATTTGCTTTTCCAAAATGCAGCACCTCGCATTTATCTAAATTAAACTTCATCTGCCACTCCTCAGTCCATTGGCCCATCTGATCAAGATCCCGTTGTATTCTAAGGTAACGTTATTTCCTGTCCACTGCATCTCCAATTTTAGTGTCGTCTGCAAACTGACTAACTATACTTCCTATATTCACATCCAAATGATTTATATAAATGACAAAAATATCTCATTGTGGCTTTTTTACATCCTCCCCCCAGCCTCCTCTTCCAATGGCCTTTGTATTGTCAGCAAGCATTGATGAGGGACTGAGTCTAATTTTTTGGTCACAGATATAGGTTGTAAATAGCTACACTATTGCTTACATTATTTCACCAATAACAGTCTGGAAAATTAAGATTTTTTTCCACCATTGTATCTTTTTGTATCTTTTAACCAGTGTTTACTTGATAATAGTGTGTTAACCTGTTGGGGAAAAGTTAACATTATTTGCCTTAAAGCCATTTTCCTAATCCGGCTGAGAAACCGTTTTGTGTTCCCAGCCAGAACTTTGCTGGCTGTGCATTCCTCACTAATGTAAAAGGTAGGCCTTATCTTCCTAAAGTGTCAAGATAGTGTTTCCTCCCTTTGCTGGATGATCAGCGCAGGCTGTAGCAAGCTGACATAGACTTGCCAATTAGTCCCACTTCCTTCACGAGTTATTGCCACTTCACGTTCGTTCAGCTAATTAGGGATATCTCTGCTTAGTGTGAGCAATCTGTGTAACTAGATCAGATGGTGATACCATTTGTTCTGTCCACTTGTGGAATGCATAATAGTGCTTTAGTTTTCAACTTAATGACGAACCTCTAATTTACTACCAACTTGTAAGCATGCCAAACTGTGTAATTAACAATCAGCTCCTATCTGTTTTCTCTATATAATCCAGTAGTATCCTGATGTACTTCAGAATAACACCGAGCCACAGTTAGGACGGTGAATTCCCCATGACATATCGTGTATTAAACATTTCACAAGGTCCGAGTCTCGAGAGTTTCCTTCAACATAACCTGATCCAATCAACTCCCCTCACCCCCTTGTTAATAATGTTCTGTGGGACACCTTTTTAATTCCCTTCTAGACTCCAATCATAGATGGTGTGAATATCTGATTCCATAACCGGTATGTTTTTGGATCATTTTTAGTGTTAAGATGTTTAACGTAGATAAGCGGAAACACGGTTGGGGAGCTGGTAAACAAACCCGATTTCGAAAGGTAGTGCATGTTTTCGTAGGCTGACAGGAGGTCCACAGTGGTCAATAAGAGATACAGGTATAGAATCCCTACAGTGTGGAAACAGGCCCTTCAGCCCAGCAAGTCCACACCAACCCTCAAAAAGGGATTCCACCCAGAGCCATTCCCCTGTCCTACTACACTACATTTACTGCTTACTAATGCACAGACCCCTGAACACTATGGGCAATTTAGCATGGCCAATTCACCTAACCTGCACATCTTTGCATTGTGGGAAGAAACCAGAGCACCTTGAGGGAGAATGCACAAGCTCCACACAGACAGTTGCCTGAGGCTGGAATCGAATCCGGGACCCTGGCACTGTGAGGCAGCTGCTGGATTTGATCATTCATACAGTTCTGTGATCAAAGAAGCCCAACGTACTTTGTAAACGGGTGGAAACTAGTAGAACCAGCAAGTCTGAAAGAGCACGTCATTAACTGCATTAAAGAAAACATTCATGTGGGGCCCAGAATCAAAAAGTTTAGTCTTGAAAGTAAAAAAAATTAAGGTATATTTCCATTTCCCAATTCTTCTCTCAGATGAGCTTGTGCACTATGAGGAAACACTGTCATACAATTCCTATAGAACCCCTGCCAGCTCTCGCTCTCTCATACACACACTCACACTCACACACACACACACACGTATATATTCCCTGGCTGGGAACTATGTTGGGAAGTCATACATCACAAGTAAATCAGGCAGTAGTACAGAGTGCTTGTGAGAAGGCGCAACTTAATTGGTGCTCGGATTAACGCTCAAAATGTTCAGGAGTCATGAATGAACTCACTCCACCTCTCCAAAAGGCCTTGGAAAATCCACTTATGGGAACGTACAGAGAAAAGTAGCTACTGTAAGTAGAATTGAGAGGATAGGTGAGCAGCGGCTCCCTCAGGCTGTTTCTCTCACATTTGCTGCTGAATCAAGTCGTGTCAACGTGGTCTTGTTAAAGGAAAGCAATGTTTAACAAACTTATTTAAGTTCTTTGAGGAAGTAATATGTACTGTGGATCAAAGGGTACTGGCTGATATACTGCACTTAGATTTCTAGTGGATATTTGACAGTGAAACATCAAATTGTGGAAAATCTCATAGTGTAGGGTGTGTCATATTCACACGGATGGGAGATTGGCTAGATGACTGGAACCAGAGAATAGCCACAAGTTAGCAAGATGTAATGATTTATGTTGTGATGATGCCATTACTTCAAAAAGATTGTTTTGTCCTGTGTTTTTTTTGAAGAGAGGTTGTAAAGGCAGAGGTGCCAAAGTGGCTGCTGGAGACGGCCTAAGTCAACAATGTAGGACTCCTTTAGGTTTTTTTTAGAACCGTGTAACAAAGGAAGGAGGGTAGCCAATTCCCACAGAGCAGGCTTTTTGCTTTTTTTCAGCTGTAGCAGTCAGAAGCTGTTTGGGTCCCAAAAGAGTTGGGAGCTTCAGTAAAAAACTCCTAGCTGCCACTTTCTCTGACATTTCTCATGATGTTATTTCCTCCTGGATTGGAGAACTGCCTGTAAGAATCTGAGTATGAATTTACCTTTTTGTCAAGAAATGTGTTTATGGGATGTTACTATATTGGAAAAGTTATTTAGTAATAGGTTTAATAGGTAATAATATCTAATATTTGGTGAAATTTTCCAATGGTTAAGTTATTCTAAATTCTTCTTTCTTTTGTGTGTATTTTAACTATAGTGTTTAAATAAATTGTGTTTTGCTTAACTTCGAGTAGTTTGACCAGTCACATCCCATCTGGAACATGCACTTGACACCTACCTTTAAAATAAGAGAAAGTTAGGGTCTAGGCTATCTTCATAAGATATTTTGAGGGGAGTATGACCTGGTCCATACCAATGTAAAGGATTTGGATGAAGGGATCAAAGGCATGGTTGCTATATTTGCAGATGATATAGCGCTGGGTAAAGTAAGTTGTGAGGAGGACATAAGGAGGCTACAAAGAAACATAGTTAGGTTACATAAGTAAGCAACGATCAAGCAAATATGCTATAATGTGGGAAAATGTGAAATTGTCCACATTTGGCACAAAGAATAAAAAAATCTAATATTTAAATGCTGAGAGATTACAGAACTCTGAGATACAGCATGATCTGGGTGTCCTGGTGTATGATTCATAGCAGGTTAGTATGCAGATACTGCAAGTAATTAGGAAAGTTAATAGAATATTTTTTTTATTACAAGAGAAATCAAATACAAACATAGGGCAATTATGCTTCAATTATGCAGGGCAATGGTGAGACCACAATTAAAGTACTGTGTATAGTACCGGTCTCCTTATTTAAGAGAGGATATAATTGCATTGGAAGCAGTTCAGAGAAAGTTTACAAGATTAATACCTCAAATAGGGTGGGCTGGCTGTGAGGAAAGGTTATTCGACTAGGCTTAGAAGGTTAGCTGGCAACCTGATCGAAACATTTAAGTTCCAGAGGAGTCCTGGCAAGGTGCATGTGAAAAATATGTTTCCTCTTGTGGGATAATTGAGAACTAACAGTCATTGTTTAAAAATAAGGGGTTGCCCATTAAGATTGAGATGAAAAAAATAATTTAGAAGTGATGGAAGCAGTGGCTTTGAATATGTTTAAGGCAGAAGGCACAGGTGCTTGATTATTGAGGGGTGAAAGGTTATCAGGGTAGGCAGGAATATGGAGTAACCAAATTGCAATATTATTTATTATTGTTCTATTACACGGTAACTCGAGTGTTTTGCACTTCTTATGCACTTTATGCCGTGTACGATTGTGTAGTTTGTGCTGTCCATTTAGCACCCTCAGTCCTGAAAGAATGTTGTCTCATTTTTACTGTATCAGTTTATATGGTAGAAATGACAAATAAAGAGCTACTTTATTCTACTTTGTAGAAATAGTAGAGCTGGCTTAACGGACTGAACGACTTACTTCTGATCCTAATTTATCGTTCTTACGTTTATTTATATAATATTGTACCATATTGTGGGGGACAAATCCTTCTTCAACATGTACAGAGATACAAAAATGAGATTTTAGTGAGTGTTTTTTGTAAAACATTATCAGGTGTGGTAATGTGATTTTTGTAAAGAACTCTGAACTGCTAGAAATTAAATGACTCAGAAGGTTTATAAACTAACAGTAAATCTGAACTGAATCATGTTTGAGAATGACAGCGATTCAGAAATCAAAGGTTTGGTATAAAAATTGTATTTTTATTTTGGCTTGCTGTCTCTACAAATGGAATTGTGAAAGAGAAGGCTACCTTGAAAACAAAACATTCACTGGCAGCTTTTACAATTATCAAAATGAGGTACCAATTCAGGTGAGACTTCAGTTTCCCCATTCAGGACTTGTTATTTATTTGCAATTGGTCACACACTGGAAAATGAGTCACAGCTCAAATTTACCATTAGTTCATCCAATTATTAGGTATACCACAACACTTTGTCGGTCTTAAAATTTCCAGTTCATGGGCAGCAGTTGCCTCTTCACCATGGACATGCAATCCCTTTACACATCCATTCCCCCGTCAGGATGGTCTCAGGCCTGCCTGCTTCTTCCTGGAAAGAAAGCCTGAACTAACCCCACCCACCACCACCCTCCTCTGCCTTGCTGAGTTCATTCCCAATTTCTCCTTTAACTCTCCTCATTTCCTTCAGGTCAAAGGGGTGGCCTGGGTACCACCTGCCTGTGCCCCAGTTGTGCTTGTCTCTCTGTGGGTATGTAGAACATTCCTTCTTCAAAACCTACTCAGGTTCCTCCCCACAACTCTTTCAATGATACATTTGTGGGTGGCACGGTGGCACAGTGGTTAGCACTGCTGCCTCACAGCGCCAGAGACCCGGGTTCAATTCCCGCCTCAGGCGACTGACTGTGTGGAGTTTGCACATTCTCCCCGTGTCTGCGTGGGTTTCCTCCGGGTGCTCCGGTTTCCTCCCACAGTCCAAAGATGTGCAGGGTCAGGTGAATTGGCCATACTAAATTGCCCATAGTGTTAGGTAAGGGGTAAATGTAGGGGTATGGGTGGGTTTCGCTTCGGCGGGTTGGTGTGGACTTGTTGGGCCGAAGGGCCTGTTTCCACACTGTAATCTAATCTAATCTAATCTGATGACATCATTGGTGCTGATGTAAAAACAATGACTGCAGATGCTGGAAACCAGATTCTGGAAACCAGATTCTGGATTAGTGGTGGTGGAAAAGCACAGCAGTTCAGGCAGCTTCCGAGGAGCAGTATATTATACAAAAGCCTGATGAAGGGCTTTTGCCCGAAATGTCGATTTTACTGCTCCTCGGATGCTGCCTGAACTGCAATGCTTTTCCAGCACCACTAATCCAGAATCATTGGTGCTGAGTCTCTCTCTTGTTCAGAATTGGAAAAAATGTATCAATTTCACTTCTATGTCCAGCCCATCCTCACCTTCATCTGGTCTATCTCCGAGTATTTCCTTTCCTCTCTCACATCTCTCTTTCCATTTCTGCAGATAGACTGGCCACTGTTATACACCACAAACCCACTGACTCCCACAGTAACCCAGACTATACACTCTCACACTCTGCTTCCTGTAAGGACTTCATCTCATTCTGCCAGTTTCTCCATCTCTGTCACATCTGTTCTGACAAAGCCACCTTTCACAGAGGGCCTCAGAAATGCCTATTTTTTTCCTTAACTGAGGATTTGCCACTACTGTGGTTGACTGGGCCCTTAGCTGTGCCTAGCCCAGCTCTTGAACTTCTGCCCTCACATCTTCTCATCCTGCACACAACAAAGATAGAATGCCTCTAGTCTTCACTTACCGCCCTACCAGCCTCCACATCCAAAGGATTGCCAGCACCATTTCCATCACATCCAAAGGGATGGCACAACACATTCTCCTTTCTTCCCTTGTCAGCTTTCCACGGGGACTGTTCCCTCTTGGACATTCTGGTCCACTCCTCCTCCATTTCCAACAATCCCCCCCCCACCGGCACCCTCTCTTACAATCATGAAAGGTGTAACACCTCTCTGTTTACTTTCTCCCTCGTCACCATCCAAGGGCCCAGACATACCTTCCAGATGAAATTGTGATTCATCTATACTTCACTCAATCTAGTCTATTGAATTCACTGTTCATAATGTGGTCTCCTCTACATTGGGGAGACAAAACACAAACTGGGTGGCTGCTTTGCAAAACACCAAGCTCTATCTCCAGAAATGTCCCTGAGCTTCCAATTGCCTGCCCCTTCAACACACCATCACATTCCCACACCAACATTTCCATTGCATGCCTGCTATAGTGTTCTCGCAAGCTCGCAAGAACATTTCATTTTCCACTTGAGGACCATGTTGTCTTCAGGATTCAAAACAACTTCAATGACCTTAGGGCCTGATTACATCCTTCCATTTTTTTTAATCCACCCCACACTGAACTTGTTATGACATGAGTTGCTTTTAGCAGAGTCCCCTATTCCCACATACTCCTAGGCACATTACCACATTGCATACAGCATATCTTATCTCTTATTAGCTCTTACTCAGCTTTGTTTCTGTCCTGGCCTGCCATTCATTATCTCTTGACCTTCCCATTGCATCTCTCTCTTTCTGGGCTCTGTCTCCACCTATCTGTTCACCTCTCAATGACCCTCACTACTAACAGTTTTAATGAAGAGTCACCAGAGTTGAAAAGTTAACTCTGCTTTCTTCCCACAGACACTGCCAAACCTGTGAAGTTTCTCCAGCCATTTCTGTTTTTGTGACCATAGCAGTTCTGCTAGTTGTACCTGAAATACTTTCAGAGGGCTCTTGTTTGCAGTGGTCCCTAGCTCTGAGCCAGAAGATCTCAGTTCAAGTCCCACTAGCTCCAAGGGTTTGTAATAACATCTGTAAACAAATTGATTAGAATATATCCACCTGAAATGCTTTGTGTTCTATGTCCCTGATAGGGATTGCACTAGCTAGCTACCATTATTCACGAAGTAATTACATTATAAAGTATATTTCCATTTGGTAAAATGTACTTTCACAGCACTGCTGTTATACATAAATGGACTGAGCTACAAACTTCAAATATTAATCTTTTCTGACTGAATAATTATGCAGCCAGTAATAAAATAACAGCTGAATTTTTTTCTATAAATTCTGTTTATAATCTGAATTGGAAAATCATTTCCTCATATTAGTTGATAGAAAATGTATACAGATTTGTTTAAAGCTTTGACCCCCAATATGTAAAGGTGTTCAGTCATGTAATTATAACAATTCACCAATGAGATAATGCATCTTAGATGTTCCAACTTTCATTCCAGATTTATATAAAAGCCCACAAAAGGGACATAAAATAATTTTGGTACTCTTTAGAGTTGAGTGGTATGCAACTCCCTCGACAGCACAATTTTATAAGAACAGTATGTTGTGCATTTTTATTATTTGCTGTTCACAATGATTTTAAGCTGAAATATGGACAAAAGAATGAGACAGTATGGTAAACAATGTTAAGTACACTGCCCTTCAATACTTGAAAGCCTTAGTTAAAAATCACACAACACCAGGTTATAGTCCAACAGATTTAATTGGAAGCACACTAGCTAGTGTGCTTCCAATTAAACCTGTTGGATTATAACCTGGTGTTGTAATTTTTAACTTTGTACACCCCAGTCTAACACCAGCATCTCCAAATCATGAAAGCCTTAGGAAATTCTAGGCACAGGTCTATACTCTTACAGACATTGGAAAGGATGTGGCCTGCAGCTATACTCCACTGTCAACTTTACTGCTTTTGGAAACATTCCAGGCTTCACTATAATCATACAAAGGATGAGTGTTTTTAAAAAAACCTGTTTACCTGCAATGTTTTCAAGTACATGTTTGGGACCCTGGCAGACACTGGGTTGGAGTCCACTATTTTCTGTCAGCTCTTTATCTGTGCAATGCTTTCATGGTTGAAGGTGTGACTAGGTTTCATGCATATATCACAAGGCTTATAATAATATGCTGAAAATAAATATGGCAACAAATAAAATGAAGCTAAGAAGTGGAAGTGAATTTTTTGGCTCAGAATTCTGTCAAATCTTAGCATAAGGTGAGTCTACTTTCAGAGCGTGGTCTAGCTGCAGTGACCAATGTTATGTTATTTTGACATAAGTTCTTTGAGGATCTACAACATGAATGTGTCAGACTTTTCAGTCGAGGTATTTGGGGAGTTAAGTGCTCGAAGTTCTTTAAATGTGCTCTTTAACCAATTAAATGTTTTTCCTTAAAATGACTGCAGTTAGGATTCTTAAATGTAGCAATAGATCAAAGTGATTTTTCCACTTTTGATTTGGTTTTTACCAAAATCCCAATGAAGAGACAATTTCTCTTGTTTTCTTATTTTAGGGCTTGTTCGTAGGATGGAATCCATCACTAATTGAGAAGATGACAATGAGGTATGCTCTCAAACTGCTGCAGTCTGTGTGCTGTAGATTTATCCACAGCAGTGTTAGGGAGGCAGTTCCAGGTTTTGATGTAGCAAACTTGGCCTTTGATCCTAGGCCACTATGTGACAACCTAGTGGTATTATGGCTGGACCGTTAATCCAGAGACCCAGGTAGTGTTTAGGGGAGCAAGGCTTGAATCCCACCATGGCAGATGGTGAAATCTGAATTCAATAAAAATCTGGAATTTAAAGTATTATGATGAATCCATTATCAATTGTTGGGAAAAAAAACCATCTGGTTCACTCCGTCCTTTGGAAGGAAACTACCATCCTTACCTGGTCTGTCCTACATGTGACATCAGACGACAGCAATGTGATTGACTCTTAACTACCCTCTGGGCAATGAGGGATGAGCAATATATGCTGGCCTAGCCAGTCATGTCCTCCCATGAATGAATTGTAAAAACAACAATTGATGGAACAGCCAAATATTTCCAAGTTAGAATAGTGCACCTGACTTTGAAAGGAATGTGGAGATATAGTTTTATCATGTAATAATATTTTCAGATGTGCTGAGTTTAAACAAAACCTTGGTTTAAGGGAAATGTGTTGCCATCAGCATTAAATGTACTTATCATATCTAAAATAAATGTTTTTTATTCACAGTATAAAACCAATTGGCATTAACCCCTCTGTAAAAGTAGTGCAGTCAGAAGAACACACATGTTAATACTCAAGCTGCATTGATTAGATGTCCTCTACATCCTGTTTTCAGATTAGAAATAGTGGACAGTCAATGGTTGGTGCACATATCTGTGACTGAATGTGTATGTTCCTGCTGCAATCTTGCTGGTTTCCATGAGTTACTCAAAACTTTAATCTGACCAAGCCCCTCATTCTAATGTCCTATTTGCAGTAGGAAAACATATTTTCTATACTTGCAGCACAGTGGACAATTATTTTTGTAGATTTAAATCAGATCAACCAATATTTTATGGTATAAATATCTTGTGATCTTACATTTTACTCTCGTCTTTTGAGAAATGGGTCCAAATAGCTTTATCTAGCAATGACAAAGGAGTAATTATCCCTTTTCATATTAGAATGTGGGAGAATGGAACTTTGTTGCTTTGCTTACATTTAGTGCTTTGAGTAGTCCTACTCCTTATGCCAACGAAGGTTCCATATCATTCAGCATAGTCATAAAAATGAGTGGAACCAGCACGAAATTGTACTAGACTTAGAGAAACTGTAATGGCATTCATTTTTTGTTATTGCTGCAGAACTACTACTTCAGATCGCAAAGGTTAAAGGAAGTGTAAGTTGCGGTCAGAAGTCATCGGACACTTTTGATGGTTTTTAAATTACTCTGTTCAGGGTAACAAATGAAATACTCCATTGGCGATATTACCCATTTATCAAAACCATGCTGGAAGATTATCCTATATGATTTAATTTAGATACATAGTGTATTTAACCAGACTAAGGTCACACTATGCAACATTTTAGGAAATCAAATCTGTAACTCATTGTTAAAATCAGTATTTTAAAAATTGATATGGGATATTTTATCACTTATGGTTCTTAATCCTTCACAATACTAATCAGTATATTAAACTGGATAGACCTTGAATTACTTACATTTTTCCCAGTAAGTGTGAATTCCCATGGACAAGTATTGTTTTCTGAGGGTGATTTTTTTCCTCCTAGTACTAAGATGAGGAGAAATCATTTCACCAACAGAAGGGTAAGCCTGTGAATTTTCTGCCACAGAAAGTAACTGAGGCCAAAGCATCAAATGTTTTTGAGGAGTTAGATATAGTTCATAGAGCTGAAGGTACCAAAGAGTATGCAGAGAAAGCGGGAACAGGGTACTGATTTCAACAATCAGCCATGAATACATGGAATTGTGGACCAGCTCAAAAGGGCCTATTCATGCTCTTATGTTCTAGTTTCTAAGATCATGGACTAAGCTCCATTCATCATCCTGTCCCCTCAATGACCTAGCTCAGCACTTTGCTTTTAAGTTTGGCCGATCCCTACTCCCTTTCGACATTAGTTTCCTTGGAAATCCTGGCTGATGTTTTGCTCTACCATAAATATTGGTGCATGGTAATTATTCTGCATGTCTGCCATTTCTTGACTTTCACTCACTTCCAGTTTTCCAAGGTCTGACATTTAACTGCAAGTTTCTTTTCTCAGCCAATGTAATTCTTAATCTATTTTGTCATCCTACATTGTTTTTCTTTCTCATATCCAGGATCTAGATTATTTTTGCATTTTGCCATACCAGGTATTTTAATTCTCGGATGCCTCCCAGATCTTTAGTTATTTTTGGTAAGTAGAGTTCTGGCTATTTTGAAAATACAAATTGGTCATGTATCTCATGGAATTATTTTTTTTAACATTCCCTACTAATCTTCTGTTGACTTATCTTTTATACTTGCCCACAAGAATACAAAAGCATCTTTTTCAGCTTCTGCCACAAATGTTCCACTTCTTCCAGATGATGGTCACACCAAAGCCTTTGTATGAGGATTTGGTGGATTTTGTCTTCGAGCTCAGGCTAGCAAAAGTGCAAGAGATTCCTGTTGGCTCTAGTATGAAAGTAGACAGTCTCAGCAGGTGCCTTGTAGGCAGAGAACCACATGCCAAAGATTGTTAGTGCCAGAAAACAACCTGGTTGACCCCACTGAAGATATCAAAGGATTGTGATGTTGCCCCATCAGACCTGACATTACATTATGTTGTAATGGAAGGAAGTGGTCACAACGAGCAGCTATGACAGGCAGTTAGATTTCCCCAGTGGGTTAAAACCAGCCACCCCTGCTCATGTACTTGTATGCCTTGGAGAGATTGAAGGCGGCAATGTACAGTGGTCTCCTTGTTCAAAACATTTCTCTTGCAGCTGCTGGGCTGAAATTTTCACGTCGCGAATCTTCCAGTTCTGGGAAGCTACACTGGCATGTGGAATAGATGCATTTGCAGTTTGATAGCAGGATTTGCAGTGTGGTAGTGAGAATTGAGGAAAATAGTTCTCCTGATGCTCAGCAGCGAAATGTCTCAACAGTTACTGGAATTGCTGCTGTTGCTCTGGTTCTTGTACAGGGTCACAATCTTTGCATCTTGCAAGTCCCGGGGCACTGACACCTCCCTTTACCAAGAGACTGAAGTTCACGGAAATGCTACAGGAAGGTCTATTTCATTTGCTTGATGAGTTCAGGCAATATTGGATTATCACTTTGCCAACAGCAAACGAGTCTACAGCTTTGTCAAGTTGGGTTAGACTGTCTACTTTCATACTGTTGGCTCTAGTATGAAAGTAGACAGTCTCAGCAGGTGCCTTGTAGGCAGAGAACCACATGCCAAAGATTGTTAGTGCCAGAAAATAACCTGGTTGACCCCACTGAAGATATCAAAGGATTCTGATGTTGCCCCATCAGACCTGACGTTGCCCCATCAGACCTGACATTACATTATGTTGTAATGGAAGGAAGTGGTCACAACGAGCAGCTATGACAGACAGCATAGATTGCTGTCACTGAAGAAGCATTCTCCCAAAAGACTTGGGAGCTGACTCCCACTTGTCTCATCAAATGTTCACTGCAGACAGCAATGGCCTCTTTTGTTTTTTTTTGCCTTATGGATATGTTGCATTTTAGATCCCATCATGCACACCCATGGCATTACTTACGATGGATATCTATTTATTTTGGCAGACGTGTAACTAGTAATTATTGGTGCATCTAGCACAAACTATAGCTCATTCAAAACAACCAGCTCTATACTGTCCTCCACCCCACTCTTCTCAACACTGACAATATGATTATCACTTTTCAGATTCCAGGATTTAAACTACCGTACCCAAAGTCTTCCATAGCTTCACCCTGTTCTAATTCTGCAACCTCTTCAAGCATGATATTTCTCTTCAGCTTCAGCCTTTGGAAAACACTCCCTAAACTTTTCATAATTTTGTTGTCTCGAACTCATTCATTTCTAACTCTTCCCTCTAAATTACTTCAGAATGTACTTTTACTCTAAAAATCACCATTTGAACATAGAACAATACAGCACAGTACAGGCCCTTCAGCCCTCAATGTTGTAACAACCTTTTATCCGACTCTAAGATCAAAGTAATTGACATACCCTTCATTTTACTATCATCCATGCGCCTGTCCAAGAATTTCTTAAAATGTCCCTAATGTATCTGACTCTACTACCACTGCTGGCAGTGTTTTCCACGCACCCACCACTGTCAAAAACCTAATTCTGACATTGGAGGGAGGTTTAGAGGCAATCACGTTAAAATTACGTCCCCTTGTGATGGCCAGTTTCACTCTAGGAAAAAGACTCTATCTAAGCCTGTCATCATCTTGTACACCTCTATCAAATTACCTCTCATCCTTCTTCAATCCAATGAGAAAAGCCCTAGCTCCCTCAAGCTTTCTTCATAGGATATGCCCTCCATTCTAGGCAGCATCCTGGTAAATGTTCTCTGCACCCTCTCTGAAGCTTCCACATCCTTCTGAAAATGAGGCGACCAGAACTGAACACACTATCCCAAGCATGGTCTAACCAGGGCTTTATAGAGCTGCAGCATAACCTTATAGTTCTTAAACTCATTGACCCGCTAATGAAAGCAAACACACCATACACATTCTTAACAACTCTCTCAACTTGAGTGGCAACTGGATGTAGGTTTGCTCGCTGAGCTGGAAGGTTCAATTTCAGATGTTTTGTCACCATACTAGGTAACATCTTCAGTGAGCCCCCAGACAAAGCACTGCTGATGTTTCCTGCTTTATATTTATATGTTTGGGTTTCTTAGGGTGGTGATGTCATGTCATTTCCTGTTCTTTTTCTCAGGGGGTGGTAAGTGGGGTCCAAGTCAATGTGTTTTTTGATAGAGTTCCGGTTGGAATGCTATGCTTCTAGGAATTCTTGTGTATCTCTCAGTTTGGTTTGTCCTAGAATGGATGTGTTGTCCCAGTCAAAGTGTCCTTCCTTATCTGTATGTAAGGATACTAGTGAGAGAGGATCATGTCATTTGCAGCTAGTTGATGTTCACGTACCCTGGTGGCTATTATTTGCCTGTTTGTCAGATGTAGTGTTTGTTACAATTCTTGCACAGTATTTTGTAAATGACATTAGTTTTGCTTGTTGTCTGTATAGGGTCTTTCAAGTTCATTAGCTGCTGTTTTAGTGTGTTGGTTTATGGGCTACCATGATGCCAAGGGGTCCGAGTAGTCTGGCAGTCATTTCCGAGATGTCTTTGATGTAAGGGAGAGTGGCTAAGAAATGCTCTCTCACCAAGAGATCTGACACCTGACCTGGTTTGTTGCCAAACACCAAATCCAGTATGGCTTCCCCTCTAGTCAGCCTATTTATATATTGAGTCAGGAATCCTTCCTGGACACACCTGAGAAAATCTGTTCCATCCAAACTATTTGCACTAAGGAGGTTCCAATTATCTTAGCCTGCTGGACACACTTTCCTCATTCCTGAAGAAGGGCTTATGCCCGAAACGTCGATTCTCCTGTTCCCTGGCTGCTGCCTGACCTGCTGCGCTGTTCCAGCAACACATTTTCAGCTCCAATTAATATTAGGAAAGTTAAAGTCACCCATGACAACAACCCTGTTACGTCTGCACCTTTCTAAAATCTGCCTCTCCATCTGCTCCCAAACATGTTATGGTTAGAGTGTCACCAGTAGATGACAATGAAAAAGCACCAAGGATCAGTTTTGCATGAGTAGAATTAGGAACGATATTCATCTAGAGCCTGAGCTGCTTTCTGTCAAAATACTGACAAACTGATATTTAGGATGGAAATAAACCTTTTGCTCCCCATAACATACCTAATGCAAACTGAGCTATAGTTGATCAAAATACAACACCGTATGCTGGATTATATAAACAACCCATTGGAACATCACTTCGAAAACCAATTTCACTGATAAAGTTTTCAACTTAACATCTAAACACGTGATCAAGTTACATTTTGATCCAGCAATGCAAGCTTCAATGGAGGAGAAAACAACTTGCCAAACCACAGACATTGGGCAGAAGCATGTATAAACTTGGATGAAATCACAAACGAAACATGGAAGTTGCAAAAATATTTTTTTAATTGAACACAAGCATAACAATGATGACGATGATAATAAATGGATGGTGTTTTGAAGAATTGCATGACCAGGCTGGAATGAACAGGAGACGTGGAGGGAGTAGTGAACGGCAGGATGAGTATTGAAGGAGTGTTTGTGACCAGTGGATGGAGGGAATTATCATGCAGAGAGAGAGAGCGAGGAGTTAGTGAACAGGGTGTGTGGGGTGGGGTGGGGTG
>NC_057725.1:37099028-37128196 GCF_004010195.1 Chiloscyllium plagiosum
GGGGTCACGTGCCCGCGATTTCCGGTCGCCGTGGCAATAAATAGTGCTCCGGAAGTAGCTATCGGCCTCTGTCTTTCTCTGGGGAAGGTTCTGGAAGGAGCTGCTGGGGTAGCGGCGGGGAGTCGGCTCCTGTATCCGCCCCACATGGTCCGGATGGCGGTGATCTCCCGGGAAAGGCCCCGCCCGGCTCAATCCCCCTCCCCCTTATTCCCCGGGACCCTCCCCGGGCCCAGAGGGCTCCCGTTTGAACTTTTCTCTCTTTGAAATCCCGTTTTCAGATCCCGGGTGGAAATGTGGAGCTGGCGGTGCCGGGGCTCCGGCTGAAGGATGACCCGAGTCTGGAGCGAGTGGGCGGTAGGTCTCTGAGACAGTCCGCTGGAGCTTTCTGATGGTTTACTCTTTAGCAGATTGATAATTCTCTGTAATGTCCTGCTTAATCGACACTAACAGCCACGTGCACTCGCTTTATAAAACCAGAAGGATCTGAGATTAATGATTTACTGAGCAGAAAATGATGTTTAACTCACGATGGTCTTCATAGCCTTCTGTGATGAGACTGCCTTAAGGCATTGCTGATTACTGCTCAGGATTTAATCAGGTTAAACTTGCAAAATCGACGTTGGAAAAGTATTGAAACTAGTTAATCAAATATATTTTTAAAAAAAGTAACGTTGCCATTTTGAGTCATGCTATTGTCTTAAGTTTGTCGGTTTTGGTAATGTCCAATCTTAATGCTGTTGTAATGGAAATGTTTTTAAAATAATAGAACAAATATTTATATTTGATTTGTATACTGAGTACTGTATTTGCTCACCCAGTTGCAACTTTGTTTCCATTTGATCCTCTATCAGGAAAATCCTGCCAATTAGCCAGGAAATTTTAGAAAAGTCTTGTGAAAACCAAATGTGTAGTATTTCCATGCTTAAGTTTTGAGTGAGGTGTGCAAAAGGTATGGTGAAAAATCAAAGAACACCAGGTTATGGTCCAACAGGTTTATTTGGAAGCACTAACTTTGGAGTGCTGCTCCTTCATGTGGTTGTGGAGTATAAAATCATAAGACACATCTATCGCAAAAGCTTAGTGTGATGTAACTGAAATTTTTATTGGGGAAAAAATCTGAATTGTTTGTCTCAGCTTTTAGAATAAGAATGTTGGTTTCAGTTTTTTCATATGGAATGGTAGTTAAGTACTAAAATGAAGGCCTATGATTGGTGATGTTTCTAAAAAACTTATTGATCTTCATTAGATCAATATAGTCATAGAAATGTGTAGCACGGAATCAACTTATCCTTGCCAGCCAGATATCCCAACCCAATCTAGTCCCACCTACCAGCACCCAAACCATATCCCTCCAAACCCTTCCCATTCATACACCCATCCAGATGCCTTTTAAACGTCGCTATTGTACTCGCCTCTCTGGCAGCCCATTCCATACATGCACCACCTTCTGTGTGAAAAGGTTGCCTCTTAGGTCCCTTTTATATCATTCCCCTCTCACCCTAAACTATGCCCTCTAGTCCTGGATTCCCCTGCCCCAGGGAAAAGACTGTCTATTTACCTGTCTATGCACTTTATGATTTTATAAACCTCCATAAGGTCACCTCTCAGCTTCCGTGCTCCAGGGAAAACAGCCCCAGTCTATTCAACCTCTCCCTGTAGCTCAAATCCTCTAACCCTGGCAACATCCTTGTAGATCTTTTCTGAACCCTTTCAAGTTTCACAATATCCTCCTGATGGGGGAGACCAGAATTGCACACAATATTCCAAAAGTACCCTAACCAATGTCCTGTACAGCTGCAACATGCCCTCCTAACTCCTGTACTCTATACTCTGACCAATAAAGAAAAGCATACCAAACACTACCTTCGCTATCCTATCCACCTGTGACACCACTTTCAAGGAGCTATGAACCTGCACTCCAAGGTCTTTGCTCAGCAATGCCCATGAGGGCCTTACCATTAAGTGTATTAAGTCCTGCTAGGATTCGCTTTCCCAAAATGCAGCACCTCACATTTATCTGAGTTAAACTCCATCTGCCACTTCTCAGCCCATTGGCCCATCTGATCAAAATCCTGTTGTAATCTGAGGTAACCTTCTTCGCTGTCACCTACACTGCCAATTTTGGCATCATCTGCAAACTTACTAAACATGCCACTTGTGCTTACATCCAAATCATTTATATAAAATGATGAAAAGTAGTGGACCCAGCACCAATCCTTGTGGCACACCATTGGCTGCAGGCCTCCAGTCTGAAAAACAACCCTCCACCACTGTCTTCTAGCTTTGAGCCAGTTCTGTATCCAAATGGCTGGTTCTCCTGTCTTCCATAAGATCTAACCTTGCTAACCAGTCTGCCAGATGATTTAAAGAATTAGTGACTGGTAACCATGGGTGTTTTTGGTGGACTGAAACTAGGTATTGTACAAAGTGGTGACCTAACTTCGCTTTTCCTCCTCCAATTTTTGGAGGGATACAATGTTGAGTAACATAGGATATCAGGTAGACACACAGCATGGAAGCAGGCCCTTCAGCCCAACAAGTCCACACTGACCCTCCAAAAGAGTATCCCACCCAAACCCTATTTCTCTACCCTGTGACTCTACAGTTACCCTTGACTAATGCACCTGACCATCCATGAACACTGGGCAATTTAGAATGCCAGGTAAAAACAATGACTGCAGATGCTGGAAACCAGATTCTGGATTAGTGGTGCTGGAAGAGCACAGCAATTCAGGCAGCATCCGAGGACAGGCAAAATCGACGTTTCGGGCAAAAGCCCTTCATCGGGCTTTTGCCCGAAACGTCGATTTTGCCTGTCCTCGGATGCTGCCTGAATTGCTGTGCTCTTCCAGCACCACTAATCCAGAATTTAGAATGCCAGTTCACCTAACCACATCTATGTGATTGTGGGAGGAATCTAGAGCACTTTGAGGAAACCCAGACAGACACCGGGAGAATGCAAACTCGACAGTCGCCTGAGGCTGGAATCGAACCCAGATCCCTGGTGCTGAGAGGCAGCAGTGTTAACCGCTGAGCCACAGCTGCTCACCATGTTCCCAAACTAAACTAGTCCCATCTGCCTGCTTTTGGCTTGTATCCCTCTTAATTCCTATTTGTGTACTTATCCCAATGTCTTTTACACGTAACTGTACCTTGTGTGGTTCATTCTGCACACTAACCCAATGTATTTTTTATGAAAAGGTTGTCCCTCACGTCCACTTAATTTTTCTGCTGTCACCCTTAAAATATGCCCCTAGTTTTAACTCTCCCTAGTTTTAAATTACCCCCACCTTGGAGAAAAGACCTCTGGTGTTCACCTTATCTGTGCACCTCAGACCTTTTATTGTAAATGTCAAGTCACCCATCAACCTCATTTTCCAGTTGAAAAAGCAGTCCTGGCCTATCCTTGTAATTCAAGCTCTCCATTCCTGGCAAACATGTTAGTAAATCTTTTCTGAACCCTATCCAATTTAGTAATACCCTTCCTACAGCAGGGTGACCAGGCTTGGACACAGTCCTCCAGAAAAAGCCTTGTCAAAGTCTGGTATAACCTCTATGGCATCCCAATGCATTTTCAAATGTTTGAGCAATGAAGATAAGCATGTGAAACACTGCCTGTTTACCTGTGATCCACATGTTGAAGCATTAAGCACCCAAATCCTTGGTATCTCTTCAACAACACTCCCAGGGACCTACAATTCAATTGTATGTGTCATGCCCTTGTTTGTCTTGCCAAAATGCAATACTTCGCATTTATCTAAATTAAACTCCATCTGCCTCTCAGCCCACTGATCCATCAATCAAATCTCCTTTTTTTTAATCTTAACATCAATTTTCGTGTCATCAAGAAACTTATAACAAGGTCTCCTTTATTCTCATCCAAATCATTTTGTATAAAAATGACAGAAAACTGGACCCAATACTGATCCCTGTGGAACCCTGCTGGTCACAGGCCTCCAGTCCATAAAACAACCCTTCACCACCCTACTCCTACTGTACAGCCAATTTTATATCCATCTATTGTGAAAAGTATTTCTGAATACTGAGGGAACAGCAATTCTGACTACAGCCTCGGTCTTTTTCACATCCCTGATTTATACTTTTGGTTGAATAAGGCTGATGTAGATCTCTGCAAGTACTTGTCATGATGGACTGCAGTAAGCCACTTATTCTTTGCAGCATTCAATTTATTATGAGTTAATTTTATGTAATAACATCTGAATTGTTTCTGCAGACTGATATCTATTCAAAAGTAGTTCTAATCATTGATAGGCACTTACTTTTTAACATGCTTATTTCTAGATAAGACTAGATCCTGTGAGAAGCACACCATGAATCACTACACCTGGTGTGCTCAACTGAATTATGAAAATGCAAGAAGAAATACAAGCCAGCAATGTGCACAAAACTGTTGTCTGCACTACCTTGTTATGGATCGCTTGTGAACCCATGAAACCATATCAAGTGCTGCAGGTGGTGAACATATTAACTTTGCTTTCAAGACCAAGTTTGACATTTTCAATAGTGTGCTTCCTTTTCTCCTGGCAAGTCTGTTTTTAAAAAATAAAGCAATGGCAAGCTCCAATGTATTTTCATCAGGTAGGCACAATTCAGTGTGTCAGTTTTCATTCTATAGTTATTTCATGGATGATGACTTAGCTCTGCTTAAATGTTGGTGGTTATTTAGGGTTTTGTGCTGTTGTCGAGTTAGTTTGCCTCTGATTTCTGCAGAGATTGCAATGCTGATTTTTAAAAAAAATATTCCGAAGTCTCCAAAGGGTGCCTAATCTACTTAGGTGCTTATCTAGAAGTGTACATTACATAGTCTAGCATTCTCAGCACTGACCTTATCTGGTCCATGGTTAAAATGATGTTTATACTTGTGATGGTCTTAATGACTTTGAGATTGCTTTATAGCAATGACTGATTACCCTGGGGTAGGGATGAAGCACGTAATTACAGTCACTGCATGTCATGCATTGCATGAATGTCTCTGTCACAGATGCAAATTCATACAGCCAGATAATTAGCCCCTCAAACACCACTAGTCAGTAAGTGTGTGGCTCCTCTAATTCATTTTCCCACTTAACAATGATAAATTCGCTTAATCTGTCTTTTTGTGAAAAGAAAAATGACCTGCTCTCCCATGGATTTGAGTTCCAAAGTTGAAGAACAAGTTTTTTTAAAAATCTCTCTCGTCCCCTTCCTGAATTCAAGAATGAGTTCTCATTCTCAGTCAGTCATCCATTTCAAGTGCACCTTGAGATCTGGGTAGACGTGACTTCAATCGGGGCACCCCTCATTCTAACTCCAGTAGAAACATGTCCAGCCTATCTTGCCTAGCCTCCTAACTTCAATTCCTCCTTTTAATAAAGGAAAGTGTTGTTAACCTTATCTGCTTGCTGTACCTGCCCATAACTTTGACATAAGCCAGAACACTCAATCTCTGCATCTGAATTCTGGGGTCATTTTCTACTCAGTAATATTTTTTATTCTCTGTGCTGAAGTGAATAGCTTTACACTTGGCAAGATTTTTGCCCATTAATTCAACTCTGCACTTGTGTACTTTTTATGGTATTAATTTTCCTTGCTAACTTTGTCTTCTGAAAATTTAAAATGCTGTCTTTATTGATCATTTTAATCCTTATATTATGATTATGGTATTTGTGATGAAATACCTTTAACAGCAAAAATTGCTGCCAGTTCAAGTTGCTGAAGTTGATTTTAAATAAGTAGATTTTTCAAACTTGTAATGTTGTCTTGAGGTTATGTAGATATTTTGCATAAACATGCCTGATATTGTCTGTTGATGCTGTTCCAACAATGTGTGTTTGGTTTTGCTTATGTTTAATGCTATCTAAATTAATGCCCTGATTAACATTATATTCCAGAGACCACTATATTGGACATGAGTGAATTGGGCTGTCGAGTTTTTGAGAACACCTCCATGGAAAGGCTGGAATGAATTGCAACATATTTCAAATCTGACCTGGTTCCCCAGCAGAATATTTGAAAAATGTGAAGTGCCTCTTAAGACTTGTAAATATGCAGTAATTACTTGGAGGTTATGTAGAATATATTCAAATAAAGATATTTATTCAAATTATCCATGCTTTTAAGTTATTCATAGTATTAGTTTTTTATTCCACTAAATGCTTGACTTAAATGCATCTAGTAAGTATGTCAGTTGGAACACTGATTGGAATGGACTGTTGACCCTGCTGTGCTACTCAGTGAGATCATGACAGAATGTGATTTATTGCCAAAATGTGTTCCTTGCACTGTTCTAGGTTCAGTGATTTACTTCTAATGACATTTCTTCAAAATCAGATGTAGGGGTTTTATTAAAGATGAGAATCATGGTTGGGGGGGGGGAGTGGGTGGGCGGGCAGTGGAGGAGATAGAGAAGGGTTATTCCTTAGCATGGTACAGTGAAATAAATATGTTGGTTTTAACCTAGGAGAGTTACTTCTACAGAAATTAGGATGTTTCCAGATAAGGTGTTCAGGAGTGCAAACTCATGCGATTTGGTCCATCTCCATTAGAAGGAGCAGTGAGCATTTGGGAATAAAGGCTATCTGCAGCATAGACTTCGTCATATTTTCCTGCACAGAGGAAGGAATCAAAAGACCAAACAATGGCCACACTGATATGTATCATAGCTGACCGATGTGATGTTACATGATTACTTTGAGTAGTCACAAGATAACGAATTCCAACAGATATCACAACAAGGGTGTATGTTGAATGGAAATGTTATTGTTGGTGTATTTGAGCCCATAGTTTATTAGATTGTGACTGTGTATAAAAATATTTTTGTGGGACTGTCATTGTCTTGGACTTCTCCACTCCAGAGATTTCTTCCACGCTGCACTGGTAAGGAGCTCAAAGATCAATTTGTGCTACTGAACACAGGATTCAAGACTTGAGATTTTACTCCTGCAATTGGTGCAGTTGGCAGGATGCCACACCTGTTCACAACCAACTGTGGGTCATTAATCTTTGGTTGCATTTTCATTTGTCAGACAAATGAGGCATATGCAGCATGATCAGATTCTCAGCTGATGGTATTTAATAGTCCAAATGCCAGGTAATGTATGTTATTCAGTCCAGCTACCTTCAGTCACCTTTTAAAGGGATTGAAATCTTGTGTGTTTTCTTCCCCTCCTCTCTTCCCTCCCAGTCTCATCACTGCATTCTGAAGCAAGAATGGCCTGAAATGACAACCAGTTGTGTGAATTTTTTTTGAGCAGAATTGGGTTAGACAGTGACTCAGAATTAGCCTGGCATAGCCATGGAACTTTACAAGGAGTGAAGGAGTTGGATGAGAGCCACATCAACCATGCTAACCATCAATGAGAAAGTAGCCTGTCTGACAGGGATCCCATTCCACTGAGCATTTAATCCATTTTGTCAACAGCAGCTTGGATGCATCAACAAGGTGCACTGCAGCAACTTGCCAACAACAACTTTGACCTGTTAGTGGGCATACTGGTGAGAAGGTGTAGCCTGATAATGACTGTTCATAGGGATTACAGCTTTTACTTTGGACTTTCAGATGTAAAGGCCAGTCTTTCATGCTCCTTTTTGATGCAAATAATGCAGTTTGTATGATCTACAAACCTAGTACTGAGACACTTCAAACACACTGATTCCCTGTTTCTAATTTTATCACCATTTAAAAGTATCCTGACCTTGTGTCTAATGTGGGGGATTTCACATTTGTGTACACTATAGTCTGCTTCTAACAACCTAAGTTAGGTTTCTGGTGGCAAGGTTTATGGCATTCTATGCTATGTTCGCAATGCACTGAAGTCAAATGATGCCAATTAATGCTTGCCCATTGTTCCTCTTATTTCCTACCATACTGGTCAATGGTGGTTCTTCCCAATGCAGAGCGTTTGCTCAGTTTATGATAAACTTCATTTGAGATTCACATTACACCTTGTGGAAATTATTCTATAAATTTCCTTCGTATAATGGGGCTTGTCCACAGAACTATAGTGCATTGCATAGTTAGGATAATTGCTTATCTACTATTGAACAAAGTAACAATTGTCTAAATGGTGCCTTGTCAAGTTGTGTACTTAGTAACCTGTGAATAGAACATTCCAATAAATAATCCATTTGTACATGCTTTTAGCTCTTCATAGCCAGCTGGTCATTTATCTACAATTTTTCTCATGTGAGAAATATTTGGTTGGTAGAATCACGTGACTGAGGGATCTATAATCAGGGCAGTGGTTTTGAGTAGCATTTCTTTTGAGGAAAAATACCCAAAAGGCAGTGAGTATATGGTAGAGGTAGGAGCCACCACCATTTTTATCGGATGAACACTTGGGCCCATAACAGCATGCAAGGCTGTTTCAAGGTGGGAAATGGAATTAGGGCTGGTGTGTCCACAATGGTCATCAACCCATCAGGAGCTTGAATTCTGCGCTGTGAGCAATAGGAAGCTAAACTACTGCACAGGTTGAAGTTGGAGCTTTACTGTCCTAATAGTTTAGCTGGCAGTGTACATATAATCCTATTCATTGAGACTAATCTAACTGTGAAGTTTGTTCTTGATTTGTTGGAGTGGACAACTTCAAGCAACATAAGCTTGTTTCCTAATGAAGGGCTCTTGCCCAAAATGTCAATTCTCCTGCTCCTCTGATGTTGCCTGGCCTGCTATGCATTCTCAGCACCCCACTCTCGACCCTGATCTCCAGCATCTGCAGTCCTCACTTTCATAGCAAAGCTTGCTACCCAGCAAATGTACAGGTAAACATCACAACCTCGGCTGACAAATTGTATGGTTGATGAAAGCGGAGCTTCTGTGTTGCAGCCACCTTTGGCTAGTTACAACTCTGGAAAATCTAACCAGGTCTTTTTGCTGCCATATGATCTTTCCATTCCTGCAACTAGCTCAGAATTGTCAAAGTGGGCATGATTTAGTCTTGAAGCTAAGGACCTCCTTTTTCCTAGGATAGCATTTTACTAGCAGCTTGGAAGTGTTGAATAAAAGCAAATTACTGCAGATACTGGAATCTGAAGCTAAAAGAGAAAATGCTGAAAAAACTCAGCAGGTCTGGCAGCATCTGTAAAGGAGAGAAAAGCTGCTTTGACAAAGGGTCAGTTAGACTCCACATCAGCTCTTTTCTCTCCTTTACAGATGCTGCCAGACCTGCTGAGATTTTCCAGCATTCTCTTTTGGAAGTGTTGAATCTTGACTAAAGTTGGTTCTGCTGTAATGCGTGCTTCTTAAATGCAATTGAAGAAGTTAGATTGTTATTTGTACCTGAAATTTCCTTGGCTGCATTGACTATAATGTGATTCTGGGTGAAGTGTGGCGCTGGAAGAACACAGGCTTCTGTCCTTGTTGCGGTTGGAGGGGTGGGGTTTGAGGGTGAAAGTGTGGGAAGTGGATGGGATGTGCTGGAGGACATCATGAACTGGGAGGGGAAATTGTGGTGTTTGAAGGAGGAGGCCATCTGGTGTGTTCTGTGGTGGAACTGATTCTCTTGGGGGTGGAGGGATTGGGAATAAGGGATAGTTTTTTTTTAGGTGGGAGGTGGTGTAGTCCAGGTAGCTGTGGGAGTTGGTGGGTTTGTAGAAGGTGTCCATGTTGAGTCGGTCACTGGTTGATGGGAGATGGAGATGCCCAGGAAGGAGAGGGAGGTGACCTATCCCCCATTACCCCCACCTTCATCTACCTATTGCACTCTGTTACCCCCCCCAAGCCCCACCCCCTTGGCTCAGAAGCCTTATTCTTGATGAAGGGCTTTTGTCTGAAACTTGAATTCTCCTGCTCCTCTGATACTGCCTGACCTGCTGTGCTTTTCCAGCACCACACTCTCAACTCTGATCTCCAGTAGCTGCAGTCCTCACTTTCTCTTATAATATGATTCTGGGCCTATCAGCTTGAATGGTCTGACTATTGTACATATCTTAACATGATTGCACAAGAATGAAACTTTAATTATATCCGAACCACTGTACTGAAAAAATAAAGCAAGGTCATGAATGCACTCTGGTGGGTGGTTGGTACCATCTGCATCCTTTCCATTTGAGGAAGGATTGGACTCCCATTTTTGCAGTTCTGGAGCTAGTATGTCCTCTGTAAAGAGATTCCTGGTGCTTTTGAGTTGGTTTCAGCTCTGCTGGTATCTTAAAAACATCATATTCTCTATTAATAAATAAACATAATTAGGAATAACACTATGTTGAGGTGTGGCATATACATGTCCTTTTAACTAAAACTTTAGTATTCCTGGTGCCACAAAGTTGAATATAGGATGTCGTCAAACTTCTTTGATTTCCAGTTCTTTCTTGAAAAAAAACAAAAACAAAATGCTGGAAAAACTCAGCAGGTGTAGCAGCGGCGGATGGAGAAAAATCAGTTAACATTTCTGGTCTAGTGACCCTTCAGAACTTTGAACCTAAAGTTTTAGTTGTAACCATGGCGTAACCTATAAAAGAATTAGTCATCGAGTTGCACAACATAGAAACAGATCCTTTGGTCAAATTTGTCCATGCTGACCAGATATCCTAAATAAATCTAGTCCCATTTGCCAGCATTTGGCCCATTATCACTCTTAAACCCTTCCTATTCATATAACCATCTAGACTTGTTTTAAATATAATTGTATCAGCCTCTTCCACTTCCTCTGGTACCTCATTTCATTTGTGCACTATCCTCTGGAAAATGTTGCACCTTAGATCCCTTTATGACATCATTGTTTAAAAAGGAAGTAGACAAAAGATAGGCAATTATACACCGGTTAGCTTAACCTCTGTAGTGGGGAAAATGCTGGAGTCTATTATCAAGGAAGAAGTAGCATGGATCTAATAGAAATTGTCCCATTAGGCCGACATAGCATTGGTTCATGAAAGGCAGATAATACTTAACTACAGGAGACCCAGTAGATGTGTATCTAGATTTCCAAAAGGCATTCAACAAGGTGTCGTAGAAAAGGCTGCTTTATAATATAAAGATGCAAGACCTTACAGGTAATGTATTAACGTGGAAAGAGGACTGGTTAACTAATATGAAGCAAAGACTGGATGGATGGATGAATGAATTATTTTCTGGTTGGCAGTCTGACTCGTGGTGTGCCTCAGCGATCAGTGTTGGGAATGCAATTATTCACAATTTACATGGATGATTTGGAGTTGGGGACCACCTATTGTGTCAAAGTTTGCAGATGACACTAAGATGAATGGTAGAGCAAACTGTGCAGAGGACTGAAATTTTGCAAAGAGACATGGTTGAAGTGAGTAGGCAAAGTTTTGGCAGATGGAGTATAATGTTAATAAATGTGAAGTCATTCATTTTGGTAGGAATAACATTAAAAAGGGCTATTACTTGAATGGTAAAAAAAAAATTGCAGCATGCTGCTATGCAGAAGGACCTGGGTGTCCTTGTGCATGAATCATAAAAGGTTGGTCTGCAGGTGCAAAAGTAATTCAGGCTGCAAATGAAATTTTGACTTTCATCGCTAAAGGCTTTGAGTTTAAAAGCAAGGAGGTTATGCTGCAGCTGTACAGGATGCTGGTGAGGTCACACCTGGAGTACTGTGTGCAGTTTTGGTCTCCTTACTTGAGAGAGGATGTATAGGCACTAAAGGAATTGCAGAGGAGGTTCACTTGGTTGATTCTAGAGTTGAGGGGGGAGTTGGTTATGAGGAGAGACTGAATAGACTGCAATTATATTCTTTGAAATTTGGAAGAATGAAAGGGGATCTTATAGAAACATATAAAATTATGCAAAGGTAGATAAACTAGCAGTAGCCTGGATGTTTACACTGGCAGGTGAAACTAGGACAAGAGCACACAGCCTCAAAACTGGGGGGAGCAGATTTAGGACTGAATTGAGAATGAAGTTCTTCATCCATAGGGTTGTGAATCTGTGGAATTCCTGTCGAGTGAAGTAGTTGAGGCCTCCTCAGTAAATGCTTTTAAAGCTAAGATGGATAATTTCTTGAACAGTAAAGGAATTAATGGTTGGAGTGAAAGGGCGGGTAAGCAGAGCTGAAGCCACAAAAACAATCAGCTATGATCTTATTGAATGGTGGAGCAAGCTAGAAGGGCCAGAGACCTGCTTCTCCTGGTTCTTTTGAATCTTTCCCCTCTCACCCTGAAACCTATGCCCTCTAGTTTTGGACTCCCCATCCCAGAGAAAAGATCTTGTCTATTTACCCTATCCACGCTCATAATCTTTTAAACTTCTCAGGTCACCCCTCAGCCTCTGCACTCCAGGGGAAATAGCCCCAGCCTATTCAGCCTCTCCCTCTCGCTCAAACCCTCCAACCCTGGCAATATCCTTGTAAATCCTTTCTGAACCCTTTCACATATCACAACCTCCTTCCTTTAGAAGGGAGACCAGAATTGCACACAGTACAGAGGAACCTCAATTAAACGAAGGCTACAGGTGTGGAGTATTTCATTCAGTTAATCAAATGCCAGATAACATAGTTTAGCCATGCATCGGGACCTTGTGATCTTGTTCAGATAATCCGAAATTCGAATAATTAAATGTCAAATAATCGAGGTTCCTCTGTATTCCAATAATGGCCTAACCAATGTCCTGTACAGCCACAACATAACCTCCCTACTCCTACACTCCATGCACTGACCAATAAAGGCAAACATACCAAATCCCTTCTTTGCCACCCTGTCTACCTGCAACTCCACTTCCAAGGAACTATGAACCTGCACTCCAATGTCTCTTTGTTCAGCAACACTCACCAGGACCTTACCATTAAGTATATAAGTCCTGCCCTGATTTGCCTTTCCAAATGCAGCACCTCACATTTATCTAAATTAAACTCCATCTCCCACTCCTCAGCCCATTGGCCCATCTGATCAAGATCCCATTGTCCTCTGAGGTAACCTTCTTCACTGTCCACTACAATTTGGTAGTTTCTGTAAACTTACTAACCTTCATGCATCTACTTCTGTATCTAATTTAAATTTAGTTCACCTAGCATTTACCATAGTGTCTGGGTACCTGGATTTATCCTGCATGTCTGTCACCAAGGGAGTCAATCTCCCAGAGGGCCTGCCTTACCCCCAGGAAGAGTTCATTTTGCCCTCTCTGTCCATCACTGTAAGGTGAGGTGCAGACTGTTGTGGTCTGTTTAATTCTTTGTGTTGGTGCTGCAGCTGTAACCCTCTCTATAAAACTGGCTGGTGGCATTTCATGGCATAGACTACACCATTTTGTTTCCTTGTTCCCTATTGTTACTTCCCAAGTTTCATTCTCTCAGGTTCTGAAGGAGGGTCCCTGGATGTAAAACAATAACTCTTTTCTCTCCAGTGATGCTGACAAACCTGCAAAGTTCCTCAAATTTGTTTTTGTTTGTTTCAGCTCTGGCAGACACCTGCAGTTCTTTGTTTTATTTTATTCTCCAAGCTTGGTTTTCGCTTTGGCCTTTCTTTTCCTATTAAAAGAAAGGCTCTAGTTGCCCATCTTGATATTTTTTGGCTGTCTTTTGTTGGCTTTTAATGATTTCCTATTCCTGTGCCTTACCACTGATCTTTACCATGTCTATGTTTACATTTTAAATTTTATACAATTCTTAACATCCTTGATGAACCATGTTGGTTTATCCCCTTCCTAGAATCCTCCTTCCAGGCTTATCTTTTTAAAGTGATGAGCTATTACATTTCTGCATTGTTCGTAAACTCTTTTCTGGTAAACTCCTTTTCCAGCTCACTCCAGCCAACTCTAATTTCATTCCTTTGTAATTACTCTTATTTAAGTTTAGTACAGTTGTTTCTCCATCTCAAACTGAAAGCTAAATTCTGCAGTGCTATGGTCTTGTTTTCTAGGTGATTGTTTTTGGCATCATTTATTAAATCTGCCTTAGTGCATATCACTCACTAGACCCAAAATAGCCTGATCCCTGTTTGGATCCACTACACATTGTTCCAGAAAACTGTCCTGAATGCACTCTGAATTCTTCCTCATGGCTACCCCTGCCAATCTGACTTTCCCAATGTACTTGAAGATTTTTACATGCCCTCATCTCCTGACTTATTCTTTTGACCTATACTGTAGCCAGTGCTAGATTGTCTATAGACTGCTCCCACCTCTGTCCCCTTTTGTTATTTCTTACCTTCATCCATATAAGTTCTATATCTTCTGATCGTAGGTCTCTTGTGCTACCTCTGAGCCAGAAGACAGAGGTTCAAGTCCCACCTGTTCTAGAGGTTTGTAGTAACGTCTCTGAACAAACTGATTGGAAAATATCAGTCACATAATTATAACAATTCACAGATGAGATAATGCATTTCGATTGTTCCAATTTTCATTTCAGATTTATATAAAAGTTCCAGAAAAGAGAGACAGAATAATTTTGGTAGAATTTATAGCTAAGTGATGGGCAACTCCCTAAGCATAGTTTTCAATGTAATAAGAACAGTATGTTGTGCATTTTTATTATTTGCTATTCACAGTATTGTATCCAATGATTTTAAGCTGAAATATGGACAAGAGGAATGAGATAGTATGGTAAACAATGTTAAGTGCACTGCCCTTCAATACTTGAAAGCCTAATGAAATTCTAGGCACAGGCCTATACTCTTAAAGACGCTGGAAGAGATATGGCCTGTAGCTATACTCTGCACTGTCAACTTTACTGCTTGTCGAAACATTCCAAGCTTCACTATAATCATTCAAGGGATGAGTGTTAAAAAGGAAAACCTATTTACCTGCAAAGTTTCCAAGTACAAGCTTAGGACCCTGGCAGACACTGGGTTGGAGTTCACTATTTTCTGTCGGCTCTTTATCTGTGCAATGCTTTCATGGTTGAAGCTGTAACCAGGTTTCTGAATACTTCATGCATATATCACAAGGTTTTATGATAATGTACCCAAAACAAATAAGGCAACAAATAAAATGAAGCCAGAAAGTGGAAGTGAATTTTCTGGCTCAGAATTATGTCAAATCTTTAAGCATAAGGTGAGTCTACTTTTAGAGTGGGATCTAGCTGCAATGACCAATATTATGTTATTTTGACATAACTTCTTCACGGATCTACAACATGAACATAGATTCTGGGTATTTGGGGAGGTAAGTGCTGGAAGTTCTTTAAATGTGCTCTTTAACCAATTAAATATTTTTTCTTAAAAGGACTGCAGTTAGAATTCTGAAATGTAGCAATAGTTCAAAGTGATTTTTCCGCTTTTGATTTTTACCAAAATCCCAATGAAGAGACAATCTCCCTTGTTTTCTTTTAGGGTTTGAGAAGATAACAATGAGGCATGCTCTTGAACTGTTGCAGTCTGTGTGCTATAGATATATCCACAGCCGTGTTAGGGAGGGAGTTCCAGGTTTTTGATATAGCACAAACTTGGCCTTTGATCTGAGACCACTATGAAATAACCTAGTGGTATTATGACTGGACTGTTAATCCAGAGACCCAGGTAGTGTTCAGGGGTCTGTTTGTGGAGAAAATATAGAGAATCACCAGGAGACGCAGAGAGTTCTTCAAGAAGTAGGTCTTTTATTTGCAAACAAAAAACCATGACACTGAGAAAGCAGATTGTCGATTGCCTACGAACCTCAGGGTCCATGGTTTTTTATATCTTTTTTTATCATGTTTCTGTTAGCTTATCAGCATGTCCAACTATATTAATCAAAGTACTTCACTCTAGCTACACAATAAACCAGTGATGTTAGTTCCCATTATCTCTTTAGTTGTACAATCTACTTAATGTTATTCTAATGTCACGGTTAGATATTTATTGCTTACTCTGCTACAGTGATCTTCCATTGCAGACTAACCTGTCATGATAGATATTTAGCTATTCCATCTGTTACAACAGTCTCCTGTCTCAAGCTGATTCTACTAACTATTAATTAGATATTTTAATGTCATGTCCCAAATATTTATGGTCCCAATCCTGTCAGAATAACACTTAACAGAGAAACTTGCTTTATTACTTGTGTTATCTCATCACGCCATAGTGACCTTTCAGCCTTAACCTTACTCTGCTAATTGGTGTAAGAGCATTCCACAATTCTTATCCCATCCTACCTTCCACAGACCACAGATTGCCAGTGGTCTTCATGCTGTAACTCTTCCCATGCTTTCATGTTCTTTATTTTCCATAGGACCCAGCCAGATGCCAACACCCAGTGCATCCCAAAACAAGTATTCAAGCAGAAACAAGTGCTTCAGCAATCATAAAACCCAAGTTGGTGAACCCCAGCAAACAAGTCCAGTATTTAGCATGAGATGATGCTGCTCCTTTAACAAGGTTAAGTTTTCCTTGGTTTTTCTTTCAGAGCGGTCATAAAGTACAGATTCCGGGGTTTCTAGGTTTGAAAGGTTTTAGGGCCAACTGATTATAGCTAACAGATACTGCCACAGGCATAAAGCTTTCAAATAAAAAAAGACTTCTGCAATGAAAGGGAAGTGGCCAGTTCTCCCAGTTCAGCTTTTCTATGGTTTGGTTTGGTTTTGACAAGCAGTCGGGTTTGATGCTGCTGGTCCAAGAAACAGCTATGTGAAAGAAGGTGTTCCATGCTGAATCTCTCTGCCATTTCACTCACTGTCCTATTACACTGTATTTGATTTTACCTTTTTTTGCCAAGGGGTGTTTATGGGGATTGTTGCAGGAATGTGGAGTAGCATCATTAAGTTGGGATAGTCTGTTGGGTTTTTGGCTAGGTTAAGTTATTCTAATTTTGCAAGTCAACTCTGTTTTCTTTAAAACTAAGCAGTTGGGCCAGCTACATCACTCCTGAATATCCACTTACCCCTGCTTCAAACAACTAGCAAGTTCGGGTCTGGGCTACTTTTTTGAAATGTTTTGAGGGGGTCTGACCTGGTCCATAACACATTGGGGGCTCTTCTGGGATTTGTTCTATTGTTCCAAATTGGGATTAGGGTTGTTGGACTCAAAGGCTACGAGTGGCAGGTGTTAATGTCTTTTGTTCTGGGTGTTGATTTCGGCTGGTTTAAACAGTACTTGGGATAGCAGTGGTTCTTTCAGTTTTCTGGTGGTGGAAGAAGTGACTTTGGCGGTTTTACAAAAAGTGAATAAGGTCAAGCTGCTGGAATTAACAAACAAACTGGAGTTGTTGCTGCCTCCTTCTGTAGGGAAAGGAGAGATAATTACAGCAATAGCTCAGCATTTAAATTTGCTTGAAACACCATCAGAATCTTTAGAGATAATTGAAGTTCAATTGAAAATGTAGCACCTTGAATTCGAGGCAAAAGAGAAGGAAAGGGCAAATGAAATGAAACTTTGAATTACGTGAAAAGCAGAGGAAGGAGAAAAAGAACAAATTGCTTTACCACAAGAAAAAGAGAGAGAGAAAAGGAGAGAGAGGAAAGGAAGAAAGAGAGGGAGTTTGAACTTCAGAAATTGGCACTTAAGACAGGAAAGTCAGCTTAAAAGGATGGAGATGAACGTTGAAGGTAAGCTTAGTGAGGAAGAGAGTGAGGGTGAGAAAACTCATCGTAGCCAAAGGCCTGGTGAATATATTCACGCATTGCCTAAATTGATAAGATGGATGTGGAAGCCTTTTTCGTCTATTTGAAAAAGGCAGCTGAACAAATGCAGTGGCCAATGATCATGTGGGTTTTGTTGTAGACTTGTAGATAGAGCTAATGAGGTGTTTGTTTCACTATCAAAGGAGATAGCTGGGAAGTATGATGAGGTGAAGAAAGCCATCTTAAGTGCATATGAGTTTGTGCCAGAAGCCTACAGACCGTGTTTCAAGAATCTAAGGAGGGACCCTGGTCAAACCTACGTTGAGTTTGAAAGGATTCAACAAAGTAATTTTGATAAGGGCATTAAAAATAGACCAAATCTGTGATGCTCTTAGATAGATGAATATTTTGGAGGAGTTCAAAAGTTCATTTCCTGAAGTAAAGAGAAATCATGTGGACGAGCAAAGAGTTAAAATGGCAAAATTAGCAGCTGAAATGGCTGATGATTATGAGTTGGTCCAAAAATCAAAGTTTTGGCTTCCAAAATCAATTTCAATCCATGAAGGATAGAAATTGGGGAAAAGAGAAATCCTCATGTGGAAAGGGAAAGGTAGATCTTGGTAAAGATCATAATAATAACTTACCACAGGGCAAAAAGGAAATCTTGAAGGGAAAGAGAAGTTAAAAAGCTCCAGTGTTTTCACTGCAATAAAGTAGGCCACATGAGATCAGTGTTGGTGTGTTTGGAAAAGCACGGGGAAGCCAGATGTAGGAAAACAGGATAAACCAACAAATTTTGTTGGAGCGGTAATAGAAAGCACAGTGGAGGCTAGAAAGCTGCACCAGAATGTACAAGCTGGTTGGTTCTTTCAGTTTTCTGGTGGTTAAGGAGGTTGGTTAAGGAGGAAGAGTCAGATCTTCTTAAACCATATACCCGTGAATGTAAAGTCTACTTGCACAAGCCAGGAGCAGCAGGTAAAGAGGTTACAATATTTAGAGATACTGGATCCTCTCGATTTTTGATATTGAAAGATGAGGAGATATGTACCTCTGAAGGACTATTGCCAGAAAAGGTGCTAGTAATGGGAATTCACAGTGAGACAGGAAGCGCTGAATTATGTAAAGTGAGGTTAGAGTGTCCAGTGAAGAGTGAAGAAGTTATGGTAGGAGTACTGGACCAACTCTCAGCTCCAGGAATACAATTTGTCCTTGCTAATGATATACCTGGTTCACAGGTAGGCATGCTGTCTACTGTGATTGAAAAGCCAGTGGAAACTCAGGCAACTGAACTATTGCAGGTCACATATCCTGGGATTTTTCCTGACTGTGTGGTAATGAGGTCACAAATTCACCAGTCAAAACAGGAGAGATCAAAGAATATAGATAAGAAAGGTGAAGTGGAATTAGATTAGATTCGATTCCCTACTGTGTGGAAACAGTCCCTTCGGCCCAACCAGTCCACACTGACCGTCCGAAGAGTAACCCACCCAGATCCATTTCCCTCTGACTAATGCACCTAACACTACGGGCAATTTAGCATAGCCAATTCACCTGGCCTGCACATCTTTGGACTGTGGGAGGAAACTAGAGCACCTGGAGGAAACACACGCAGACACGGGAAAAACGTGCAAACTCCACACAGACAGTCGCCCAAGGCTGGAATTGAACCTGGGACCCTGGTGCTGTGAGGCAGCAGCGCTAACCACTGAGCCACTGTGCTACCCCCAGAGACTTTGTTCGATTGGATGGTAGGCACAAACCAGGAGCAGATAGATAACAGTGCAGACATATTTAGCTCATATAAATTAACTGAGTTACAGTAGAAAGATGAAAATTTTAAGCAATTATATCAATAGGCACACATGGAACAAGAATCCTAATGTATTCCTGAATGCTACTATCTTAAAAATCATGTCTGAATGAGGAAATGGAGATCACCACATATTCAAGCAGATGAGAAATGGGCAGAAGTTCATCATATTCCTGATGAAGGGCTTTTGCCCGAAACGTCAATTTTGCTGCTCCTCGGATGCTGCCTGAACTGCTGTGCTTTTCCAGCACCACTCTAATCTCGAAGTTCATCAAGTCGTATTGCCAGTGGGTTATAGAACAGAGATGTTGCAAGTGTTGTATGAACTATCAGTAGGGGGTCATTTAGGGATAAGAAAAATACAAACTAAAATACAAAAACATTTTAACTGGCCTAGACTGCACAAGGATGTAATTGAATTTTGTCAGACAAGAAAACCACAGGCAGTAATAAAATTTAATACCTAATCTTGCATTTGAGGAAACTTTATAAGAGTCTGACATTATCGCATAGGACCCCTACCTAAAACAAAAAGTGGGAATCAGTATTTGTAAACAATAATGGATGGTCCACTAGATTTCCAGAGGCCATTCCAATTCCACAATAGCACAGCTAAAAGGATTGTAGAGGAGTTACTCAAACTTTTCATGAGATATGGACTTTCCACAAAGATACAATCAGATCAGGGGTCAAACGTCACACTGAAATTATTCAAGGAAGTCATGGACAGCTTAGAAATAAAACAATTCAAATCTACTGCATACTATCTAGAGTCGCAGGGAGCACAGAAAGGTGGCATCAGACATTAAAGACCACGTTGAGGACTTTTAGTCAAGACTATCCACATGATTGGGATAAGGGGAACTCCGCTTGCACCAAATTAATCAACCAAATTGACTCCATTTGAATTAGGTTTTGAGCATGAAGTGAGAGGACTGCTGAAATTGATTAAGGAGAAATCGGTAAGTCATAATTCAGAGACCACTCATTTGGACTATGTTTCAAATTTTAGGGAGCGATTAAATAGAGTCGGGGAGTTGGTTAGACAGCATTTAAAAGTATCACTTGGTTAGAGACAAATAAAACTGTCGATGCTGGAATCCAAAGTGGACACACAGGAGGCTGGAAGAACACAGCAAGCCAGGCCGCATCAAGAGGTGGAGAAGTCAACTTTAAGGTATAACCCTTCTTCAGGACCCTGAAACAGGAAGCAGACAAGAAATCCAAAACTCACAATTTTGCTAAAAGGAGATAAAGTGTTGCTGTTACTTCCAGTGATAGGTGAACCTTTAAAAGCAAGATTTAGTGGACCTTATTAAGTCAAAAAGAAATTGAATGAGGTGAACTACTTGATAAGGATTTCAGACAGAAAGAAATCTCACAGAGTGTGTCATGTGAATATGCTCAAAAGGCATTTTGACAGGGAAGGAAAGCCAAAGGATACTGCGTTATTAGTTACAACACAGAGTTCAGAGGATTCTGAATTGGACATTCCTCAAATAAAATTGGACAATGAGGACGTTGTCAAATGTTGGGATAAATTATTGAATTACCTTTCAGAGGAAAATCAAAAGGCCCTAAAAGAGTTATTACTATCACATGGGGAGGCCTGTGAAACTAAGGTGGGAAGTACCAACCTATCATGCATGATGTAGATATAGGAGATGCTGTTTCGATTAAGCAACATTGTTATAGGCATAACTCTCTAAAGTTGGCACAGGTTCAAAAGGACATTGAACGCATGCTCCAAGACAACATAATCGAACTGAGTTACAATGACTGGCACTCACTCATATTATCCCAATGGTTATGTGTGGACGACCGCAAAGTCAATGCCGTTAAACAGACTGATGCATAAGCAATTCCATGTTTGGAAGACTGTTGAAAAGATGCAACGGGCAACTTATATTTCTAAGTAGGACTTGCTCAGAGGATACTCGCAGGTACCTTTGTCTGAAAGAGCGAAGACAATTTTGACTTTTGTAACACCGAACGGACGGTATCAGTTTAAAGTCATGCCTTTAAGTAGGAAAAATGTGCTAGCCACATTTCAGAGACTAACCGATAAGGTCATTTCCAGATTACCCAATTGTGTAGTTCGTATTGATGACCTGGTGATTTTTAGTCACACATGGAAAGAACATTTTCAACATTTATCAGAATTGTTCAATCGACTTCGGAAGGCGAGCTTGGTGAAAAACCTAGCTAAAAGTGAATTTGCCAAAGCCCAAGTCTCCTTCCTGGGCCATGTTATTGGACATGAACAAATGGCCCCATGGAATGCAAAAACAAAGATAATTGGGGAATTTCCCATACTAACGACAAAAAGGGCAGTCCTGAGATTGAGTGAATTTTATTGAAAATTCGTACTGGAATTTAGCAGTTTGGCTGCTCCACTCACTGAATTGCCAAAGAAAGGCAAGAAGTTTCAGTGGACAGTGGACTGTCAGAATGCATTTGACAGCCTGAAAGCTGTGTTAACCATTGCCCCAGTGTTAGCCACATCTAATTACGCAAAGCCATTTGGGGTGGCTCTCGATGCAAGTGATGTGGGTGTTGGTGCTGTGCTCTTACAGGAAGACAACATGAAGACAGAAAGACCAGGAAATTGAACGTTAATCAGTAGAAATATTTGACAGTTGAGAAGGAGACTTTGAGCTTGGTGTTGGTGTTATAACACTTCCATGTTTGTTACCAGTAATGTATCTGAGACTATCATATACTCTGATCACAACCCTTTGAAAGTTGTGGAGAAATTTAAGGACAAAAATTCCAGACTGTTTAGATGGAACTTGTTGTTATAGCCATTCAATTTGAAAATTGTGCATGTCGCAGGATGAGAAAACGTGACTGCTGATGCATTGTCGAGACTTGAATGACAAACAGAGGCATTCAGTAGCAGGAGTAAAACAGACTTGAACACAATGTAGTAGTGTATGCTTGCATGATTATTGTCGATATGTGTGTCTTGTAGCATACTAACAATTTAAGATTAAGGCGTTTTAAAATGAAGCCACCTTTGGATGTTAATTTTTTTTTAAGGGGGAGGTATGACGATGCTGCTCCTTTAACAAGGTTATGTTGTCCTTGATTTTCTTTTTCAGAGCGGTCATAAAGGCACATGTTCTGGGTGTCTAGGTTTGAAAGGTCTTAGGGTCAATTTGATTAGAGCTAACAGATACTGCCTCAGGAAAAAAGCCTTTCAAGTTTAAAAAACAGCTGTACAATGAAAGTTCTCACAGCTCAGCTTTTCTCTGACTTGGTTTGGTTTTGGCAAGCAGTCAGGTTTGATGCTGCTGGTCCAAGAAACAGCTCCATGGAAGATGTTCCATGCTGAACCTCTCTGACATCTCTCTCGCTCTCTTGTAAGACTCTGTGTTTGATTTTACCTGTTTTGTTTAGGGGTGTTTATGGGGATTGTTGCAGGAATTTGGAACAGCATCATGAACTTGGGATGGTCTGTTGGATTTTCGGATACGTTGTTATTCTACATTCTGTTCTGTTTTGTTTGTGTAATCTTGCAAATAAATTCTGTTTTGTTTAAAACTAAGTGGCTGGGCCAGTTGCATCACTCCAGGAATATCCAGGGATTGTTGCAGGAATTTGGAACAGCATCATGAACTTGGGATGTTCTGTTGGATTTTCGGATACGTTGTTATTCTACATTCTGTTGTTTTGTTTGTGTAATCTTGCAAATAAATTCTGTTTTGTTTAAAACTAAGTGGCTGGGCCAGTTGCATCACTCCAGGAATATCCACTTACACCTGGACCATAACAAGCTGAAACTGTGTTTTTTCTTTCTGAGAAATCCTTTCTTAAAAATGTTCCTGGGTCCTAAAAGATCGTCAATGACCCTTTAAAATAGAAACAAACGAGGTGTCCACAGATTTTCAAATTGATTCATTACTTCCTCAATTCTCAAAAATAGACGCTTTTGTAACATTACCTCATGAAACGTCCGAGCCCAAGATCTGCAGGTCAAGAATCGATCTGCCCAGTCACACGAAAACACATGGCAGAAACTAGGGACCCCATGTAGCTATCAGGCTTGAATCAGGGGACAGCGAACAAGGACATGGAGTAATTTCCCAATAACAGATATTAAGCTAAGGTATCTTGGTTTCTCTTCCTCCCTATTCTTAAATAGTGAGATGGATACACAATTTTTCAATCTGTAGGATTCATTCTAATTCAAGAGAACTTTGGAGGATTAAAGGACATGTTAAAATGCTTTCATTTACTTCCTCTTAAACCCTGAAATAGATCTGGGGAACTTGTCAGTATTTAGGAGAGTTATGTTCTTCGTACTGTTATAAGGATTCTTGAAATAGAAGAAGGCCATTTAGGACTCATGTCCACTCTACCATTCAATAAGATCCCAAAATACTGGGGAACACACAGTCTACTGAGAAGGAGCAACTGAATGAAATCGGTATTGGTCAGGCAGTCGTGTTGGAGAAATCGGTGGGATTAAAGGCCTATATATCCACATGGTCTAACAATCTACATCCCAGAGTATATAAGGAAGTGTTCCTACCAATAGTGGATGCATTGGTGGTCATGTTTCAAGATTCTATGGACTCAGGGACAGTTCTTATGGATTGGAGGGTTGTTAACATAACTCCACTATTTAAAAAAAGGAGAGAAAACAGGGAAATCTAGACTGGTTTGCCTGACATTGATAGTGGGGAAAATACTAGACATCATAAAAGATCCATTATCACAGCACTTGTAAAACAATGACAGGATTGAAGTCATTATGGATTTTTGAAAGGGAATATCTATTGGAACATTTTGAGGCTGTAACCAGTAGAATTGATAAGGGAAAGCCAGTGGAATTTGTTTACTTGGACTTTCACAAGGCTTTTGATAAAACTCGCATAAGACAATTTGCAAAATTAAAGTGCATGGGATTGAAGTAGTGTATTATCATGGTTAGAGTACTGGTTTGGCACACAGGAAACAAAAAATAGGAATTAATGGGCCTTTTTCTGAACGTGGGTACCATCAGTATTTTACCGCAGGGATGAGTGCTTGGACCCCAACTTTCACACTATATATTGACTTCGATGAGGAACCTAAATATAATGTCTCCAAGTTAGCAGACACATAAAGCTGGGTGGGAGGATGAGTTATATGGAGGATACAGAAATGCTTCAGCATGATTTGGACAAATTAAGCAGCCAGATGGATTCTAATGTGTATTAATGTGAGATTATTTAAATTGGTAGTAAAAACAGAAGATAAATTATCTGAATGGAAATAAGGGAGATCCAATGAGACCTGAGTGGTGTCATACACCAGTCCCTGAAAGAAAACATGCCGGTGCAGCAGGTGGTGGAGAAGACAAAAAAAATTGGCCTTATGAGTGGGAGGATTAGAGGACAGCAGCAGGGATTTTTATTGCAATTGTACAGGGTCTTGGTAAAACAATACCTGCATTGTTGAGAGCAGTTTCAGTCTCCTTATCCGAGGATATGTCCTGTGGCTTTGGAGGGAATGTAACAAGATTTACCAGCCAGACTCATATGACACAGGATTGGCGTATGAAGAGACCAGGTTAGGACTACGTTGACTGGACCTTAGAAGAATGAAAAACCTATGACATTCTACCAGGACTGGACAGGGTAAATGCTGGAAGGATGCTCTCAATGGCCATCGAGTCCAGGATGTGGAGGTGCCAGTTGTGGACAAGGTCAAACATCATACGACTCCAGATTCATAATCCAATGGGTTTATTAAGAAACACAAGCTTTCAGAATGCTGCCCTTTCATCAGGTGAACTTCTGAGGATATGATGTAGGCCATTTCGGAACAAGATGAGGAGAAATCTTTTCACCAAAAGAATGGCATGCCTGCGAACTCTCTGCTACAGAAAGCCACTGAGGCCAAAGCATCAAATGTTTTTAAGGAGGAGTTACATGTAGTTTAGAGCTGAAGGTATCAAAGTGAATGCGTAGAAAACGGGAACAGGGTACTGATTTCGACAATCAGCCATGAATACATGGAATTGTGGACCAGCTCAAAAGGGCCTATTCTTCCTCTTATGTTCTAGTTTCTAAGATCATGGACTAAGCTCCATTCATCATCTTGTCCCCTGAATCAACAACATAGCTCAGCACTTTGCTTCTCCATTTGGCAGATCTCTAATCCCCTCTCAACATTAGTTTCCTTGGGAATTTGGACTGATGGTTTGCTCTATCATAAATTGGGATTGTATTCATTGGATTTTAGAAGATTAAGGGGAGATCTAATAGAAACTTACAAGATAATGCATGGCTTGGAAAGGGTGGACGCTAGGAAATTGTTTCCGTTAGGTGAGGAGACTAGGACCCATGGACACAGCCTTAGAATTAGAGGGGGTAAATTCAGAACAGAAATGCGGAGACATTTCTTCAGCCAGAGAGTGGTGGGCCTGTGGAATTCATTGCCACAGAGTGCAGTGGAGGCTGGGACGCTAAATGTCTTCAAGGCAGAAATTGATAAATTCTTGATGTCACAAGGAATTAAGGGCTACGGGGAGAATGCAGGTAAGTGGAGTTGAAATGCCCATCAGCCATGATTGAATGGCGGAGTGGACACGATGGGCCGAATGGCCTTACTTCCGCTCCTATGTCTTATGGTCTAAATGCTGGTGCATAGTAATTATTCTACACATCTGCCATTTCTTGACTTTCACTCACATTATCACTACCAGTTTTCAAGGGGCTTATATTATTCCTGACTGCACTTTATGCTAATACAATTGTAAAAAATGTTGACTTTGTTACACCTTTTTTCCAGTCAAATCGGTTGTGTTAACCTGCGCTGTTTTTCTTTCTCATTATCCATGATTCAGGTTATTTTTTACATTTTGCCATACTATGTATTTTAATTTTTTGATGCCTCTCAGGTCTATAGTTATTTTTCATAAGTAGATTTCTGGCATAGTTGGAAATATAAACTGGTCATGTATCACATTAAATTTTTTTTTAAACATTACCTACTGATCATCTGTTGACTTATCTTTTAAACTTGCCTACAGGAATACAAAAGCCATCTTTTTCAGCTTCTGCCACAAAAGTTCCACTTCTTCCAGATGATGGTCACACCAAAGCCTTTGCAGGCACAAGAGAATCTGTTTGTCACTGCACGTGTTCCTCAGTATGGAATGTTTGTGCAGCATCATCAACATACAGCAATTCTCTGAATGAGGGTTTGGTGGATTTTGTCTTCGAGCTCAGGCTAGCAAAGGCTCTAGTATGAAAGTAGACAGTCTCAGCAGATGTCTTGTAGGCAGAGAACCACATTGTTAGTGCCAGAAACAACCTGGTTGACCCTGCTGAAGATATCAAAGGATTCTGATGTTGCCCCATCAGACCTGACATTACATTCTGTTGTAATGGAAGGAGGTGGTCACGCCAAGCAGCTATGACAGGCAATTAGGTTTCCCCAGGAGGTTAAAATTAGCTGCCCTGCTCACATGCTTGTATGCCTTGGAGAGATCAAAGAAGGCAAAATGCAATGGTCTCCTTGTTCAAAGCATTTCTCTTGCACTGCTGGGCTGAAATGTTCACGTCATGAATTTTCCTGTTCTGGGAAACCACACTGGGATTTGGAATAGATGCATCTGACCAGAATTTGCAGTGTGATGGCAAGAATGGAGGAAAATAGTTCTCATGATGCTCAGCAGTGAAATGCTTCAATAGTCACTGTAACTGCTGCTCTTACTCTTGTTCAGGGTCACAATCTTTGCATCTTTCAAGTCCTGAGGTGCTGATACCTCCCTTTAACAAGAGATTAAAGTTCATGGATATGTACAGGATTATCTATTTCATTTGCTTGATGAGTTCAGGCAATATTAAATTATTACTTTACCCACAGTAAACAAGCCTACAGCTTTGACAAGTCCCTTTGTTTTAGGTTAGACATCTAGTTTTACGATGACAGACCAGCTTTCTACGGTGTCGATTGCTGTCACTGAAATCAACATGCAGGTTGAGTCCGTGATTAAGAAAGCGAATGCAATGTTGTCAATTATCTCAAGAGGGTTGGAATATAAAAGCACAGTTGTGCTACTGAGACTTTATAAAGCTCTGGTTAGGCCCCATTTGAAGTACTGTGTCCAGTTTTGGTCCCCACACCTCAGGAAGGACATACTGGCACTGGAGCGTGTCCAGCAGAGATTCACACGGATGATCCCTGGAATAGTAGGTCTAACATATGAGAAACAGCTGAGGATCCTGGGATTGTATTCATTGGAGTTTAGAAGATTAAGGGGAGATCTAATAGAAACTTACAAGATAATACATGGCTTGGAGAGGGTGGACGCTAGGAAATTGTTCCGTTAGGTGAGGAAACTAGGACCTGTGGACACAGCCTTAGAATTAGAGGGGGTCAATTCAGAACAGAAATGCGGAGACATTTCTTCAGCCAGAGAGTGGTGGGCCTGTGGAATTCATTTCCGCAGAGTGCAGTGGAGGCCGGGACGCTAAATGTCTTCAAGGCAGAAATTGATAAATTCTTGATGTCCCAAGGAATTAAGGGCTACGGGGAGAATGCGGGTAAGTGGAGTTGAAATGCTCATCAGCCATGATTGAATGGCGGAGTGGACTCGATAGGCCGAATGGCCTTACTCCCGCTCCTATGTCTTATGGTCTTAAAAGGCATTCTCCCAAAAAACTTGGGAGCTGACTCTCACTTATCTCATCAAAAGTTCACTGCAGACAGCAATGGCCTCTTGTTTTCTTATAGATGGTTATGTTGCCTTTTAGATCCCATCATGCACACCCATGGCATTACTTATGATGGATATCTAAATTATTCTGGCAGACGTGTAACCAGTAATTATTGGTGCACCTAGCACAAACTATAGTTTATTCAAAACAACTAGCTTTATACTGTCCTCCACCCCACTCTTCTCAACTTTGACAATATGACTATTATTTTTCAAGGAGCCCACATTGCTCTTATTTATTTTCTCAAGGGCAATTAATATTACCCTAACCAGTGACACCCGTGTCCCATGAATGTATTTTGTAAAAATCCTTTGTTCAGCATGACATTCCAGGATTTAAACTATCATCTCCTAGGTTTTTCATAGCATCACCCTATTCTAATTCTAAAACCTCTTTAGGCACTATATTTCTCTTCGCTTTCGGCCTCAGTAAAACACTCCCTAAATTCCTCCTCATTATTTTGCCTGTCTCTAACTCATTCATTTCTAACTCTTTCCTCCAAATTACATCAGGGAGTACTTTTACTCTCAAAATCACTACTTAAACATGCTATGGTTCTGGTGAAAACAACCCATATGCTGCTATCACCAGTGGATGGCAACTGAAAATAGTGCCAAGGATCGGTTTTGCATGACTAGAATTAGAGATAACATTCATTTAGAGCCTGAGCTGTTTTGTGTCAAAATACTGAAAAACTGACAACATATAGGATGGAAATCAGCCTTTTGCTCCCCATAAGTTACCCAGTTCAAACTGAGCTATAGTTGATCAAAACCCAACATCATTTGGTGGATTATATAAACAACCCAAGGAACACCAATTACAGAACCAATTTCACAGAAAACATTTCCAACTAAACTAACTGAACAAGTGGTCAAGTTACTTTTTGAACCAGCAATGCATGCTTCAGAGGAGGGGAAAAACAAATTGTCGAACCACAGGCATGGGGCAGAAACATGTAGAAACTTGGATGAAATCACAAATGATACATGAAGGTTGCAAAAATAAATTTTATTGAACAGAAGCATAACAATTAAAATAATGATGATAACAAATGAATGGTGTTGTGAAGATTACATGGCCGGGCTGGAATGAACAGTAGGAGGAATGGGGAAGGGAGTAGTGAAAGGCGGTATGAGTATTGAGAGGGTATTTGCGACCAGCAGACGAGGGATGTCAGTTGGGAGAGTGGAGTGGGGTGGAGATGAGAGG
>NC_057725.1:37128603-37143302 GCF_004010195.1 Chiloscyllium plagiosum
GGGGTCACGTGCCCGCGATTTCCGGTCGCCGTGGCAATAAATAGTGCTCCGGAAGTAGCTATCGGCCTCTGTCTTTCTCTGGGGAAGGTTCTGGAAGGAGCTGCTGGGGTAGCGGCGGGGAGTCGGCTCCTGTATCCGCCCCACATGGTCCCGATGGCGGTGATCTCCCGGGAAAGGCCCCGCCCGGCTCAATCCCCCTCCCCCTTATTTCCCGGGACCCTCCCCGGGCCCAGAGGGCTCCCGTTTGAACTTTTCTCTCTTTGAAATCCCGTTTTCAGATCCCGGGTGGAAATGTGGAGCTGGCGGTGCCGGGGCTCCGGCTGAAGGATGACCCGAGTCTGGAGCGAGTGGGCGGTAGGTCTCTGAGACAGTCCGCTGGAGCTTTCTGATGGTTTACTCTTTAGCAGATTGATAATTCTCTGTAATCTCCTGCTTTACTCGACACTAACAGCCACGTGCACTCGCTTTATAAAACCAGAAGGATCTGAGATTAATGATTTACTGAGCAGAAAATGATGTTTAACTCACGATGGTCTTCATAGCCTTCTGTGATGAGACTGCCTTAAGGCATTGCTGATTACTGCTCAGGATTTAATCAAATGTGACCAGTGGAGTGCCACAAGGATCGGTGCTGGGTCCTCTACTTTTCATCATTTATATAAATGCTTTGGATGTGAGCATAAGAGGCACAGTTAGTAAATTTGCAGATAACACCAAAATTGGATGTGTAGCGGACAGCGAAGAGGGTTCTCAGATTACAACAGGATCTTGACCAGATGGGCCACTGGGCTGAGAAATGGCAGATGGAGTTTAATTCTGATAAATGTGAGGTGCAGGACTCACATTTATTTTGGGAAAGCAAATCTTAGCAGGACTTATACACCCAATGGTAAGGTCCTAGGGAGTGTTGCTGATCAAAGAGACCTTGGAGTGCAGGCTCATAGCTCCTTGAAAGTGGAGCTGCAGGTAGATAGGATAGTGAAGAAGGTGTTTGGTACGTTTTCTTTTTATTGGTCAGAGTATTGAGTACAGGAGTTGGGTAGTCATTTTGTGGCTATACAGGACATTGGTGAGGCAACTGTTGGAATAGGGTTCAGAAACGATTTATAAGGATGTTGCCAGGTTTGGAGGATTTGAACTACAGGGAGAGGCTAAACAGATTGGGGCTGTTTTCCCTGGAGTGTTGTAGGCTGAGGGGTGACCTCATAGCGGTTTACAAAATTGAGGAGCATGGATAGGATAAATAGACAAAGTCTTTTCCCTGGTGTCGGGGAATCCAGAACTAGAGGGCACAGGTTTAGGGTGAGAGGGGAAAGATGAGACCTAAGGTGGCAACCTTTTCACAGAGGGTGGTATGTGTATGGAATGAGCTGCCAAGAGGAAGTGGTGGAGGCTGGTACAATTGCAACATTTAAGAGGCATTTGGATGGGTATATGAATAGGAAGGGTTTGGAGGGGTATGGGCCAGGTGCTGGCAGGTGGAACTAAATCTGGTTGGCATGGACGGGTTGGATTGAAGGGTCTGTTTCCATGCTGTACATCTGACTCCAAAATCAATTTTGCAAATTTTAATTTAGAAAAGTATTGAGTAATAGGTTTCTTAAATGGGAAAAGTAACAAATGCCATTGTGAATCTTGCTGTTGTCTGTCTCTTTGTAGCTTTTGATCTCCTGTCCTAATGCTGTTTCAACTGAAAAGTTTAAGGCTTTTTATAATAAAACAAATCTACGTTTGATGCATGTGCTGGGTACTGTTTTGCTCACCCAGTTGCAACTTTGTTTCCATCTGATCTTCTGTATTGGGAGGATCCTGGCAATTAGCTTGGAGGCTTAGATATGTTATGCAAACCAAGTGTGCAATAATCCATGCTTGAGAGTAACAGCTTGAGAATGAAGTAGGCAAAGAAATGGTAGTTGAGTACTAAAATGAGCGACGGTGTTCCTTGTGATAGCTTATTGAACTTCATTAGAACACTGAATTAAAGAATTAGTGACTGGTAATGTTTCTTGGACTGAAATGAGGTGTTGTCCAGCGTGGTGACCTGATTTGGCTTCCTCTGTGGCGGGATGCCAAGTTGAGTAACAAATATAGGATACTAAATCATACAGCATGACAACAGACCCTTCAGTCCAACTAGTCTGCGCTGACCATTTTCCCAAACTAAATTTGTCCCATCTGGCCACTTTTTTGGCCTGTACCTGCATCGACTGCTTCCTCTGGCAGTTCGTTCTGCACACTAACCACTTTTTTAAAAGTTGCCCCTCTTGTCCGCATTAAATCTTTGTTCTCCCTTTAAAAATATGCCCCCTAGTTTTTAACTTTCCCATCCTATGGAAAAGACCTTTGCTGTTCAACTTATCAGTACCTCCTCAGACCTTTTTTCTATAACAATCTCACTTCAACCTCCTATGCTCCAGGTTGGGGGAGGGGGAGGAAGTCCTGGCCTATCCTCGTCACTCAGGCTCTCTATTCCTGGCAAACATCCTTGTAAATCATTCCTGAACCACCTCCCATTTAATAGTAAACCTCCTATAGCAGGGCAACCAGATCTGGACACAGTACTCAAGAAAAGGCCTTGTCAAAGTCTTGTACCTCACCATGATATCCCAACTCCTCTGAAATGTTTGAGCAATCAAGATAAGTATGTTAAACACTGCTGTAACTTGCACTGTCTACCTGTGACCCAAATTTTGAAGCATTAAGCACCCAAACTCCTAGTATCTGTTCTAAACACTACTCTGGGACCTAACATTTAATTGTTTGTGTCCTGTCCTTGTTTTTTTTTACCAAAAATGCAATCCTTCCCATTTATTCAAATTAAATTCCATCTGCCCCTCAGCCCACTGATCCATTGATAAAGATCTCTTGTAATCTTAATACCAATTTTTGATGTCATCAACAACTTACTAACCATGTCTCCTATATTCTCATCTAAATTCCTAATATAAATTACATGCAAGTGGACATAGTACCTGTAGAACACTGCTTTTCACAGGCCTCCAGTCTGAGAAATAATGCTCCACCACACACATACTGTAAAGCCAACTTTGTATCCATCAATTATGAAAAGTGTTTGAATACTGAGGGAGCAGCAATTCTGACTCCAGCCCTGGTCGCTTTCACATCCCTGATTTTTTACTTTTGGCTGTACAAGGCTGATACATGATCTCTGAAAATACTTATGGGCTACAGTAAGCCATTTTATTCTTTGCAGCATTCAATTTATCATGACATAATTGTATATAATGACCTCTGAATTGTTTCTGCAGAATATGACTTTAATTCAAAAGTAGTTGTAATCATTAATATATTGTGACCTGCCTATTTGTAGATATTACTGGGTTCTGGGAGAAACTCGCCTGGTGCGCCCAACTGAAACGTGAAAATGCAAGGAGAAGAAATCCCAAGCCAGTAATGTGCACAAAACTCTTGTCCGCACTAACCTGTTCTGGGTTCACAAGTGATCCATGAAACCATATCGACCACTGCAGTTGGTGGACATTGTTAACTTTGCTTTCAAGGCTAAGTTTGACATTTTCTGGAGTGTACCTGTGCTTCTTTCCCTCCTGGCAAATCTCTTAAAGAGCACGCTCTGCTGTATTTTCACCAGGTAAGCACAATTCAAGGTGTCAGTTTTCATTTTATAGTTATTTTATGGCATGATGACTTTGCATTGCTTACATGTTAGTTATTTGGGATCTGCTGGTGGTGTTGCAGATTTGGTTTACCTCTGATTTCGTTTACCTCTGATTTCTGCAGGGACTGCTGTACTGATTTTTTTTTTCTAAGCCTCTGAAGTCTAATCTACTTAGGTGCTTATCCAGAAATGTACATTACACAGTCTAGCATTCTCGATAATGACCTTATCTGGTCCAGGGTTAAAACGTTTATACTCATGATGGTCATCTTAATGACTGAGATTGCTTTAAAAGTGACTGATTAACCTGGGATGAGGATGAAGCAAATAGTTAGTGTATGCAATGCATTGCATGAATGTCTGTCACAGATATAAATTCATAGAGCAAGATAATTACTCCTCCAACATTACTACTCCAATTACTCCATTTTCCCACTTAACAACAATAACCTCACTTTCTTTTTTAAGAAAAAGACATGATCCATAATAGGTGACCCTGCTTCCCGATGGACATCAAAGTTTGAGTTGAGCAACGTAGCTTTTTTTTTAAAAAAAAAAGTCTCCCTCATCTCCTTCCTGAACTCAAGAATGAACTGTCCTTCATGGAGGCACCCATTCCAAGTTCACCTGGACAGACTTGACTTCAGTCAGGATACCTCTAATTACTAACTTAGTAATTAATGAGTTCAGCCTGCCTAACCTAGCCTCATAGGGTAGGCTGCTAAGTATCTATTTTAGTCAATCATGAATTGGTGTGTATATATCCTTCATTGTGGTTTTCATATGTGCCAGCTTTCTTAATAAAGAATAGTATTGTTAACATTGTGCTTGCTATACATGCCCATGTCATTGTCATGGGCTAGAACACTCAATGTCAGCACCTGAGTTCTGCAGTCATTTTCCACTTAATTTTTATTCTCCCAGCCAAATTAATAGCTTTACACTTACCCACATTATACTACTTTGTCACTTTTTTCCAATTCAGTCAACTCTGCACTTCTATTAGATTAGATTCCCCACAGTGTGGAAACAGGCCTTTCAAGTCCACACACTCTCCAAAGAGCAACCCATCAAGACCCATTTCCCTCTAATGCACCTAACACTATGGGCAATTTAGCATGGCCAATCCACCTAACCTGCACATCTTTGGACTGTGGGAGGAAACTGGAGTACCTGGAGAAAACCCATGCAGACACGGAGAATGTGCAAACTCCACACAGATTGTCACCCAAGGCTAAAATCTAACCTGGGTCCCTGGCGCTGTGAGGCTGCAGTTTTAACCACTGTGCCACCCAAATTCTCTATTTCCTTATTTATTTAGTATTCTCTTTAATAATTTTCCTCTAACTGTCATCTGAATTTAATATGTTGCCTTTATTGATCACTGTAATCCTTGCATTAAGATTATGCAATTTTTGAAATACCTTAACAGCAATAATAACTGTCACTTCAAGTTGCTGAAGAAGTTGAGATATTGAATAAGTAGATTTTTTCAAACTTGTAATGCTATCTGGTTATGTAGATATTTTGCAGGAACATTCCTGATAACTGTCTCTGTAGGATCAGCATTAACAATGAATCTGTTTAGTTTTACTTATGTTTAATGGTATCTAAATTAACACCCAGATTAACATTATGTTCCAGATGCCACTATATTGGACATGAGTGAATCAGGCGGTAATGAGTTTCTGAGAACACCCCCCATGGAAAAGCTGGAATGAATTTCAACATCTGACCTGGTTCCCCAGCAGAATATTACACACTTAAGTGCCACTTAAGGCTTGTAAATGTGCAATAATCACTTTGGTTGTATGGAATATATTCAAATAAAGATCCTTATTCAAATTATCAATGCTTTTAAATTGTCCATTGTATTATTTTTGATAACACTGTTTAGAATGGATTGTTGAACCTGCCGTGTTGGTCAATGAGATCATGCCTGAACTGTGATCTAACACCAAAATATTTATTCCTTTTACAGTGTCCTATGTTCAGTGACTGACTTGCTTCTAATGACTTTAAGATCAGATGTAGGACTTTTTATTAAGGAAGATGAGAATCATGGGGCTGGGGTGAAAGAAAAGGATTATTTCTTAGTAAGGCAGTGAAATAAACATGTTGGTTTTTTAAAAAAAAGCTAGGAGACATACAGAAATTAGCATGTTTCCAGATAATGTATTCAATAGTGCAAACTCATATTTTGGCCCAAATCCCATTCTTGGGGAACGGTCAGCACTTGGGAATAAAGGTTATCTGCAGCATAAGATTTTGTTCCTTCCTGTGTAGGAAAATGTGACTTAGTCCAAAGACCAAACAACAGTCAGCCATAATGCACATTGTGTTGCATTGTTACATGATTACTTTGAGTAGTCATGAGAAGAATTCTAACAGACATCACAGCAAGGGCATAGGTCAATGCTTGTTAAAGGGAAATTTTTATTCTTATGTCTTTGATCTAGATTAATGTGGCTATTGTGACTGTATAAATATATTTAGAACTGTCATTGGACTTCTCCAGAGATTTCTTCCACACTGCATTGCTAAGAGCTCTAAAGATCAATTTGTGCTACTGAACACCAGATTCAAGACAAAGATCTCTCCAACAATTGGTGCAGTTGGCAGGATGCTACACCTGTCCTCAGCCAACTGTGGGGCATTTGTCTTCAGTTGCATTTTAGGCTGATGGTGTTTAATAGCCCGAATGCCAGATAAATATCTTATTCAGAGTCCAACTACTTCACTTTTGCATTTTAAAGGGATTGAAATCGTGTGTTCTCTCCTCTCCTCTCCCAGTCCCATCACAGCATTCAGAAGGGAGAATGGCATGAAATGACTACCAGTCACATGAATTCTTTTGTGGACAGAATCTGGTTAGGCAGTGACTCAGAACAAGCCTGACCTAGCCATGGCATAAGTGTGGGGAATTTTGGTTGAGCCACATTGACAATCCAGGATGCAATCTCCTGATGAAGAAGCAGCACTCTGACAGTTAGTGCTTTCAAATAAGCCTGTTGTACTGTAACCTGGTGTTGTGATATTTAACTTTTGACATTCAGGAGAAAGTAGCCAGCCTAACTGAAAACCCATCCCACTGAGCATTTAATCCATTTATCAACACCTGCTTGTATGCACTGACCAGGTGTACTGTAGCAACTTGCCAACAACAACGCTTCTGATTTTAGTGGGCATACTGGTGAGGTGGTGTAACCTGATAACATTGCTGTTCATAGGGATTAGAGTTATTACTTTAGACTTCCAGATGTAAAGATCAGTCTTTCATTAGCCTAACGCATGGAGAAACTTTGAATACTCCTTGATTCCCTGTTTCCCACTTACTAACATTTAAAAGTATTCTGATCTTGTGTCGAATGTAGGTGACTTCACATTTGTGTACGTTGCTTTGGAAGCAGACTGCAATGTTAATGTTTGGCAAGGTTAGTAATCTTTACAAAGTGCATGCCAGCAAATAATCCATTTGTACATGATTTTAGGTCTTTATAGTCAGATGGTCCTCATTCTCAATTTTTCTAAAATGAGAGACAATCACCTGACCGGAGATCAATAACCAGGGGTGTACTTTAAGGGCAATGGTTTGAGACCATTTCTTGAAGGAAAAACATCCAAAAGAGGTAGGAACCACCACAACATTTAGCATTGGATGAACACCTGGACCCATAACAGCATGTAAGGCAGTTTTCAAGGTGAGAAATGGGATTAGAGCTAATGTGTCCACGATGGTCATCATGCACCTGATGACCTTTTTTTCAGTGCTGTGTGTAATATGAAGCCAAACTGCTGCATAGAGTAGTACAAGTGCCTAAAGATGAAGTTGGAGTTTTACTGTGCAAATAGTTTGGTAGCTTGCTTTGTTCATATATGTTCTTCAACATCAGGACTAATTAACTATTGGTAAAGAACTAATGTCAATGTCAGGCAGCATACCCAGTAAATATACAAGTAAACATAGCAACCTCTAAGGACCAATTGCTGAAAGCTGTGTTGCAGCTGCCTTCAGCTAGTTAGACTTTTACAGCTGTGGACCAATTAACTAGGTCTTCTTGCTGCCCTATGATCTGTTCCATGACTGCAGCTTTTGAGCTCAGAATTGTCAAGGTGGGCATGATTTAGTTTGAAGCTAAGCACCTTTTGTTTTCTTGGGATTGCATTTTACTAGCAGCTTGGAAGTGTTGAACCTTGACCATAAATTCAGTTCTGTTTTAATGTGCGTTTCTTCAATGCACATTGGCTTTAACACGAATGAAGAATTTCAACTTTCCTTACCTGGATTGGCTAAAATGTGGTTCTGGTCCCATAAGTTTGAATGGCATAACTTGTGCAATTTTAACACTATCTCATAAGAATGTAGCTATCACATTATACCAGAACTAACTGTACTGAGAATGAAGTGCAGTCCTTAATGCCCTCTGGTGGCTCATTGGTACCATCTGCATCCTTTCCATTTGAGGAAAAATGAACTGAACTCCCATTTTTGCAATTCTGGAGCTAGTATGTCCTCTAAAGAGATTACTGGTGCTTTTGACTTGGATTTAGCTCCTGTTAAAAACATTAATGTTAGTTTATTAACTAGAGCATGTAATTAGGAATAATTATCTCTGAACTGAGGCATAGCATGCACATGTCCTTTTCCCTAAACTTTTAGTATCACCAGTGCCACAAGGTTGAAAGGATGATAAACTTCTCTTTTTAAAAAAAAAACTGCAGATGCTGGAAAAACGCAGGCCTACCACCATCAGATAAAGAGAAATCAGTTTGTTTCTGGTCTAGTGACCCTTCAGAATTTAAGGTTTTTTCTGTTGTAACCATGGCTTAACTTAGAAGAATTCGTCGTAGAGCTGCACAACATGGAAAAGTACTCTTCGATCAAACTTGTCCATGCTGTCCAGATATCCTAAATAAATTTAGTCCAGTTTGCCAGCATTTGGCCTATATTCCTCTAAACCCTTCCTATTCATATATCCATCCAGATGTGTTTAAATGTAATTATACTAGCCTCCATCACTTCCTCTGGTAGCTCACTTCATTTATGCACCACCCCCTCGAAAACATTTCGATGCCTTTGTGATGGAGGTAGATGAAAGAAGGGGAATTATAGACTGATTAGCTTAACCTCTGTCATGGGGAAAATGCTTGAGTCTATTACTGAGGAAGAAATAGCAAGGAATCTAGATAGAAATTGTCCTGTTTGGCAGAAGTAGCATGGGTTCATGAAGGGTAGGTAATGCTTAACTCATCTACTGGAATTCTATGAAGATATAAGCATAATGGACAACAGGGACCCAGTAGATATGATGGATCTAGATTTCCAAAAAGCTTACAATGAGGTGCTGCAAAAAACGCTGATGCGTAAGATACAGATACAAGGTATTACAGGCAATCTGTTAGCATGGATAGAGAATTGGTTAACCAACAGGAAGCAAAGAGTGGGATTAAATGTGCCCTTTTCTGGTTGGCAGTGACTAGTGGTGTTGTAGTTAAACTGGTCCTTTCTCAAGGTGACTGTGCCCTTGGTTTTATTTTTCCAGAGAGGTGGGGTGGGGGCAGTAATTAGCCAGGCTCCAGCTAGACTGGGTTTGAATGGTTTAATGAGGCCCTTTTTGCTTACACCTACCAGATATTGCCTCCAACAGTAGGCATTCAAGACTTTAAAAATAAGATATAATCAAAAGGGATTGGCCAGCTAGCTGTGTAACTAGTCTTCATTTAGATTAGTCAGTTGAGTTCAGCTGGCATCTGTGTGAGGAGCTGACACTCTCCGCTTCTGTCTTCAATGCCTGTAAGACTTTGTTTCATTTTTTTTCCTTTTGTGCTAAGGGATATTGGGATTGTTGCAAGTAGTTTGGCACAGCATCATTAAGTTGGGATAGCCTGTCATGTTCAGATAGGATAAACTATTTCGCGTTCTATTTTTCTGTTCTTTGTGTTTCATTCAGTATTCTTGTAAATAAATTCTATTTTTGTTTGTCTGACCAGCTTATTCTCTCCTGGAATATCCACTGTACACTTGCTTAAATCAAATAGCAAAGTTAGGTCTGGGCTACTTTTTTGAAATGTTTTGAGCGGTCTGGCCTGATCCAGTGTACCTCTGGGATCAGTGTTGACACCACTTATTCACAACTTACATAGACGATTTAGAGTTGTGGACCACGTGTAGTGTGTCAAAGTTTGCAAATGACACGAAGATCAAGCAAAGTGTGCAGAGCACTGTGAAACTTTGCAAAGGGCCAATTTCAGAGTTGGTAGAGGTCTGACAAAGGAGTACAATATAATGTGACATCATCAATTTGGTAGGAATAACAGTAAAAAGGACTATTACTTGAATTGTAAAAAAAATGTAGCATGCTGCTATGCAGAGGAACCTGGTTATCCTTATGCATGAATCACAGTAGGTTGGTTTGAAGGTGCAATGAATAATTAAGAAGGCAAATGCAGTTTTATCCTTCATTGCTAAAGGAATTGAGTTTAAAAGCAGGGAAGTTATGTTGCAGCTGCACAGGATGCTGTTGAGGTTACACCTGGAGTACTGTGTGCAGTTTTGGTCTCTTTACTTGAGAAAGGATGTACTGGCACTGGAGGGAGTGTAGAGGAGGTTCACTAGGTTGATTCCGGAGTTGAGGGGTTTAACTTATGAGGAGAGACTGAGTAGACTGGGATTATATTCATTGGAATTTAGAAGAATGAGGGGGGAATCTTATAGAAACATATAAAATTGCGAGAAGAATAGATAAGTTTTAAGTAGAGAGGATGTTTCCACTGATGGGTGAAACTAGGACAAGAAGGCATAGCCTCAAAATTAGAGGGAGCAGATTTAGGATTGAATTGAGAAGGAAATTGTTCATCCAGAGGATTGTGAACCTATGGAATTCTCTGCCCAGTGAAGTAGTTGAGGCCTCCTCAGTAAATACTTTTAAAGCTAAGAGAATCTTTTGAACAGTAAAGAAATTAAGGGTTAGAGTGAGAATGTGGGTAGGCGGAGCTGAGGCCACAAAAAGATCAGCTACTATTTTAGTGAATGGGGGGAGCAGACTCAAAGGGCCAGATGGTCCACCCCTCCTCCTGGTTCTTATGTTCTTTTAAATCTTTCCCATCTCACCTTAAACCTATGTCCTCTAGTTTTGAACTCCCCCATCTGGGGAAAAGACTTTGTCTATTTACCCTATCCATGTCTGTAATAATCTTTTAAATCTATATAAAGTCACCCCTCAACCCCTACGCTCCAGGGAAAATAGCCCCAGTCTATTCAGCCTCTTCCTATAGCTCAAAGCATCCAACCCTAGATCCTTGAAAGTCCTTTCTGAACCCTTTCAAGTTTCACAACAGCCTTCCTATAGCAGGGAGACCAGAATTGCATACAGTATTTCAAAATAACCTAACCAATGTCCCGTATAGCCACAACATGACCTCCCAATTCCTATACTCAATGCACTGACCAATAAAGGCAAATATACCAAACGCCTTCTTTGCCCTGTCTACCTGCAACTTCACTTTCAAGGAACTATGAACTGTACTCCAAGGTCTCTTTATTCAGCAATAGTTCCCCAGGACCTTACCATTAAGTATATAAGTCCTGCCCTGATTTGCTGTTTCAAAATGCAGCACCTCACATTTATCTAAATTAAACTCCATCTGCCACACCTCGGCCCATTGGCCCATCTGATCAAAATCCCATTGTACCCAAAGGGCACCTTTTTCACTGTCTGCTACACGTCCGATTTGGTATTTTTTGCAAACTTACTAACCTTGATGTATCTACTTCTGTGTCCAATTTGAATTTAGTTCGCCTATCATTTACCATAGCGTCTGGGTACCTGAATTCATCCTGCATGTCTGTCACCAAGGGAGTCAATCTCCCAGTAGGTCTGCCTTACCCCCAGGAAGAGTTCATTTTGCCCCCTCTGTCCATCACTGTAGAACCGGGTGCAGACTGCCATGGTCTATTAATTCTTTGCATTGGTGCTGCAGCTGTAACCCTCTCTATAAAACTGGCTGGTGGCATTCCATGGCATTGACTACACCCTATTTATTTGCAAACTTACCATTGGTGGATCTCTGAGTAAATGCTTTTCTCCTATGATTGTAAGAAGCGTTGGTTCTTTGTAAAGCTTTAACTATTGTGGTCAATTTAATGTTTTGTTTCCTTGTTCCCTATTGTTACTTCCCCCGTTTCATTCTCTTAGGTTCTGAAGGAGGGTCCCTGGATGTGAAATAATAACTCTTTTCTCTCTAGTGATGCTGCCAAAACTGCAAAGTTCCTCAAATTTGTTTTTGTTTGTTTCAACTCTGGCACCTGCATTTCTTTGTTTTTTCTCATTATCCAAGGTTGGTTTTCCCTTTGGCCTCTCTTTTCCTATTTAAATAAAAACTCTTGTTGCCCATCTTGAGTTAATTGCAAGTTTACCTGAAGTTTATTTCCCCCTGTTTATTTTTTGGCTTTTTATGATTTCCTAATCTTGTGCCTTACCACTAATCTTTACCATGTCTATGTTTACGTTTTAAATTTTATCCAATTCTTAACGTCCTTGATGAACCATGTTGGTTTATTCCCTTCCTAGAATCCTCCTTCCAAGCTTATCTTTTTAAAGTGATGAACTATTTTCTTAAATTTCTTCATTGTTTGGAACTTTTTTCTGGTAAACTCCTTTTCCAGCCCAGTCTAGCCAACTCTAATTTCATTCCTTTGTAATTACTCTTACTTAAGTTTAGTACAGTTGTTTCTCCATCTCAAACTAAAAGCTAAATTCTGCCATGCTATGGTCCCTGTTTTCTCTGGGATCTTTTTTCTGGCATCATTTATTAAAACTGCCTTATTATATATCATTCACTAGATCCAAAATAGCCTGATCTATGTTTGGATCCACTACACTTTGTTCCAGAAAACTGTCCTGAATGCACTCTGAATTCTTCCTCATGGCTACCCCTGCCAATCTGACTTTCCCAATGTACTTGAAGATTTTTACATGCCCTCATCTCCTAATTTATTCTCTGTCCTATACTATAGCCAGTGCTAGGTTGTCTACAGACTACTCACGCTCCTGTCCCCTTCTTTTGATATTATACTCATGATAAAACTACAAATGTGTTGAAGAGTTAACAGCACAACCCCTGTTGCAAACCCCAGAAAGACATTTTGAACAGAAGGTCATGTTGAGTGTTTGGACAATTTGAAATCCTTTTGTGAGAACATTGACTAAGGCTGCGCTAATGCATTGTGCATGGGATGGAGTTTCATGGGGCAAGTAACAAGCAGTTGGTCACTATCCAGAGCTTGATTTGAATTTTTATTTATGATCTCAATTGCCAGGAACATAAAAGAACTATCAAAGTGGAATTTGATGAGGCAATATGTGTTGCCTTAATTTACAAATCTCTTGTCAGTAAAGCTGTGTGAAAGCAAAAGCACAATTCTGGAAAACAGAAGATTTCAAAGTACTTTTTAATATAATGAGAATTTACCCTTGAAGAGGATAAATGTTTCGTTTTGCATGACACTAACCTGAATAGTTTAAATTTTAAAAATGACATTTCCTACCAAGAGGGCAGTGCTGCTTTCTGGGTTATTTCCCTATGTGATAATGGCAGCATTGTGACACTTCAAAAATTACCTTTTTGGTTTAAGATGTGTACGTCCCTGTGGATAAACAGTGATGTTTCTTTTTTCTGACACATTGTCTGAAATGAAGTGAAGGCATCTCTAAATCCCATGCACAGTTTCTAGTTCTCCAGTCTTTTCGTTTTGTTATGCATCACCAGAATTTAACGAGAAGACTGAAGAATCCGATCGCTGCATGTTTGTGATAAGCTCTAAATACAGCTCTCTCATTGATTGCTGGAATGAAGCATTTTGTATGCAAATGAAGTATGGATTGGCAGAGCTAATGCTGCCAGGATGGAAAATAACAAACATTTAGTCCCTTGAATACACTGTTTGCATAAGCTTTAAGTAACTTTGAACAGGAAAGTGTTTTGCCTAATTATAATGCACAATGCAACTTAGACCCCTTGTTGTATTTTGTAATTCTAATCATTGGGAGAAATATGAAATACAGTCCATTGTAATTATACAAAGTTATTCTTTTCCAAACAAAGTAACCATAGAACTGACCATTTGAATAACTGTTATGGTGAAAATGCACTGCATTGGGAAATATTCATTCTTTGACACTTGTGTTGGATATTTGTGTGTTTAAAGATTTTATTCTTAATCCTTCATCTTTTCGTTCTCCTATCCTAATACCACTTTTTAGTTTAGTTTACTGTGATCACAGACGACTCTGCATCTGAGTTAAGAAGTTATGGGTGTTCTCACTCCAGAAAATTGACATATACTTTAGGCTAACAATTCAGTGCAGAATAGGCAAGTGAAGTAAGTGCATTATCTGATATAATCCCTTTGAGATGAAATTGAAAATTCCAGCTACATATTTGGATGATACTATTCAAATTCTGTGGTGTGCTGGCCAATATTTAATCCTTGACCAACAACATAAAAGAAGAGAAAATGAGGTCTGCAGATGCTGGAGATCAGAGATGGAAATGTGTTGCTGGAGAAGCGCAGCAGGTCAGGCAGCATCTAGGGAACAGGAGAATCGACGTTTCGGGCATTAGCCCTTCTTCAGGAATGAGGAAAGTTTGTTCAGCAGGCTAAGATAAAAGATAGGGAGGAGGGACTTGGGGGACGGGCGTCGGAAATGTGATAGGTGGAAAAAGGTCAAGGTGAGGGTGATAGGACAGATTGGGGTGGGGGCGGAGAGGTCGGGAAGAAGATTCTATCAGGACATAGTGATCAAAAATGGTGTGTTTTGGCTTGTGCATGAGATGAATTTTCATAGACCAGCTGCCATATCTCACGAGGGTAGCAATCTAATCTCATTTTCACTGTCTTATCAATATAGTCAAGACTGCTTAAACAGGAGGTGCAAGACTTGCGCCCACACCTCCCCTCTCACCTCCCTCCAAGGCCCCAAAGGAAACTTCCATATCCGCCACAGATTCACCTGTACCTCCACACATATCATCTATTGCATCCCCTGTACCCGATGTGGCC
>NC_057725.1:37144226-37247096 GCF_004010195.1 Chiloscyllium plagiosum
CCTCTTTCCACCTATCACATTTCTGACGCCCCTCCCCCAAGTCCCTCCTCCCTATCTTTTATCTTAGCCTGCTGGACAAACTTTCCTCATTCCTGAAGAAGGGCTAATGCCCGAAACGTCGATTCTCCTGTTCCCTAGATGCTGCCTGACCTGCTGCGCTTCTCCAGCAACACATTTCCATCTCAACAACATAAAACCCAATTAAGCAGTCGTTCACTTCATTATTATTTGTAGATACTGGTGTAAAGTCAAGGCTATTTTCCTATATAACATTAGCTGTTCTTCAGAGTAATATTCATTGTCTTTACAATGAAGCAAGAATGTGAAAAGAACAGTGCAAATTATAACCACTGGTATGTTTTGACAGTAAATGCTGGCAGACAATTAGACAGTGCTAATGTCCATGCTTGCTACTAATGAATATATTTTTTGCTAGACTTCACTTAATGTTGGTCAGAACTGAACCAACATTTTACCTAGCTCTTGCCTGGAATGCTGGTGCTGCTATCTTTGCCCATATTCAGATTATCAACATTAATGTTGATTATACAGTATTTACGATAAAGATGTGGTTTATGATGTTGCAACAAATTTACATTGATTAACTTAGAGAAATGGCATTTCTACTGACGTGTTTTTTTTTTCAAATTTTAAGTGCATAAGCAGAGTATAATATACTTTATTTGTCTGGGTTCGTTGTATTCAGTAATGCGTTGATTGGTTAAACTAATGGTTAGTGTTGTTTTTAACAAATGTGGGAAAACAAGGGAGGGAACTAAAGCAGAATAATGGTGCAGGGGGAGATAATGCATTTTAACCCCTGTGGTGTCCATCTGTGTCTAAAAGCTTCTAGATGCCAGCATGTTTCCTCTCTACGGACACCAGGGCACATATGTAGCTATGGAAGATGCAGTCAGTCAGGAATTAAAAGCCTCCACCATGACTTGCTGCCTGGACCTGTTGATGATTACTTTTTAAAAAAAATATATTTTATTGGAAAAATAGATTTTTTAATATTACAACAAATGCAAAACAATAGAATTCAAAACAGTATAATAAAACCCCAACCAACCCTCATGTACAAATGTTTAAAGAAATATAGGAAAGTATAGAATTAAAAAAAACCCAAACTAGCTATTTAACAAAATTTAAAAAAACAACAAACTAATAAATAGTAATAACTTAGCCCAGCCAAACAAAACGCCCATATGTTCACAGTTCCTCCTCCCTGGATATTGATCTCATAAAACACAATTGTTTTATGGCTATATAAAAGCCCTTGTTAGTGTGGCAGATAAATCTGTGTCCAGGTACTCCAAAAAAGGGCAGCCATGTCTTATAAAAATTCTCAGTTTTGTGGTGTACCATATTTGTGAGAAAATCCAGGGGAATATGCTCCTTAACAATCTTTCGCCAATACAACAGGCCCGGGGGGGTTTTCAGATATCCAACTTAAGAAAATATTCTTTCTTGCAAAGAATGTGAGAATATTGAAAAGCATTTTCTTATGCAAGTCTGCAGGAAATACAGAGGGCAGGCCCAAAAGGAGAGAGATAGGGTCCTTCTCCACCCTTACACCCAAAATCCTCTCCATTGCGCCCGCCACAGCACTCCAATATGTTTGAAGCCTATCGCAAGACCAGAGACAATGGGTAAGGGTGCCCGTGTAGACCTTGCACTTGGGACATGCTGAAGATACCCCTGGTTTAAATTTTGACAAACGGTCCGGAGCCAACTGGACTCTGTGGAGAATCTTCATCTGTAAAGCATGGGTCCTATTGCAAATTGATATCTTCCTTGCATTCTCCCAAATATCCTCCCATGCCTCTAAAGAGACTTCAACACCCAGCTCTCTCTCTCTCCCACATCCTGCAAAGTCGATCAAACTCATCTGAGGGGGCACCCCCCAGTTGATGATATAAAGTACTGACAGAAAGTGTACTCTTAGGACTTAGCACACTTCTCTCTCTGTCGGATTTGTAGGGATCAGTCAAAAGAGTGGTAGTTTTTTGAATAAAATCCCTAACTTGAAAAAAACCGAAAGAGGTCTCTATTAGATAACTCATACTTTTGTACTAGCTGATTGAAGGACATCATTACGTCTCCCTCAAATAAATCGCCCATGCAAGACACACCCCTAGTTGCCCAAAGTTTAAATCCGGAATCTATCATACCCAGTTGAAAATCCGGCATACCCACTAAAGGTGTAAACAAAGATGTTTTGCCATATTGCTTTCACTCTGCCGAATTGCTCTCCATGCTTTAACAGTATTGAAAACTATTGGGTTATGGCAATATTTCCTAACTGTCCTTATTTTGTCCAAAAACAGCAAACTGGTAAGGGGGCACCTTGCCCGGGAGGCTTCGATATCTAGCCATATTGAAAGAGGATCTCCACATACCCAATCATTCACGTAGGTCAAAAGCTTAATTCGTAATTTTTAATGTCTGGAAGGTCCACTCCCCCCAATCTGTGAGGTAGTTGCAGTTTAGCTAATTTAATGAGGGGCCGCTTACGATGCCAAATAAAGGAGCTAAACCAACAATTCAGTCTCCTATCTTATTGAAAATCACGGGGAGTATCTGTATCAGGTATAGCAAACAGGGGAGAATATTCATCTTAGTAAGCGCTATCCGAACCAACCACAAGACTGGAAGTGCCTCCCATCTTTGAAGGTCTTGTTAAAGGGTTTAGATGGAGAGGAATTTGTTAAATATGTACAAGAAAATTTTCTGATTCAGTATGTGGATGTACCTACTAGAGAAGGTGCAAAATGTGACCGACTCTTTGGAAATAGGGCAGGGCAGGTGACTGAGATGTCAGTGGAGGAGCACTTTGGGGCCAGCGACCATAATTCTGTTAGATTTAAAATAGTGATGGAAAAGGATAGACCAGATCTAAAAGTTGAAGTTCTAAATTGGAGAAAGGCTAATTTTGATGGTATTAGGCAAGAACTTTCAAAAGCTGATTGGGGGCAGATGTTTGCAAGTAAAGGGACGGCTGGAAAATGGGAAGCCTTCAGGAATGAGATAACGAGAATCCAGAGAAACTATATTCCTGTTAGAGTGAAAGGAAAGGCTGGTAAGTATAGGGAATGCTGGATGACTAAAGAAATTGAGGGTTTGTTTAAAAAAAAGAAGGAAGCATATATAAGGTATAGACAGGATAGATTGAGTGAATCCTTAGAAGAGTATAAAGGCAGTGGGAGTATACTTAAGAGGAAATCAGGAGTGCAAAAAGGGGGCATGAAATAGCTTTGGCAAATAGAGTTAAGGAGAATCCAAAGGATTTTTAAAATACATTAAGGACAAAAGGGTAACTAGGGATAGAATAGGGCCCCTCAAAGATCAGCAAGGCAGCCTTTGTGTAGAATCGCAAAAAATGGGAGAGATACTAAACGAGTATTTTGCATCAGTATTTACTATGGAAAAGGATGTGGAAGATATAGAAAATAGCGAAATAGATGGTGACACCCTGCAAAATGTCCATATTACAGAGGAGGAAGAGCTGGAAGTTTTGAAACACATAAATACCCAGGACCTGATCAGGTGTACCCTAGAACTCTGTGGGAAGTTAGAGATGTGATTGCTGGGCCTCTTGCTGAGATATTTGTATCATCGATAGCCACAGGTGAGGCACCAGAAGACTGGAGGTTGGCTAACGTAGTGCCACTGTTTAAGAAGGGTGGTAAGGACAAGCCAGGGAACTATAGACCAGGGCCTGACGTCGGTGGTGGGCAAGTTGTTGGAGGGAATCCTGAGGGACAGGATGTACATGTATTTGGAAAGGCAAAGAATGATTTGGAATAGTCAACACGGCTTTGTGCATGGGAAATCATGTCCCACAAGCTTGACTGAGTTTTTTGAAGAGGTAACAAAGAGAATTGATGAGGGCAGAGCGGTAGTTGTGATCTATATGGACTTCAGTAAGGCGTTCGACAAGGTTCCCCATGGGAGACTGGTTAGCAAGGTTAGATCTCACGGAATAAAGGGAGAACTAGCCATTTGGATACAGAACTGCCTCAAAGGTAGAAGATAGAGGGTGGTGGTGGAGGGTTGTTTTTAAGACTTGAGGCCTGTGACCTGTGGAGTGCCACAAGCATCGGTGCTTGGTCCTCTACTCTTTGTCATTTACATAAGCGATTTGGATGCGAGCATAAGAGGTACAGTTCGTAAGTTTGCAGATGACACCAAAATTGGTGGTGTAGTGGACAGAGAAGAAGGTTACCTCAGATTACAACAGGATCTTGATCAGATGGGCGAATGGGCCGAGATGGAGTTTAATTCAGATGAATGCGAGGCAATTCTGGTTTCCTTCCTATCAGAAGGATGTTGTGAAACTTGAAAGGGTTCAGAAAAAATTTACAAGGATGTTGCCAGGGTTGGAGGATCTGAGCTACAGGGAGAGGCTGAACAGGCTGGGGCTGCTTTCCTTGGAGCGTCGGAGACTGAGGGATGATCTCATAGAGGTTTACAAAATTAAGAGGGGCATGGATAGGATAAATAGACAAAGTCTTTTCCCTGGGGTGGGGGAGTCAAGAACTAGAGGGCATAGGTTTAGGGTGAGAGGGGAAAGATATGAAAGGGACCTAAGGGGCAACGTTTTCACGCAGAGGATGGTACGTGTATGGAATGAGCTGCCAGAGGAAGTGGTGGAGGCTGGTACAATTGCAGCATTTAAAAGGCATTTGGATGGGTATATGAATAGGAAGTGTTTGGAGGGATATGGGCCGGGTGCTGGCAGATGGGACTAGATTGGTTTGGGATATCTGGTCGGCATGGACGGGTTGGACTGAAGACTCTGTTTCCATGCTGTACATCTGTATGACTCTATTATTGGATAAAATTGGCTTTGAACAGCCGAGCCAAAACTGGAGTAATGAATATGCCCAAATACACAAACCCAGCTGTGACCACCTAAATGGGAACCTATAGTCACCCTCAAGACCTAGCTCCTTCATAAGACCACCCATAGGCATAGCCTCTGATTTCGCAAAATTAATCTTGTACCCCGAAAAATCACCAAATGTGCAAATGCATTGTATCAGGCAAGACACTGAAACTGCTGGGTTTGTCAAAAAAGTTAGGACATCGTCTGCATACAACGAAATCTTATGTAATTTTGACCCCACGTCTGGAGCTGATATATTGGGATCCCCACAGATGGCCTCCGCCCAATGGTTCAACCACCAACGTAAAAAGCAATGATGAAAGGCTGCCAGCTGCCCCTAAAAATATTAAAATTGCTTGATCGTACCCAGTTGGTGATGACCGCCGCGAGAGGGTCACCGTAGAGAACCTTTACCCATCTTATAAAGCCTTCGCCCAAACCAAACCGCTCCAAAGTATAGAAAAGGTATGGCCACTCAACTCGGTCAAATGCCCTGTCTGCATCTAGAGAAATCACCAATCCCTGTGTTGACTGTTGGCATGCTTGAATTACATTAAGCAGCCTCCCAAGATTATTGGAGTATCTGTGACCCTTTATGAAACCCGTCTGATCCTTTTTAATAATAGAAGGTAACACAGTCTCCAGCCTTAACGCGAGAGTCATAGAAAGGATTTTAAAGTCTACATTTAAGAGTGAGATGGGCCAGTATGAAGTACAGTATTCCAGGTGTTTCCTGTTTTTAAGGATAAGTGAAATATTAGCCTCTCTTACAGATGATGGGAGACAACTATGACTGTATGAATCATTAAACATATTTAGCATCAGGCCTGACAGTATACTTACAAATTCCTTATAGAACTCACTGGGAAGTCTGTCAGGACCGGGCGCCTTTCCACTCTGAAGCTGCCTCACAGCTTCCTGCACGTTTTGCTTTGATAACGGGGCATTGAGAAAGGACTCTTGTTCGGGAGTCATACCCGGGAGCTTCAGATCCCTAAAAAGAATTTCCATTTTGGCCTGCCCCTCCTTACAATCCTTGGATTGGTATAACTTAGAGTAACATCTCTGGAACGCCACATTAATCTTTATAGAATCACATGTTAGGTTCCCAGAACCTTCCCTAATCGCCATAATGGCTTGTGGGCACTGCTTTTTCTGGCAAGATACGCTAAGTATTTGCCTGGCTTGTCACCACGCTCAGATAACTTTGCTTTGCAAAAACCATGTTGCTGCTCACCCTTCTGCTGCTTCCTACTGGCGGAATATGAAATAACTAACCCCCTAGCATAGGCTTTGGCAGGTTTCCAGAGGACGGATGAGCTACCAACTGAGCCTAAGTTAATGTCTAGGAACACCCGAAATTCCCGAGAGAAATGCTCCACAAACTTATTATCCTTGAGGATAACAGGATCCATTCGCCAGTTCCTCAAACCCACTGTAACATCCTTAATCTTAACCATAAGGTACACTGGAGCACGATCAGAGATGGTAATATTACCAATTGTACAAGATGCAACTAAATCCAGGGTTACTGCAGGGGTCAGAAAAAAATCAATCCTAGTGAGACAGATTGGAAAAAAAACGTAAACTTTTTACCTGTAGTGCAGAGGTGCCTCCAGACGTCCATCAACCCTAACTCCTGACACAGACTCACTAACTATTTAGCTTGTACAGAGGGTATCAAGGGATCTTTGGACAACCTGTCTACTGTGGGATCCATGAGACAGTTAAAATTTCTCCCTATAACTCCCAGGACTCGAGACTTATCAGTTTAGGAAAAACATCTACTAAAACTTTAAGAGGATGAGCTAAAGGACAATAAACATTTAAAACACTATATTCTTCCCCATTTATCAAGGCTTGAAGAATTACAAACCTCCCGTGTGTGTCTTTAACATACTCTAACAGCTTAAATGGGAGATTCTTCCTAACCAATATAGCTATTCCCCTACTTCTGGTATTAAATGATGATCAAAGCCATTCTGCTGTAATTTCAGATGCTCTTTATCATCTTACATGTGTCTCCTGTAACAAAGCAATAGCCACCTTCTCCTTTCTAAGACAAGAGTACCTTCTTCCTCTTAATTGGTGAATAACTTCCCTTGATTTTCCAGGTACACCATTTAATCAAGCCATTAGCCATAACCATCTGCAATAACATTGAAATTCCAGAAAGGAGGAACCCGAACCACAAACTGCTGAGCCTTAATGTTACATGACCCACTAAATACAAAAACTACAGAAACTAAAACCATTGAATTTAACAAATCTAAAAAACGATTAAAAAATAATAACAACAAAAACCAAAAAAATCTAACATATAAAGCGCCAACAGTACTGAATAGGGGAACTCACCCCCTGCTCAGAGCGGGCAACTACCCATCCCAAACTGCCAATAAGTAGGCATCTAATCATCCCAAGCACTTTCACTTCTCCCAGCTAGAGCCGCACTGCAGACACAAACAAAGAAAGAGTAAACACCGATAGAATACCAATATGAATAAAAAAACACTTTTTTTGTTAAAAAGGGGAAATAAATACCCCAACCACCCTTTAGTATATTCTAACTTAGAAATTGAAAATGTACATCTCAACCGCCACCATAGTTTAAAACCAATTATTATTAATAAAGGGAAAAAAAATAAAGCTCAAAGTGGACATCCTCTGTTTCTTTTACAAAATGATAAAGACATACCCAAACAACACTATTTATATATACTAAAATTGTTCAAATTAGGTTAATTTGTCCACAAAGTCTCTTGCCTTCTCCGACATGTCAAATAGATGTATGGATCCATCTAAGGTGATCTGAAGCATCGCCAGATACCTCAGGGAATACTGAATCCCAATCTCCCTCAGTCTTCTCTTGACACTGTCGTAAGACTTTCGTTTCTGGATCACCGCTGCTGAGAAGTCCTGAAATAACATGATCTTAGAGCCCTTGTAAATTAGGGCCTTTGGATCCTGCCCCTGGACTCTGGAAGTCTCCATGACTCTCTCCTTATCCCGGTAATGATGGAGCCGCACCAGAAGAGGATGAGGACGTTGATCCAGACCCAATCTCCGCACTGCGACCCAGTGAGCCCTCTCTATCTTCAATCATCTCATGTCGGCCTCCAAGTTAAGGAATTTCGGCAGCCAATCCTCAACAAATTCTGCAGGCCGCTCACCTTCCTTACCTTCAGGCAGACTGATGATCCAAATGTTTTGTCTCCTGCTGCTGTTCTCAAGATCATCCACTTGGTTGCACAAATTACAGACCTACATCTCCAGGGCTTGGATCCTATCCCTGGATGAACTTCTACCATTGTGACCCTGTGCTCCACTTCCGCTGTCCTCTTCTCCATGTCTCCCAGCTGCTGCACATGCTTCTTCAGCATGAGAGAGTTTGGAGCCAGCTTCTCTTCAATCTGTTTCCCCAGCATCTCATGAGATTTTGCGAGCTTGTTCACCAGGCCCTGGAAAGTAATCAACTACGAGGATGAACTGCAGACCCGGCCTCGGATGCTCCTCCTCCATTTTTCAGCATCTCTGAATGGCTGGAATCAGAGGTAAGTTAATTTTTGAAGTTTTTGGGACTCACGATCTTCCCAGAGTCCCAAGATATCACAATGATCTGGGTTGGACTGGTTAAAGGTTCGTCCCGTTTGTGCTGTGATATGGAGCTCTGTAGTGTGATCTTCTCAGATCGCTGCCATCTTGGATCTCCCTGATGACTACTTTAATGGGACCCAGGAGCAGGCCCACAAAGAAATCTTATGACTTGCCCACCCCAAAGATCAAGAGCATGGGCCTGAAGTACAACCAAAAAAAGCAACAAATTCTTCAAATAATTACAAAAATGAATGCAATCTCCATCAGCCAATGCATACGTAATCCTTGGGCTCCATAGCACTGTAGAACAAACAGTTGGAAGGTTTGTGTGAATCACAAGTACTACCCACCTGTGACACCACAACAACAAAAGAGAACGGTAGGAAAACAAACAGCGGCTTCAAAAAAAAGGAATTTAAGGGGATAGCATTTTTATTGTTTACTTTTCTTTTTTATCTAAAGAATGTTTTTTTTCTGTTTGATTGCCACAAGGTCACCCATATTTCTAATTAATGAGAATTTTTGTGCAAAGCCTGTCAGGGGTGGTGCAATGACAACATAAATGAGAGAAAGATAGTGAGGGGCCAAATTAAAATGGAGGTGGAGGAGAAAATGCTGCATTGCACCCTCTGCTGTACCCAGGTCTCTGTAAAGGCACAGAGTGGACACTACGGGCTCCATTTCCAAAGACATTCGGGCACGAATGTAGCCCTGGGAGAGGGCAAGGCCCAGTCAGGAATGATAATGCCTCCACTACCCAGACCTGTTGATGGCTGTTTTGATGAGACACATGTGGAGGTTCTTTAATATTCCTGCATCTTCCACACCAGATACCCAAAGGTAAGGGTGTGGGACTGAAGTGTCATCAAAGGAAGAGTAAAAGATTTTTTAAAGTATTTAAATAGTGGATTCAAATGCCCAAAACCAACATATGTGTAGTCTATAGACTACGCAACAGCAGAGAATAAATGGTTGTGCTGGGAGATTTGTATTTATTTTTTCAAAACCAGTAAGAAAAGAGGAAGGGGCTAAATCAAAACAGAATTGGAAGGTGATCGCAAATTTTTGTGCTAATTATTTTTGTAGCATTACTTTTCCTTTTTCTTTTTATATCCAGGAGTGCTTTTAGCCACTATTATTTTTGATCCACCACCAAGTCCCCCTTGTTACTTTTCTCCTTTATTCTTCACCACTAAATTGCCTATCATTCTAATTAGCGACCAATTTGCATTCAAAGATGTTAGCAACAAAAGGGAAGGATAGGGAGACAGGAAGAGGGCAGAATCATAATAGAATTGGAGGGAGAAATAAGAAATGTCACCTTCTGCGGTGACATACGTCTCAAAATACGTCAAAAATAGCAGTGGACATGGCATGCTCCCTCTCCAAGGATACCCGGGCCGGAATGTAACCGGAAGAGATGACAATCAGGTTGTATGTTGTTATCATAACTGTTATTTTTGAGATAAATCTTTCATCTCAATTCAAAATTATAGTGGGAAGCAGGTTTGACACTTCAGATACTCAGGTTGCCCTCTTCCCTAGGCACTCATGCTGCTGTTTAACTCCATTGTTACAAGGTGCCTTACAGCCCATACCTCAAAAGCATTTAGTTCTTACTTCAAATAAAAAAATAATTTGAACTCTTTTATCTGTGTACATATTCAATTTCCCATGGTCCTTCACCACACTTTGAAAGTCCCCCAAGCAGCCTGATGTGACTGCACCCCTTTGTTAGTGTGGGTTGCAATTACCATGATGTCAAGGTTCATTTGCAGCTGGTTCATAGACTAGTTTAGAGTTGTTGGATGTTTGTGCTTAAATTGATTATTAACCCCTAATTTGTACTACCTCGTGATAAGTTGTACTCAGCCTCATATTTTGAAAATTCAAAAATGTGGAAGGATTACCATATTGATCAAATACTCCATCAGACATTAAGTATTAGAACTAAAACTGGATATTAAAACTTGCAGGTTAATGGGGGTAAAGCATTGGAGTAAAGCTCAAGGGAGCTCAGGCTAAATGCGGCCTAAAGAATTAACAATATAATATCCTTTTCACATTAATCTCATCATGTGCATATGTTGGTTTAGCAGTTGAGAGAAGTTTGACAGTGGTGGGTGGCTGGGTAAGCAACATGTTTAGTATCTTGCTGCAGACACGAAAGGTCTGGTCACTCAGAACTATTACGCTTCATTGTGAAGAACTTGGAGCAGTGAGATTTGAGCTAGCTTTGTATTCCTAATTTAGATCAGACTGCTCACCCTGAATTGAAATGGGACCAGAAAAAATACAATGTTAATCTATTCCTTGTAGTCTAAACACAACTGCCAATTCATCTAGGTACATAGTGCATAAAGTGCACGATTGAGTGCGCATTGAATATAAGAACACTATCAAAAGACAACACAAGGAATAAAATGCCAAAGGAATGTGTGAAGATTAGTAACTATTACAGCAAAGTAATAGTGACAAGTGTGGAGCTAAGTGAACAGTAAAAGTGGGTATTATTAATTTGCACATGAATATTTTTGTGTAGATATATTCCATTGGTGAGGAATTCTTGCCATTTCTTGTAGACTGTAATTAAGTTTGTTTGTCACTTTGGGCCAGGCTCACAGGAAAACCCTTAGCTTTAAAATGGTCCAGCTTGCAGATCTAATATTAGGCGATCTCTGTCAGGCCTAACTGTTACCTCTGTGTTGTAACCTCAACTTCCACCTGGAATCCATGGATCAAGTGGACAACTGTAGTCTCTACTTTGCAGCTGTTATTTGTCAACTCCTAATTCTGCCATTCTAAGTAGCAAAAACAAAACCCTGGGATTAAGCATATGCTAATACAGATGCAAGTGAGAGATGAAGTTGCCAAAGGACAGATTGTCATGGAGAGTAGTGGACATAAAAGTCAAGATAGAAACAGTACGGTTGCTCAGCTGGCGGTACAGTGCCTCAGTGGTTAGCAGTGCTGCCTCATAGTGCCAGGGACCCAGGTTCAGTTTCAGCCTCAGTGACTGTCTGTGTGGAATTTGCACCCTGTCTCTGTATGGGTTTTCTCCCACAATCCAAAGATGTGTGTTAGGTGAATTGGCCATGCTAAATTGCCCATAGTTTTCAGGGATGTGCAGGTTAGATACATTAGTCAGGGGCCATGTAGAGTAATAGGGGAGTGGGTCTGGATGGGATACTCTTCAGAGGGTTGGTGTGGGCTTGCTGGGCCAAATGATAAAAGCTTCCACATGAGCCAGAAAGAAAAATCTAGAAAAGAAGTGAATATCATTATACAGCACAACTGGAAATTTGAAAAAAAAGCACAATTATCAGCTTCCCCCACAGCAGAATTAATGTTAAAAAAAAGAGTAAAGTTACAGACATGATGCTTACAAGAGAACTGTCAGATACAAACTGAGACTTGATGAGTTATCATCATTTGATTAACTGAACATTAAGTTTACTCTACAGATTTGATATCAATGCACCTCTACTCAAATAAGAACTAGTGCATGTATGTCTAATAACCAGCAACCTGACGAAAAGAGCCAAACTTCCAGAATATAAACCAATATTAGGCCCAATGACAGTCTTGGATCAGTGGTGCTGGAAAAGCACAGCAATTCAGGCAGCATCGGACGAGCAGCAAAATCGACGTTTCGGACAAAAGCCCTTCATCAGGAATAAAGGCAGAGAACCTGAAGCGTGGAGAGATAAGCTAGAGGGGGGGGGGGGGGGGGAGAAAGTAGCATAGAGTACAGTAGCTGGGGTTGTTCCGAGGCGGAAGATGAGGCGTTCTTCTTCCATGCGTCTGGTGGTGAGGGAGCGGCGGTGAAGGAGGCCCAGGACCTCCATGTCCTCGGCAGAGTGGGAGGGGGAGTTGAAATGTTGAGCCACGGGGCGGTTTGGTTGATTGGTGCGGGTGTCTCGGAGATGTTCCCTAAAGCGCTCTGCTAGGAGGCATCCAGTCTCCCCAATGTAGAGGAGACCGCATCGGGAGCAACGGATACAATAAATTATATTAGTGGATGTGCGGGTAAAACTTTGATGGATGTGGAAGGCTCCTTTAGGGCCTTGGATAGAGGTGAGGGAGGAGGTGTGGGTGCAGGTTTTACAGTTCCTGCGGTGGCAGGGGAAAATGCCAGGATGGGAGTGTGGGTCGTAGGGGGGCGTGGACCTGACCAGGTAGTCACAGAGGGAATGGTCTTTTAGGATTTAAAACAGCTTCCAACATTTTTTAAAATAATTTTCTGTTGTGGCTGTCACTGTAATGGCCAGCATTTAATACTCTCACTGCCCTTGAACTGAATGGTTTGTCAGGCCATTTCAGGTTGCAAAAATCAACCACATTATTGTGGGTCTGGAATCCAGAGTTACATATAGGCCAGACCAGGTAAGGATGACAATTTCCTTTCCTAAAAGACATTAGTGAACTGGATGGGTATTTATAACAATCAACAGTGATTACATTGTCATCATTAAAACAGCTTTTAGTTCCAGATTTTTATTGAATTCAAATTCCACCATCTGTTATTGTGAGATTTTAAACCCATGTCCCCCGAAAATTAGATTACTAATCTACTGACATTACCACTATGTCACAGCCAGCCCTTAGTGAGTGTGGAACTAAGTTCTCTGAACAACAATGAGGCTGTCTGCCCGATATTTTACATAGTTTTTGAAAGAAGAATGACTAGTGAACCACGGGAGAAGGACCATTGACAAAATCAATCACCAGCCCATTCTGCCATCTTAAATACTATGGCAGCAAGAAGAGGAAGAAAAAAATACTTGGTTTTAAAAATTGTACATAAGCCACATATCAGTGGCACTAAATGTCCTGATATCTTCTCTGTGCACTCACAGAAAACCACAGCTTGGAGATGCAGACGGTGCCAGGATGATAATCGGGGAGCATTGTTCTCCGACATCTGGCTAGCAGATAAGGAACGTCTGCATACAGATGATAATGAAAGTCGGCATCTGTGGTACTGTGTCTTCGAAATTTTCCCTTAGTTTCTGAAAAGGTTTTATTTAGCCCACTGACCTTAATTGAATATTAATTAACTAATTACAGAAATATTGTTCTTCACAAATCCTGAATAGGTGACTTTTAAAAAAAATGCCATATTTTTATTAATGTTTGCATAGCGTATAATTGAATCTTTGTGGCTGCCAGCAGCTGTCAGATACACCTCTCAGCTTCTGTAATAAGCCAAATTAAAAAAAGTGCTGGGAGTATGATTTATATCACTATAGCAAGCTGGTTGTGAGCTTTGTATTGAATATATTTGGACAAAAACAATTTCTTCGCTGGCTCCCAAATATCAACAAAATTGTCTTTTACTTTCTTTCACAGTATCTCAATGTGTTGAGTTCAATATAACTTGAATTAAAGGTGGTCAGACCAGGTTATACTGTCTGTGGGCTGTGACTGGTGGTATTACAGGAAATAATGTTGTGATCACTTGCCCAGTGAAAATAAAATATAAAATTTATATTTAAGTTTAATATTTATCTAAGAAATAAAAATATAAAGTGGTCAATAAAGAAATAAGACAAAACAGATTATTAAAAAGAAGAATGGTGCCCCGTCTACTTTCTGTGACCCGTAGGACAGACAGCATACCCTTCAGCCATGTTTATGGTGTGAATGGACAATTCAGGTATGTGACTTCAGAATTTGTCAACATTGAAAGCTCTGGATAATGGATAGTTGAACCGAAGTCACTGAGGTAGTGATGAATATTTTTTATTGAATTGAACAATCCAGTGGCAAAAGCAAATATCATAAAAGCTTGTAAGAAGGAAGGTTAAATAGTTGGGATTTAGCCTCTCTTGATTAAATTATTACCTTAATTCCACTAAAGTGACTATTATTGTTCTTAACCATCACAATTTGAAGCAAAATTATAATTATTTTACAATAAAATATTACAATTTCACTGCAGCTAGAACAAAGCACTGTATTAGTACAGTAATTCTATTGCTGTTGCTATCACATGTGGGTACTCTATTCCAACGTAAGAATGGAATTAATAGCTTCATCATACTCTACAGCCTGAAGGAATAGCTCTATTATTAGTGGATCTTAAAGTATAGCTTAGCTACAGTGGAGTGTGTGAGAAAACGTGTTATTGTTCAAGTTCTGGAGTGCTAGCCTGCTTGAAGTTGCAGCATATTGTGAGAATCACAAACTTGGTGGCTTCAGCATACTTTGGACTTTGATCACTTTTATTTATTTATAATCATTGCTGGCAAGACCATTTATGCTGTTTTTTTAATTGCACTTGACATGTTGGTGGTGAACTATCTTCTTGAACTGCCGCAATCTGTGTGTTGTAGGCACGCCCTCAGTGTATTTAGGGAGGGAGGTCCAGGAGTTTGACACAGTGTTAATGAAGACATGGTGTTTCTAATCAGGATGTTTTGTAGCTTGAGGGTGAACCTGTAGATAATGCTGTTTGCATGTTCTATCTGCCCTTGTCCTTCTAGTTGGTACTGGTTGCAAATTTGGGAGGTGCTGTTGAAAAGGCCTTGGTGAATCATTGCAGAGCAACCTGTAGATGGTACACATTGCAGCCATGATGCACCAGGAGTGAAGGGAGTAAATGTTTAAGGTAATGGATGCTGCCCCAACAAAGCAGGCAATTTATTTCAATAAGATCAAGTTCCTGGGCCATGATTGGATCAGCATTCATCCATGAAAATGGAGAATATTTCAGCACACACTTGACATTTGGCTTGTAGATGGTGGAAAAGGCTATAGGACAAAGGAGGTGAAACATTCATTACAAAACTCCCAACCTTTGATGTGCACTTATGGCCAATGTATTTACATCCACTTAAGGCTTTGCTCAATGATGACTCCTGGCTGGGAAATTCAGTGTTGCCATACTGTTGAATATCAAATGAGAGTTGGTTTGAATCTCCCTTGATGAAGATGAGTATTGCAAACTATCACCTCGGTGCAGTAGTGAGGGAGTGCTGTGTTGTTAGAGATTTTTTTCATTTGGATGATGTGTTACATGGTGCTTCTGAATCCCATTTCAGGTGTATGGGCAAGACTCTTTAGCATTAATTGACAAAGACTAAAGGAGCTCCTCCATTGTCCTAATTAGCATTGTTCCTTCAACTAACACCATCATACATAAAATCTCAGTTACCTTAGTGTTGTTTATAAGAAATACTTCTGTAATATTTCTGAGCAGTGATAATTACTATATAAGTGCAAGTTTTTTTCTGAAGATAATAACTCCTAATATGAAAGGAACACAAGCGAATGTCTGATACAGAGTCCTGCTTTTTACTGCCCTTTTGATCTTTGCCTCTTTCTAGACTGAAGAGGTGATCTGGCTGCTGAGCACTTGTTAATGTTATTCCATATAAAGTCACTGGGGTGCCTGTAAAATTGACCTGGAGTTCAAACCCTCTTTCCTTCTGATTTCCACTCGCATCCCATAGGAAAATATTGTGCTTCATTTATCTTACTGATAAGTTTACTACTTTGTAAGATATCCCAGTGTATATTATGCACATTTTCTGCAATTTCTCAGCTAGAATGACAATTGGCTGGAATTCTCCTAGGATAGAAAGGAGAAACCATCCAGAGATACTCGACCAGATGTATGAAACCTCATGCAAAGTGCTTTGGGATGTTGTTTAGTCAAGAAAGTGCAATGTAACTTGAAGATTTTCATGGAATCACAGCTATAATATTGGGGGGGGGGGGAGCGGGGGTTGCTCCACCAAGTGCATGTAAGTTCTCTGGATTCAATTCTGTTCAGTTCAGTTCTGCTTTTCTCACTGTTAAGTACAGATAGTCTATTGGTATTCGTTGTTAAGGATCACACATGGAAATGGCCATATGGATGAGATAGTGTTTTTAAAATTCATTGAATCATACTTTAGAAAGAAACAGCAGCTTTCAGAAGCGATAGGTGGAATAATTAGCGAAAACAAATATTCTAGCACATATTTGTATCTTTAGTCAGGTCAGGCAAAGTGTTCAGTGATTTGGAGTTGTAAGAAAAATGTCATGTGACATCTGTTCTGGAGTAATCCCGTAGGAGTTAAGGAGGATTAGAGAGCATTTTATGCCAATTTATTTGAATGAAAGGATACTGCTCTTGGGAATGGTTTAGTATTATTTCAGAGAATAGAATTTATAGACAGTGGCTGTATTGAAAAGGCAGCCAGGGCATAGGGAATGGACTGGATTTAAGGGTTATCTTGGACAGATTTGGATAAGCTCACTTTGTACTTCTACATTGTTCCAAGAATGTGAATGATAATTTCACTGCCCAGTGATGTGATCATCTGTGGCAGTAAATTATAAGTTAATAGTCAAATTCCAGAATGTGTTAGAATGAAACCATGAATCACCTTGAGAACAGATAGATGCAGCAATGTTAATGGTGCATTACTGACATTCTTTCAGTCATGCCAGAGAGTATTGGAATTCATTTGCACCTGTGACTGATGAATTATCGGCTGTTCTCATTTCTGAGAATTTCACCATTAAAATGTCTTCCATTCATTGTGAATACTCTCTGGCCTCCATTGAAAGTATGATTGCCATCTTATAATAACTTACAATTTTTTTTGTATTCTTCCTTTCTGTGAGTCAAACAAAATTTCCTTTCCAAAGCAGCAAATTTTCTATATGCCCTCAAGCTTTTGAAAATACTGCTCTTGATTCAGAAGTAATTAACCACTCAAGTAGTCTGGAATAAACAGTCCAAGGAACATCTGCTCATTTCAGCTTATATTTCCATCTTTCTGCTCTCTAAACAGCACAGTCAGTCATTTTTTAAAGGTACTTTTAGACCTTTATATCACAATTCATTGGAGATAGACTACTTGTCTATTACATTATTATGCCCTATTAAATTATTCAACCCAGACAAATGCAAATAGCCTAAATTTATATGAAGTGAACATGAATGTTACTAGACAATTAAATGGCTTCGGAGTAGTTAAAACTCTTTTTCTATTTTACCACCTGCCTATGTAGTCATTCATATAGTTTAAGGTTCCTCATCACAATACACAGTTATGGATGGGTACATCAATTGCAATTATAAAATTGATTTTTTCACATTTTGGACAACAAAATCACCAGAGGCACAAATATCTCCAAAGTTAACATCTGTTATCCAATTAAACAAATAGTCATAGAAAAGGCAGATTAAATTTTGCACCTCATGAAAAATTGAAGTAAGGACAAAGGATATGGAACAAAGGCTGTGGAATGAAGTTGAAATACAGATTATAATGATTGGATAGTATAATGCAACAATCTTGAGGAGCTCCATGAGTGGAATCACAATGGCATATCTAGAAGACTGAGATAGCATATTCAGAGAGATGGTCTCACCACAGCTTAAAAGCCTGGAGGCAGAAAGGGAATGAGTGATAACCAGGCAGTTCAAGAGAAACAGACAGGTAGTGCACAAGTCCACTAAGATCCCATTCTCAAATCGGTTTTCTTGTTTTGGAAGCTGCTGAGTACATTAGTTTCACAGGGCATTGCAGTCAGAGCCAAGTTTATGGCATCACAGGAATAAGAACAAAGGAACATAATAGTGATAGAGATTTATTAGTTAGAGGAACAGACAAGCGTTTCTGCAGCTGTGACTCCAGGATGGGATGTTGTGTCCCTGGTGCCAGGGATAAGGATGTCATAGAGCAGCTGCAGGATATAGTTCGAGATTGATTCATAAGAAACTATGATCAGATTGGTACCAATCACTTGGGTAGGAAGAGATAGGTCCTAAAATCAGAACCTAGGGAGCTAGGTAGAAAATGGGTAAGCAGGATCTCAAACATAGCCAACTCCAGATTAATCCCAGTGCCCCGTGCAAGTGAAATTTAAAGATAAGGCAGGTGAGTGCATTAGTGGAAAGATGGTCCAGGAGGGAAGACTTTGGATTTCAGGAGCACTGCCATTGGCTCTGGGGAAGGTAGCACCAGTACAAGCCAACTGCTTGCACCTAAAAGGGGTGGGACTGAGTTCCTTGTGGATGTTTTTGTGGTGCTGTTCAAGGAATTTAACTCACTAAGGTGTGGAAACAAGAGAGAATATTAGAGAGGGATACCAGAACAAACAGTTTACTTGGAGAGATGAATAACAATGGTATAGAGAAGTCATTCATGAAGTCTAAGTAAGGGAGAAAATAATGATGTTTAATTGAGGTTGCTATGTATGTATGTATATCTGAATGCACAGAGTATAGTAAATAAGATTGAGGAATTACAGCTTGCCATATGGAATTATGATGTGATTATAACAGAGACCTGGATCAAGGAAAGGCAGGATTGGATATGAAATTTTACTGAGTGCAAAGTGTTCAGAAAGATAGGGAAGGGAGGAGAAGTGGTGATGGCATTGGTTAAAGAGGGCGGGTGGAAGAGAATGACCTAGAAGGCTAAAGACCAGAATCAATTTGGCAACAGCTAATGAACAAAAGAAAGCATCTACGTTGCTCAGTGTAGTGTAAGGACCAGCAACTAATTGGAAGGATATAGAGGAACAAACTGTAGAAAAATAACAAGAGAGTGCCAACATTATGTAACAGGGAGCTTTAACTACCTGAATGTAGACTAGGTCAATGGTAACATTAAGGGTGGAAAGAGATCAATATTCTGCGATTGTGTTCATTAAAAGTTTGCAACAACAGTTTGTGGCCAGATCGAGAAAGGATACACTGCTGGATCTAGACCATGGAAATGAAGTGTCAGGTAGATCAAGTGTTAGTGGTGGAACATTTAGGAGGCTGTGATCATTACACTCTAAGGTTTAATGTCCTAATAGAAAAGGACAATTGGCAATCAAGACTAAGAGTAATTAACTGCTGCAGAGCCAATTTCAATGGGGCAAATACAGAACTGGCCAGGATTGACTGGAACTGTAATATTGACAGGAAAATCTGTAGCTGAGCAATGGGTCACCTTCAAAAATGAAATGGTTTGTGTCAGCATATATTCTGTCACAAGGGAAAGGAAGGTCATTCAAATCCAGGGTTCCATGGGTATAAAAAGGGATGGAAATTAACATAAAAACGTAACAATTTGTCAATGACAGGTGTCAGGCAGAAAATACAATTGAGAACCAAGAGGAATAGAGAAGGTTCAGAAAAGAGGTGAAAATGCATGAAAAGCGAAGATGGATTATAAGGAAAGACTCTGGATCAATGGTGCTGGAAGAGCACAGCAGTTCAGGCAGCATCCGAGGAGCTTCAGCAAAATCGATGTTTCGAGCAAAAGCCCGAAACGTCGATTTTGCTAATTCCTGATGAAGGGCTTTTGCCTGAAACGTCGATTTTGCTGAAGCTCCTCGGATGCTGCCTGAACTGCTGTGCTCTTCCAGCACCATTGATCCAGAATCTGGTTTCCAGTATCTGCAGTCATTGTTTTTACCCTATAATGAAAGACTGGCAGCCGATACAAAGTGTTCTAAAAGCACAACATAGTAAAAGTGTGGTAAGAGGAGTTGGGCCAATTATTTAACAAAAAAGGGATTTGCACATGGCAGCAAAAGACATGGCTATGATGTCAATATAGTACTTTGCATCTGTCCTCACCAAGAATGTATGTGATTTCCTGGCCATGGTATAGAAGAAGACGCTCTGTTACCAGAAGGATTCAAAATTAATCAACAGGAAATGTTGGATAGGCTATCGATTATTAAAGTTGATAGCCAAATGAGAAGCATCTAAGGATATTGAAGGAAGTGAAAGTGTGTGTTGCAGGGCACTGGCTATAATGTTTCAGTCTTCCCTAGATTCAGGGGAGGTGCCAAAGGATTGGAGAATTGGAAATGTCACTTCCTTGTTCAAAGTAGGTTGTAAAGATAAGCCAAGCAACTACAGACCAGTCAGTTTAACTCCAGTGGTGGGGAAGCTTCTAGAGAGAATTATTCAGCATATAATTCATAGACACACAGAGTCATAGAGATGTAAAAGCATGGAAACAGACCCTTTGTCCAACTTGTCCATGCTGACCAGACAACCTAAATTAATCTAGTCCCATTTGTCAGCATATAGCTCATAAACCATTAAACCCCTCCTATTCATATACCCATCCAGATGCCTTTTAAATTTCGTAACTGTACTAATCTCCACTACTTCCTCTGGCAGCTAATTCCATACATGCACCACCATCTGCATGAAAAAGTTGCCCCTTAGGTCCGTTTTAAATCTTTCCCCTCTCACCTTAAACCTATGCCCTCTAGTTCTGGACACCCCCACCCTAGGGAAAAGACCTTGCCTATTTACGCTATCCATGCCCCTCATAATTTTTATAAACCTCTATAAGGTCACCCCTCAGCCTCTGACCCTCCAACCTCTTCTGGCACAATGGTAGAGTCACTATCTCTAGGCTAGTGGTCCTGTGTTCAAGAACCACTTGCTCTGGATCTGTGTTTAATGTGTTGAAATACGTTGACTGAAACAAATATAAATCAATAAATCTAGGGTATAATCTGTGAGGGAGGGGGTCTTGTGGCTCACTGGTAGTGTCTCTACCTCTAAGCCAGAACGCCTGGGTTCAAATGACACCTGCCTTTGAGGGTGTGTCATAACATCCCTGGGCAGGTTGATTAAGAGCATTGAAAATACTGGCCCACAGCTGTTGTCTGTGTTGGTACAATAGTTAGCCCAAGGCTTGATAGTCCTTTAGCTATAAAAACATTAATTTACAGACATTCCATAACCATTCACATGGGCATATCATGCATTTAACCAGAAAGATTTTCAGCACAGGAGGAGGATAACATTCAACTCATTATGCCATGCTAGCTCTTTGTTCAAGCAATGCGAAATTAATCTCACGGTATGGCATTTTCCACACAGCCTTGCATTTTACCCCGTTTCAAACATTTAGCTTGTTTTCCATTGAAAGACTAGTCTCCCTCAGGGGGCAAAAAGAATCCATGCTCCAAATAGTTTGCAAACCAAGGCATTTTCCAAAATCTCCAAAGTGAATTGGATAGTCTACCAAAGAAAAAGCATGGCAAACATCTACAAGTGTTTGGGGTGGTGGGGTGGGGAAACGAGCTGAGCTGTTCTAAACAAGCAGCTCAGATGAACATAATTATCTTCTGTCCTGCATGGCCCTCACTCTCTCTTAAAATTTTCTGATCTTTACCACAAAATGTTTGTATTCCTGCCCAAGGATATTACTTTCCTAGTCACTAACAGCAGTTATGTTTACACAATGAGTGAGTCGCTTTTGGAACTGGCCATAATTGCTGACCCCCAACAGGTTAAAACTTCCATGGTTTAACTGACACATTGTATATATGATCCAAATTGGAAATGAAAATGCTCACTGATGATCAGTATGCATGTGGGAAACAAAGATGGCTGACAAGTTACAGAGGATTACATCCACGTCATTGCCACATCAATGACAACAGAGCTGTCGAAATGCACCTTCACCACAATTGAATAATATAGAGCATGTAGTATTAATGTTTAGAATGTGAAGAAAGGTATTTCTTCAGTAAGAGCCACATGGATTTCCAAAGGGAAACTCATGTTGGACTAACTTGCTGGAGATGTTTGGAGAGGAAACAGAAAGGGTTGATGAGGATAATGCTGTTGAGGACTTTCAAAAAGATTCAGTACATTGATGCACAATTAACCTGTGAGAAAAGTTATAGCTCATGGAATATATGGGGCAGTAGCAAACATGGATACAAAATTGGCTAAGTCATGGGAAACCGTAATGGTCAATGGATATATTTTTGGGATTGAGGAAGGTTTGTCGAACAATTCCCCAGGGATCAGTATTGGGATATTTGATTTTCCTAATATATATTGACGATTTACATCTTGATGTCCAGGGGACAATTTCAAATGTTATGAATTGTACGAAACTTGGAAACTTTATAAACTCTGAGGAGGACAGTGCAGATGTCCAAAAGGACATAGACAGATTGGTGGAGTGGGCAGGTGAAGTTCAATGAGAAGAAATATGAGGTGATGCATTTTGTTAGGATGAACATGGACAGGTAATATAACAGGAGAAAGTGAGGACTGCAGATGCTGGAGGTAATATAACATACAAGGTTCAATACTTGAGGGAATGCAGGTGCAGGGGGATTGTGTGTATATGTACATAGATCACTGTGGGTGGAAGGACAGTGGTAAGAACTGAATTTAGTATTCTAGGCTTGAGTAATAGGGTTATTGAGCTCAAAATAAGGAGGTTATGCTGAATGTATACAGGACATCTGTTGAACATCAGCTGGAATATTAATTTAGTTCTGAGTGCCATTTAGTTGTGAATGCATTGGAGAGTGTGCAGAAGAGATTTACAAAAATTATTCCAGGGTTGAGAAATGTCAGTTATCAGGATAGATTTGAGAAGTTGGGATTGTTCTCCTCAGAGAAAAGAAGGCCAAGAGAAGATCTAACAAAAATGTTCAGAACCATGAGAGGTTATATGTTAGATATGGGTATATCAGGGGAAACTGTTAATACTCATAAAATGATTGAAAACAAGAGGGCACATATTTTAAGTCATTCACAAACTTAATAAATATTATGTGGATAAAAACATTTTCACTTAACAAGTGGTTCGGTCTTGGAATGCCCTGCCTGGGAGTATGATGGAGGCAAAGTTAATTGAAGCATTCATAAGGGTATTGGATGATTATTTAAATAGAACGCTGTGCAAGGGTTTGGGGAAAAGGTATGTGAATGGCAGTAGGTCATAATGCTCATTGGAGAGCTGGTGAAAACACAATGAGCTGAATGGCCTCCTTCCACTCCAGGACCATTTTTTCATTCCTGTTTATGTGAAAATTGGAACACTGTCCAGTCAACTTTGAGAGACAATGAGAATGTTGTTGACTCTTGGGGGGAAAGAGTTTTTTATTCACTATTGGGATGTGACCAGCATTTATTGCCAGTCCATAGCTACCCTTGAGAAGCTGGTGGTAAGCTGCCTTCTTGAACTGCTGTAATTCACGTGCTATAGGTTGACCCACAATGCCCTTATCGAGGGATTTCCAAGAATTTGACCCAATGACAGTGAAGGAACAGTGATATATTTTCAAGTCAACATGTCAAGTGACTTGGAGGCGAACTTGCATGTGGTGGTGTTCCCATGTATCTGTTGTCCTTGTGCTTCTAGATGGAATTGGTCATGGGTTTGGAGGGAGCTGTTGAAGGATCTTTGGCGAATTTCTGCAGTGCATCTTGAAGATAGTACATACTGCTGCTGCTAAGAGTCAGTAGTGGAGGGGATTTATATTTCTGGATGTAGCGCCAGTAAATTTGACTTTTTTTTCTGGATGGTGTCAAGCTTCTTGCATGTTGTTGGAGCTGCACTCGTCCAAGCAAGTGGGGAGTATTCCATCACACTCATGACTTTATCCTTGTAGATGGTGGACTGGCTTTAGGGAGTCAGGAGGTGAGTTACTCCCCGCAGTATTCCTAGCTTCCTAGCTGTTGTAACTACTGTGTTTATATGGTAAGTCCAGTGAGTTTCTGGTCAATGGCAACCCCAAGGATATTAATAGTGGGGGATTCAATGATGAAAATACCATTGAATGTCAAGGGGCAGTTGTTAGATTGTTTCTTATTGGAGATGGTCATTGTCTGGCATTTGTGTAGCATGAATGTTACTTGGCACTTGTCAGCCCAAACCTGGATACTGTCCAGATCTTGCTGCATTTGAACATGGGCTGTCACGAATGGTGCTGACCATTGTGTAATCATTGGCAAATAGTCCCTTTTCTGACATTATGATGGAATGTAACTGAAGATGATTGGGCCTAGGACACTACCCTGAGGAACCCCTGCAGAGTTGTGCTGGAGCTGATATGACTGACTCCCAACAATCATAACCATCTTCCTATGTGCCAGGTCTGAGTCCAAATAGCGGGGTATGTGCCTCTCAATCCATTGATTCATGTTTTGCTAGGGCTCCTTGATGATACTTGGTCAAATATAGCCTTGATGTCGAGGGCTGTCACTCTCAACTCAACTCTGGAATTCAGCTCTTTTGTCCTGTTTGAACCAAGGCTGTAATGAGGGCAGGAGCTAAGTGGCCCTGACGGAACCCAAACTGGACGCCGCTGAGCAGGTGCTGCTTGATGACACTGTTGATAAAGTGTTCCATCACTTTACTGATGGACGAGATAATTCCTGATGAAGGGCTTATGTCTGAAACATCGACTTTCCTACTCCTTAGATGGTGCCTGACCTGCTGTGCTTTTCCAGTGCCATACTTTTCAACAGATGGCGGTAATTAGCTGGCTTGGATTTGTCCTGCTTTTTGTGGACAGGACATATGTGGGAAATATTTCACATTGACAGGTATATGTCAGGAGTCTGCAGGACTGTAGAACTTAGATCTGATCCATTGGTTGTGGGATCACTTAGCTCTGTCAATCATTTTCTGCTTATCCTTTTGGATGAAAGTAATCCTGTTTGGTAGCTTCACCAGGTTGACACCTCAATTTTAGGCATGTTCCTAGCTTATCGTCCTGTGCCCTCCATTGTACCAGGGTTGATCCCTTGGCTTGATGCTAATGGTTGACTGGGGAATATGCCAGGTCATGAAGTTACAAATTGTGCTGGAGTACAATTCTACTGCTGTTGATGGCCCACAGCGCATCATAGATGCACAGTCTTCAGTTGCTAAATCTGTTCAAAGTCTGTCCCTTGAGTATGGTGACAGTGCCACACAATATGATGGAGGGTATTCTCGACATGAAGGCAGGACTTTGTCTCCACAAGAACTATGCGTTGGTCACTCTTACCGATATTGCCGTGGACAGATGCATCTGTGGCCGGCAGATTGGCAAGTATGAGATAAAGTATGTTTTTCACTCTTGTTAGTTCACTCACCCCCTGCCAGTCTAGCAGCTGTGTCCTTTAGGACGTGACCAGCTTGATCAGTAGTGCTGCTGCCCAGAGACTCTTGGTGGTGGACATTGAAATCTCCCAGCCTTACAACCCTCAGTGCTTCCTCCAAGTATGGTTCAACATGGAGCATGGAGGAGTGCCACTTCATTAGCTGAGAGAGGGTGGCACGTGATAACCAGCAGAGCTTTCCTTGCCCATATTTAACCTGAAGCTATGAGATTTAATGTGGTCTGGGGTCAATGTTGAGAATTCCAGGGGCAACTCCCTCCTGACTGTATGCTATTGTGTTGCCGCCTCTGCTGGGTCTGTCCAGCTGGTGGGACAGGACATATCCAGGGATGGTAATGGTAGTGTCTGTCAGTTATGATTATGTATGATTATGTCACGCTGTTGCTTTACTAGTCTGTGAGACAGCTCCCCTAATTTTGGCACTGGTTTCCAGATGTTAATAAGGAAGGCTTTACAGGATTTACAGAACTGTTTCTGTCCTTGTCTTTTCTGGCATCTCAGTTGATGGCAGATGGTCCATCCAGTTTAACTTTCTTGTCGAGACTTCATAGCGATCGATATAATTGAGTGGCTTGCTCAGATGCCAGTTCAGAGTCAGCCATGTTGCCATGGGTCTGGAATCACACGTAGGCCGAAGCAGGTGAGGATGGCAGATTTCCTTCCCTGAAGAACATCAGTGAACCTGTGATATACTGTGAATATGTCATTTTCTTTAGTTTAGGTATTTGTTAATAGATAGAATTGCAAAAGATGCATATAAACAGGTCATTCAATCCAACTGGTTTATGCTGTTGTTTATGCTGCACATAAGCTTCCTCCTTCCCAGTTTCATATAATTCTATTTGCATCATGTCATTTCCTTTCTTCCTCTTCCTTAGAAATCTAGCTTTCCCTTAAATATAACAATGCTCTGCATTACAATTTACCATGTGGTTGAGAGTTTTACATTGTAACCACTCATTGAATAATGAGGCATCTGAATTCCCAATTGACTTATTAATGTGTATTTATACTTTTGAGCCCCAATTTTGTTTGAACCACAAGTTGAAACATCTTCTCTATATCAATTCTATACTGTATCTAAACTCTTTCATTATCTTAAAGACATTTCCGTGATCACCTCTATTTCTTCTCTTCCAATTAGAAACACCAAAGCCTGCTGAATCTTTGTTAATCGACATAACTTTTAAGTTCTAGTATGATCAATGTGAATAATACAGTCAGCTACAGTCAGCTATGTGTGTAATAAACAGAGGAGACTATTTCTGACCCAGATCAGATAAAGGAGTATCTTTTTATCTTTGCACATTTTTTTAGAACCAGCAGAATCCAGTGCACAGATGCAGTGTGTAACCCATTCAGGCAGCATCAGAGTGAATGGTTGTAGAAGCCATGCATCCTTCTTATGTATTCCAGCAAGTAAAGTGTGCAATAATCCTTAGAACACTTTGGCAGCTTTTGAGAAAAAGTAGGTGAGTGAGGGTCTACATAGTGTTATGTTAATGTATTAATGATAAAGATCTAATTATCAATTTCTTATCAGGAATTACTTATCTACATTGATTGCTTATTTAAAACAATAAAACATATTACACGTTATGAAGCAGACATCACTACAAACTAACAAATTTCTGTGTATTCTGCTTGCATATCCACAGCAGAAAAACTGCCAGTCAAAACATTGCATATACAGACTACATGGAGTCCTTAAATGTGAATTCTCTTAAAGACAAGAGATAACAGGTGGAAAAAGGCGTGGAGTGCCATGTGGTGAGAAAGTAGGGTGACATGGGTGTGATTGAGTAGGGTGTTGGTGCGTGAGAGGTTAGCATCTGCAGACAGTTGAGAAGGCATAGGTAGGTGGGTAATCGGATGGGGTGCAAATCAGGTCAAGGGTCGGGTGAGGTTTCTATCAGGAGATGAGTGTATCGGTATTTCTTGGGGCTTGGGTGTCTATGTAGGTGGATCATGTGTCAGAGTGAGGGGTCAGTTATCACAGGCTCAGGTGTTATGAGGGATCAGGTGTCAGATGAGGGTCGAATGGTGGAGGCAGCTGGGGAATGGTTGAGTTCAAAGTTGGGTGTCGGGTTGAGTCAGGGTCTTCTGAAAATCTTCTCTAATCCGTGTGAGCAATTGAGTCATTGTGGGGGGGGGGGGGGGGGCGGTGTCAGGAAGATGGCCCAGGATTTATTGTCAGTATTATAGATGGTCAGGTGTTAGAGCAGCTTTTAATTGCTCTTGATTTTCCCGGGTTCCTGTGAGGGTAATTGAGCCTGTATTGTCTGAAGTATCTGACTCCAGCCCTTTTCAGAGGGTTCCAATGCTGGATGATTCCCCATTTTAGGTTTAAATCTCCCATGCAATTACCACAAAATCAATACCTCAGGACTTTGAGGGGGTCCCAGCACACATCTTCACTGGATGTGACTGGTCTCTCACTATACAGATGCTAGAAGATATTGGCCAATGATCTCCTTTTCTCTATCATACTTACATATGCAGAACTGAGTTCTGTTATATGTACAAAATAACAGTTAAGGCCTCTAGAATGATGTTTGTTTCATGACATCCTTGAAACAGACACAAAGACTACGGATTCTGCCAAGAAGAATTTGGTATGTGTGAGCTACCCTCGTAATTTCTGGGAGCTTGAAAGCTACTGTGGATTAATTCCTGTAAACTGAAATTATAGTGATTGCAACACAATCACTGATGTTTCAGTCAGGACATCATCATCATTAACTGCACTAAATGCCAGTCATTGCAAAGACAAGCAAAATGAATGCAATGTGACAATCTGTGCCTGATTGCAAATAATATAAGAAAATAATTAACTCCATAGAGTTTCTTAAGCTGACAGTACTGTCTGACATTTGGAGGAGACTGTGTTTCTGGTTTCCGTACTCTCTTATGTTCTGTTGTTTGATACATAACTTTTACAAATTGAAACATTTTCAAACAAGAGTTAAAGTTCCAGTAAAATAACTATTTCATCATTGCAAAACCTGGGGGGTTGAACGGGCTACAGAGAAGAGTCTCACTTGCCGAATTGTAGTATAAACTTGCTTCTTGATTCTTTCCCCAGCTACAGACGCCAGTTGTAGGTTAAATGATTAGGAGAAAGCCAGGACCAGGGACTTGATGGTGAACCTCAGTAACTACCATGGGTGTACTAGTTCTAATCCTTTCTCATTTCTTCTCAACATTATACCCTTATTTTTCAACTATCTTATCCAACCTAATCTTAGATGTTGGCATGCTTTACAGTTCAATCACTATCACTGTTTCTAATAATGTTTTGTAATTTTATTTTTCTTAAATCAAATTATCACTTCTGTGAAACCAGACCCAGACTAACAAGTGGCCCTTTGTATTTGTAAAAAAACTGCCAGAGGAGGTAGTGGAGGCTGGTACAATTGCAACATTTGAGAGGCATTTGGATGTGTATATGATTAGATTAGATTCCCTACAGTGTGGAAACAGACCCTTCGGTCCAACCAGTCCACACCAACCCTCCAAAGAGTAACCTACCCAGACCCATTTACCTCTGACTAATGCACCTAACACTATGGGCAATTTAGCTTGGCAAATTCACCTGGACTGCACATCTTTGGACTGTGGGAGGAAACCGGAGCACCTGGAGGAAACCCACGCAGACATAGGGAGAATGTGCAAACTCCACACAGACAGTCACCCAAGGCTGGAATTGAACATGGGACTCTGGTGCTGTGAGGCAGCAGTGCTAACCACTGAGCCAACGTGCCGCCCTAATGAATAGGAAGGGTTTGGAGGGGTATGGGCCGGGTGCTGGCAGGTGGGACTAGATTGGATTGGGATATCTGGTTGGCATGGACAGGTTGGACCGAAGGGTCTGTTTCCATGCTGTACATCTCTATGACTCTATGACTCATAATGGGTGACATCTTAGTGAATCTGTAATGCACCCTATTATTTCAGAACTGTAGATTATATGCCAAACTGAGGTCTTAATCAAGATTATCTCAATTGACCAACACATCTAAGTGTTCTTCTCTATATTTCTTACTCTAATACCCAGTATTCAATTCACTTTTCTAATGGCTGTGTGCATTTATACCGCTGCTTTTAATGCCTTGTGAATCTGAACCTCCCAATTCCTTTGCTTCCTTGTATCATTTGGTTTGCCTCTATTCAAAGAATAGTACTTTGAGAATTTCTAAACGGCTCATTTTCATTTAGGGTGGCAGAGACTGAGCTTATGGGCAAGCATTTTAGCAATCTGGCTTTGTGTAGATACTGACATTTCATGGCAATTGGAACTATGCTATTGTGTGTGTATTGCTTGCTAAATATCCTTGGTATTGTAAAACAGAGTATTTGTTTCCTGAAAAAAAAAGGTTGGTGGGATATCAGTTAATTAATATGAGAGAGTTTAACTGGTTCTTCACTTTCCTGGCCACTTCCTGAAGGCACTGGATCAGTTTAGTAGAGCCATCAGCCTCCCTCCAGTATACCAGCCAAATATCTATTCTTGCTAGAGCAGCTTGAGCAACTCTCTGGGATGTGACAGCTGCATCAATCCTATCATTAACCAGTATCGGCTGTCACTACTGATTAAAAACAGGAATCTTGGCTTACCTATTGGTGCTGAGGGCAACTGTATCTGCCATGCTGTTACCTATACTGCCATCTTAGCAATCACCAGCCAATTCAGCGCTAATTAAGGAAGGCAGTGATGTAGTGTTAATGTCACTGGCGATAGTAAAACAGAGTCCCATGCTAATATTCTGGGGACAAGTGTTGAAACCCCATCTTGACAGATGGTGAAATTTGAATTGAATAAAATCTGGAATGGAAAGCTGGTTAAACAGCAACCATGGAAACATTGCCAGTTGTCATAAAAACCCCTCCGGTTCACTTTAGGGTCAGGAATCTGCCATTTTTATCTTGTCTGGAATGACTTAGCAAATAATTCAGTTGTATCGAGTAGCTACAGAATGAAATCAAAAATGAAATTCGATGGATAGCCATGCACCAGAAATAACAACAACAGACACAGCCTGTCAACCCTGCAGAATCCACCTTACCAACGTCTGGGGGCTTGTACCAAAATTGTGAGCGCTGTCCCTCAGCCTGACATGGTCATGTTCATAGTGGTAATGCCCCCGACACCAGAATCATCTATCCTATATAACCATCCTTCCTATATAACCATCCTTCCTATATAACCATCCTTCCTATATAACCATCCCTCCTATATTACCATCTTTCCTATATAACCATCTTTCCACTGGGCGGTGAGGATCCCCAGTGGAGGGCTCTCTACGTGGGAGTCCTCCCTCTTTCTCTTGGGGATCTGGGGTGGAGGGTGCTGCACGCAGCAGTCCCCTGCAACCGCAGATTGCGGTGGTTCACGGACGCCCAGCCCAACTGCCTGTTCTGTGGAGTCCGTGGACCACGTGTATATTGGGTGTGGGCGTTTGCACTCCCTTTTTGATTTTCTTAAAAACCTCCTCCTCTGCTTTTGGTTGCACTTCAGCCCCACGCTCCTGATCTTCGGGCACCCGGTACGGAGGAGGGAGGGCAGGTCTGAAGACCTACTCGTGGGTCTGCTCCTGGGCCTGGCCAAACTGTCCATAAACAGGTCCAGGCAGCGGGCCGTGGAGGGGGTCATTAGGGCCGACTGCCTACCCCTCTTCCGCAGTTACTTAGGGCCTGGGTGTCCTTGGAGAAGGAGCACGCGGTGTCCACCAACACCCTGGGTTGTTCAGGGAGAGTTGGGCGCCGCGGGGAGTGGAGTGCATTATTTCCCCCTCCAACTCTATTTTGATTTAGTCCCTACCCTCCCCTTCACTGTTTGATCACACAGCACTGCCCTTTGATGTGAAGGGCACTGCCTGTCATTGGCCACTCGGGTGTTTTCCTATCTTCCTGGTGGTAGAAATTGAATAAAAATTCATGCACTTTGTGTCTCTCACTGTGTCTCACACCTGCACACACACACCATGGGTGCTGGGGGGAAATAATAAGCACTACCGCAGTTAGGCGGTAGTGTGGGGGTTAAAAAAAAGAAAAAAAAACATCTTTCCTGAATAACCATCCTTCCTATATATGTCCTGTCCCAGCAGCAGGTCAAACCCATCAAAGTGGCAGCATAGTGATATACAATCAGCAGGGAGTTGCTCAGGATATCGTCAGCATGATCCAAGGAAACCACCTTATAATTCTCACCTACTGCTACCCCCCATCCTCGCCCAGCTGATGAATGAGTCCTTCTCCATGTTGAGGGTGGCAAAGATGTACTCTGAGTAGGGGATTTCAGTGTGCCTCATCGAGGGTGGCTTGGTTGTACTCACTGACCAAGATAGCTAAGTCCTAATTCGTTGTTGGACTAGGTAAATGGCAAATGGTGAGTGAACCAACAAGAGCAAAAAATTGACTTGATATCATCCTTACCTGCAATACATCATTAGGAGTGACCAGTACACAGTTCTTGAGGAGATGAAGTCTTGTCTTCATGTTAACGATGCCCTCCATTATATTGTGCAGTCCTACCACCATGCCAAATGGAATAGATTTTGAACCAATCTAGCAACTCAAAACTGGGCATCCATATGGATCACCAGCAGCAGAGACTTGTTTTTAACCACAATCTGGAACTTCATGGCTTAGCATATCCCTGTAGTATTCGGTTTAAAAAAAATCTCCAAACCAGATCATTCAGGGTGAAGTGGACATGACAATGCGTAACTGAAGAAAGTGGGAAATTCCATGGAGACCTTTGGCTGGAAGATCACTGTAGTAATCTCGGCTGCGGGAGGGAAACAGACTATTGTGCATTTAACACAGAGACACCTGGAATTGTTTATGCGCAATGGAATGCCTGGAAAAGTATTGAAAGCACTAAGAAATAGTGATAGTGCGTATCATATTTGATTTAGAATAGTATTATATTGAGGACTGTGCACCACTCTTCGGACTTTCGCCATCAGATTGGGTTTGCGAGACTGGAGACATGGACCTTCATCATCAGACTCGGGTTCATGAGACCAGAGAGTCACAAAGTCATAGAGATGTACAGCATAGAAACAGACCCTTCAATCCAACTCGTCCATGCCGACCAGATATCCCAACCTAATCTAGTCCGATTTCCCAGCACTTGGCCCATATCCCTCTAAACCCTTCTTATTCATATACTCATCCAGATGCTTTTTAAATGTTGTAATTGTACCAGCCTCCACCACTTCCTCTGGCAGCTCATTCCATACATGCACCACCCTCTGCATGAAAAAGTTGCCCATTAGGTCCCTTTTAAATTTTTCCCCTCTCACCCTAAACCTGTGCCCTCTAGATCTGGACTCCCACACCCCAGGGAAAAGACCTTGTCTATTTATCCTATCTGTGCCTCTCATGATTTTATAAACCTCTATAAGGTCACCCCTCAAAACCCAACGCTCCAGTCTATTCAGCCTCTCCATGTAGCTCAAATCCTCCAACCCTGACAAAATCCTTAGAAATGTTTTATGAATCCTTTAAAGTTTCACAACATCCTTCTGATAGGAGACCACAATTGCACACAATGCTCCAAAAGTGCCAAGGAATTTGCAATAGAGCTTCAAGTGCCACTATTGCCAGTCCCTGACAAGCCGAAAGGTAATGGTTGCAGATGTATAAAGTAGTTTAAACTAATAGGTTCACTCATTTGTTCATATATATGTTAGTTGGATTAAGCTAAGAATCTATTAGATACATTTGACCTAACAATACAATCCCCACTATTACCATCAAGCCAGGGGATCAACACTGGTTCAATGAAGTGTATGGGAGGGCATTCCAGAAGCAGTAACAGGTATACCTAAAAATGAGGTGACAAGCTGATTATTTTACAACACAGGACTGTTTGTATGCCAAACAGCAAAAGCAACATGCAATAGAGAGCCCAGCAATCCCACAACCAATGCATCAGCTCTAAGGTCTGCAGTCCTGCCATGACCAGACATGACTGATGGTTGACAATTAAACAACCAACATCGGGGAGCCTAGCTAACACAGTCATGCAAAAGACAAGGCTGAAGTATTTGCATCCATCTTCAGCAAGAAATACTGCATAGATAATCCTTCTTGGCTCCTCCGAAGTCCACAGACTTCAACCATCTGGATTCACTCCATTAGATATCAAAATATAGCTGAAGGTACTGGATACTGCAAAACCTATGGGTCTTGACAACATTCTGGAAATAGTAATGAAGACTTGAGCCCCAGAACTATCCATGCCCCTAGGCAAGCTGTCCCAATGTATAAATAATGCTGGCAACAGTCTAACATTATGGACATTTGCCCAGGTATGTCCCACGCACAAATAACAGTACAAATCTAACCCAACCAATTACTGTCCTTTCAGTTCAATCTTGATCATCAGCAAAATGGGCTGAGGAGTGGCAGATGATGTTTAATTGAGATAAATATGAGGTGTTGTATTTTGGAAAAGCAAATCTGTGCAGGATTTATACATTTAATGGTAAGGTCCTAGGGAGTGTCGCTGAACAAAGACCTCGGAGTGCAGTTTCATCATCCCTTGAAAGTAGAGTCACAGATAGATAGGAGAGTGAAAAAGGCATTTGTTATGCTTTTCTTGATTGGTCAGAGTATTGAGGATAGAGTATAGGAGTTGGGACATCATGTTGCAGCTCTACAGGATGTTGGAATATTGCATGCAATTCTGATCTCCTTCTTATCAGAAGATGTTGTGAAACTTGAAAGGGTTCAGAAAAGTTTTCCAAGGACGTTGATAGGGTTGGAGGATTTGAGCTAAAAGGAGAGGCTGAATAGGCTGGAGCTGTTTTCTCTGGAGCACTGGATGCTGAGGGGTGACCTTATAGAGGTTGATATAATCACGAGGAGTATGGATAGGGTAAATAGACAAGGTCTTTTTCCTGGGATGGGGGAGTCCAGATCTAGAGGGCATAGTTTAGGGTAAGAGGGGAAAGATATAAAAGGGAACTGAGGGGCAACTTTTTCACGCAGAGGGTGATGTGTGGCTGGAATGAGCCACCAGAGGAAGTAGTGGAGGATGTTACAATTACAGCATTTAGAGGGCATTTGGATGGGTATATGAATAGGAAGGGTTTAGAGGGATATGAGCTAAGTGCTGGGAAATGGGACTAGATTGGGTTAGGATATCTGGTTGGCATGGATGAGTTGGACCGAAGGGTCTGTTTCCATGCTGTACATCTCTATGATTCTATGACTAAAATGAATGGAAGAGGTTACAAAGAATGTTGGAGAAATTCAGCAGGTCTGGCACTATCCATAAGAGAGAAAAACAGAGTTAACCCTTTGAATCAGGTATGACACTTGTTTTGAACCCCATAACCCCTTGATTAGCATTCTAACTTCAACCTTCAATATTCAGTCTCTTCACCAGTGAATAATTTGCAAAGGCTCCACCCATAGCCCATAGCCTCCATCATCCAGAAGGGCAAAGACAAAAGATGCACCTGAAGACCACCAGATGTAAGATCCCCCAAGCCACACACCATCCTATCACCTTTACCGTTACTGGGTCAAAATCCTGGAACCTCCTTCCGAGCAGCACTGAACATTCTGCAATGGTTCAAGAAGACAGCAGAATACTTTATCCAGGGCAATGAGGAATGGGTAATAAATATTGGATTAGTCAGTAATGACCACAATCCATGAACAAGTAAGAAAAATACTGACGCAGTTCTGAGTGTTGGATATGGTTTACAGTATTACAATGATCCATTAATGCCATTTTTGAAATAATGAATTCACAATGTGTTCTCAACAAAATTACTCAGCCATTTTTTTCAATAAAAATAGCAATGTTTCACCGCACATAATGAGTGAGTGTGTTTACCACAGTTGCTGATATGGAAACTCTTTGCATTAATAATTAAAATGCTGAATAGTTACATCTAAACATTTTAATTAATCTATCTTGTATAAATAATTAAAACATTGCACAGTTACACTCAGCATTCAAGCATTTTAATTTATGTGTCCTGCTATTATGGGAGTGACACCAAAGTGCGCAAATTGAGGCACAGTGCTGATCAATTGAGGTATATGGTTTACATCCCTTGAGTGGCTAATTGATGACTCACAGGGCAGCATGATTTTATTTTCCATCAGGCTCAGGTATTGGAGCAGTTAATAATAGCCTACTCTAAAACTTGGTAAAATTCCCATGTAACTACTGAGAGTAACAGCAACTTTTGTTGAGACATCTAGGCCAGGATCCAGAGCAAGGGCACCATCAAAGTCACATTGTCAAAATGAATAACTGGCCAACATATGACAGCACAGGAAAATGCAAGCTCCCATACATAACAGAACAAGTTCTGACAGACAGGCAACATGTCCTACCATTGGTCACCCACCACATCCATCTTCATGGAATACTGCCTTTCACACCAATCAGAAAGTGGACAGCCACATCAGTTGGAATCTTCTGGGGATCTGAATGATGTGGGCTATGGTGAGATTTATGCCACAATCAAGTGAGGAATCCAGTGAGACCTATCTCAATGTTGCAAGCAACTTGCGCACCTCCAATACATTTGTTGAGCTACGAGGTGAGTTTCTCACTGGATGGCAAGTTGTCAGACGAACGTGAGGACTGCAGATGCTGCAGATTAGAGCCAAGAGTGTGGTGCTGGAAAAGCACAGCAGGTCAGTCAGCATCCAAGTTGCCTGTTAAGGGGGACTAGAGCTTTATTGCTTGACATGTCTCATTAGTATTCGGCTTCCTATCTTACCAAATGTGTTGAACAAGGTGGTCATCACGTTTATTCAACGTGGATATCAGAGCAGATAGCTCGCAATGTCACCTCCTAGCTGGCTGTTGCTCAGCACAAACAGCATTTCAGGGCATAATCTGTGGGCACCAGTCACATGCACGTCTCATCAATGGGCATTGCCAAGTGACATCTTCACAACTATTATGGCACCTCTCTGATCCACTTGCAGGATGTATAGGAAGCACAGACATACATTGCAGGGCATATAACAGCTAACATAAAAAGGCTGCTGCAAGGACACTTTGTACCCAGCTCAGAAACTGGGCCAGGCTGCATCTCAGAGCTGTTTACTTGTGCTCTTAGTACTTGTCTACTTAGCACCTACTGGGATGCTGTCAGTACCACTGTCTTGCCTTACTGTGCCAATTAACATTGTCACATAACCAAGGCCCCTTGCCTTGCTGGTCAGTAGGACTCCAGTACCTTGATGTGCATCACTGCACCATCAATTTTAAACCAGCATCATGTACTAACAGCTTATGCAGCAAACATCCCGCATGTGCAGCAAACAGGCAGCTATGTCTCAAAGCCTTAGGGGCGTAGTCCTCACTGAAATCCAGGAGGATACCCATCAGTCGAGGTGGAGAGGGTTGTGGTGATATTGGTGGTTAGGGCTATTACAGTCAGGGAGATATACAGGCATCAGTCAGGAATCTGGGCACTTCTCGTTCAAGGCTGTCTGATCAGGTTGCAAAAGGGGATGGACAATGGTCACTTTGTCTGGTCCGTCCAGAGAGCCTATGAGGAAAGGGTGAGGGAGGACGAGAGTACAAGGGAGGGCTACTGCCAGTTGAAGGAGACTCAGGCACCTATTGCTCAGGATTGAGGGCTGCAAACCAGTGATAGAGGGAGCCACAACAATTTTTTTTATTATTCTTTCATAGGATATGGGCATCATTGGCTAGACCAGCATTTATTGCACATCCCTAATGACCCACAGGGCAGTTAGGAGTCAACCACATGTCTGTGGGTCTGAAGTCACATGTAGGTCAGACCTGGTAAGGATGACAGTTTCCCTTCCTAAAGGACAGGTCCAACTCATCCATATCAACCAGATATCCCAACCTAATCTAGTCCCACCTGCCAGCACCCGGCCTATATCCCTCCAAACCTTTCCTATTCATATACCCATCCAGATGCCTTTTAAATGCTGTAATTGTACCCACCTCCACCACTTCCTGTGGCAGCTCATTCCATACACATACCACCCTCTGTGTGAAAAAGTTGCCCTTAGGTCCCTTTTATATCTTTCTCCTCTCACCCTAGACCTATGCCCTCTAGTTCTGAACTCCCCCACACCAGGGAAAAGACCTCGTCTATTTACCCTATCCATACTCCCCATGATGTTATAAACATCTATAAGGTCACCCCTCAGCCTCCAATGCTCCAGGAAAAACAGCTCTAGCCTATTCAATCTCTCCCTATAGCTCAAATCCTCCAACCCTTGTCCAAAGCGTTTGTTTCCGTGCTATACATCTCTATGACTCTATTAGCGAACCAGATGAGTTTTTCCGACAATCAGCAATGGTTCATGGTCATCATTAGAGTTTTAATGTCAATTTTTTAAAAATTCAATTCAAATTTCACTATTAGCCATGAGTCCCCATGGATATACCTGGGTCTCTGAATTAACAGTCCAATGATAATACTACTTGGCCATCACCTACTCATCACGAAGGGGAAAACTCTATTTGTACAGGGTATAAATGGTAAAGAATGATGGGAAGGGGAGTTCGCCATCAATCAGGAGCCACCCTGAGAACATCTCTGGGACACACGCACTAAACGACCTCACCACCCTGTGGCCGAACACTTCAACTCTCTCTCCCACTCTGCAAAGGATATGCAAGTCCTGGGCCTTCTCCACCACCAAATCCTAGCCACCTGACACCTGGAGGAGGAACACTTCATCTTCCACCTTGGGACCCTCCAACCACATGGGATCAATGTCGATTTTACCAGTTTCCTCATCACCCATACCCACCTTTTGCCAGATCCAACCCTCCAACTCAGCACCTCCCTCTTGACCTGTCCTACCTGTCCATCTTCCTTCCCACTATCCGCTCCACCCTCCTCTCCAACCTATCACCTTCACCGCCACCTTCACCTGCCTATCGCATTCCCAGCTACCTTCCACCCCAGCCCCACCTTGTTTGCATTTATCTCTCAGCCCCTTTGGGCACTCCATCCCACCCCATTCCTGATGAAGGGCTCATGCTCGAAACATCGATTCTTCTGCTCCTTGGATGTTGCCTGAACTGCTGTGACTTTCCAGCACCGTGATGGTTCGACTCTGATCTCCAGCATCTGCAGTCCTCACTTTCTCCTAGTGTGGGGGAACCTGTAAACTACACTGACATAGAGTCATCCTATTTGCCAGGGGCTGAGGGGAACAATAGGCAGGTGCAGACTCATGTATATGGTTTGGTCAGGACTTGGGGACATGCAAAGCTTATGATGCCGACGGGGAAGGTATCAGGAAGGACATCTGGATGTTCGGTACCTCACTGAACACACAGAGGTGGCAGCAAGAAGCCAGTGGTCACAGAGTGCTTCCTTGTACAATAGCCTGTGGGGAACCTTATCGAATGCCTTGCTGAACTCTATATACATCACATCAACCAGTTTACTCTCATCTACCTGTTTGGTCACCTTCTCAAAGAACTCAATAAGGTTTGTGATCTACCCTTCACAACCGTGTTGACTATCCCTAATCAAATTATTCTTTTCTAGATGATTATAGATCCTATCTGTCATAACCTTTTCCAACATTTAACCAACAACTGAAGTAAGGCTCACTGGTCTATAATTACCAGGGTTGTCTCTACTCCCCTTCTTGAACAGGGGAACCACATTTGCTATCCTCCAGTCTTCTGGCAATATTCCTGTCGACAATAACGATTTAAAGATCAATGCCAAAGGCTCGGCAATCTCCTCCTTGGCTTCCCAGAGGATCCTAGGATAAATCCCATCCGGCCCAGGGGACGTATCTATTTTCACACTATGCAGGATTTCTAATACGTCTTCCTTGTGAACCTCAATCCCACCTAGTCTAGTAGCCTGTATTTCAGTATTCTCCTCGACAACTTTTGTCGTTTTCTAGAGTGGATACTGTTGAAAAATATTCATTTAGTACTTCCCCGTCTCTTCTGACTCCACACACAACTTCCCACTACTATCCTTGATTGGCCGTAATCTTACTCTCGTCATTCTTTTATTCCTTAAATACCTATAGAAAGCCTTAGGGTTTATCCTGATCCTATCCGCCAACAACTTCTCATGTCTCCTCCTGGCTCTTCTGAGCTCTCTCTTTAGGTCTTTTCTGGCTACCTTGTAACCCTCAAGCGCACTAACTGAGCCTTCACACCTCATCCTAACATAAGCCTTCTTCTTCCTCTTGACCAGAGATTCCACTTCCTTCGTAAACCACGGCTCCCGCGCGCTACAGCTTCCTCCCTGCCTGACAGGTACATACTTATCTAGGACACACAGGAGCTTTTCCTTGAATAAGCTCCACATTTCTAATGTGCCCATCCCCTGCAGTTTCCTTCCCCATCCTATGCTTCCTAAATCTTGCCAAATCGCATCGTAATTGCCTTTCCCCCAGCTGTAACTCTTGTCCAGTGGTATACACCTATCCCTTTCTATCACTAAAGTAAACATAACAGAATTGTGATCGCTATCACCAAAGTGCTCACCTACTTCCAAGTCTAACACCTGGCTGGACTCATTACCCAGTACCAAATCTAATGTGGCTTCGCCCCTTGTTGGCCTGTCTACATACTGCGTCGGGAAGCCCTCCTCCACACACTGGACAAAAACTGACCCATCTATAGTACTCGTACTGTAGTGATCCCAGTCAATATTTGGAAAGTTGAAGTCCCCCATGACAACTACCCTGCCTCTCTCACTCCTATCGAGAATCATCTTTGCTATCCTTTCCTATACATCTCTGGAACTATTCGGAGGCCTATAGAAAACTCCCAATAGGGTGACCTCTCCTTTCCTGCTTTTAACTTCAGCCCATACTACCTCAGTTGACGAGTCCCCAAACATCCTTTCTGCAACTGTAATACTGTCCTTGACCAACAATGCCACACCTCCCGCTCTTTTACCATCTTCTCTGTTGTTACTGAAACATCTAAATCCTGGAGCCTGCAACAACCAATCCTGTCCCTGCTCTAACCATGTCTCCGAAATGGCCACAACATTGAAGTCCCAGGTACCAACCCATGCTGCAAGTTCACCCACCTTATTTCCGGATGCTCCTGGTGTTGAAATAGACACACTTCAAACCAACTTCTTGCTTGCCGGTGCCATCTTGCGTCCCTGAAACTTGATTTCGGACCTCCCTACTTTCAACCTTTTCTTTCCTCGAACTACAATTTTCTTCTTTCTCTCCCTCCCATTCTATCTCAGTGTAGCTGCTGGATCTGTAGCTGGGATGGGTGGGTGATGGAGCCTGCTTGCCAGTGGAGCCTGTTGGCCCTGGAGGTCTGGTCAGATGTATCTGGAAAATCCAGAGATACTGAGGGTTTTCTGGACCCCCCCATAGCTTAAACTTCCAAGGTTTAGAGGGAGGGAGCAGCAGGGTTGAAGGGGAGAGCACAGTCCCCCCTGGAGTGTCAGAGAGGAAAGCTCTGAGCAGTTTTGTGTGTGACTCCTCCTCTGGCTGGGTGTCTCCTGGTACCACCCATTCTTGTTGTGAAGAAGGGGTAGCTGGAGTGAGTGCACACAGGTTCCTCATCACCGTCCTGCCATATTTTGAGTCCTGATGGCTTGTGGGTGTGTGTGCCTCTCCAGCAGACCCTGAGGGTAATGCACCTGGCTCACCATGGCAGCTGCCAAACTGGCCAATGGAGGCAAAGATCACAGGCAAAGCTGCACTCCTGCAGCCTCTGGGATCTGGCCCCATTGTGTCCCACATCCCAGTCTGCTGCTTCTGTTTCTCTCTGTGAATGTGCATGAAGTCTCTGACTTCGTTACGGAGGTTAAGCAGCTGCCTGGCTGTGCTCACCAGATTGTGCTATCAAACCTCTAAAGCTAATGTTTCCACTGAAACATCACTATCTGAGCTGGTTGAGAGGTGCAGGAGGTAGCTTTGGTGATGCTTCCTCTGAGATACTCGCATCCTCAAAGGCTGAGGAGGTGGCTTCTCATGAAGCAGGCCATATCTTTACAGAAGGGGTACACATCCCACTGGAACCTGCAAGTCAAAGGAGACAGAAGATGCCGCAACCAGTGGTATGCAATGAATGACAATGCCAGCATGTTCAGTGTGAGGGTTGCTATGGAATGAAGAATGGTACCTTCTCGGTTGTTGAGACATCCCTGTTTCAGCATCTCTGCAGGAATGAGCCCAGGCTTCTCCTCTAAGAGATAGAACTCTCTTACTCACAGTGGCAGAGGAGAGAAGCCATCCCACCACCCCTCCAGGTCCTTTCTGCTCTATTGTAGACTGTCTTCTCCTATAATTAAAGAAAGGGAGGGATTAAGTGAGGTGAAAGTGAGCGGTATGTCTGTTTGTGCTGGTGGATGTGGGGGGCAAAGTGGTGAGGGGTCCCGAGTGAGTAAGTAGGCAGTGCAGAGGTCATTGCTGGGTCAGTAACTTGGGATTTAAGGTGAAATGAGAGCAAATGAAGGAAGACGTTGCAGGCTACAGTGAGAGTGACAGAACATCAGCTTTGGTGGGCGTTGAGGGGCAATGGCAGATACAGTGAGGCAAAGGTAGCAGAGGAAAGTATATGTTCTGGGAAAGCTGCGAAGATTACTGACCTTCGCACAGCATTGCCAGATATTACTATGCACCAGTGAAGTGGCAGTGACCCGAGTGGCAATCTTAGATTAGGCTGCCAGGGTGTGATGCCGTGGCCTCTTCAGGTGGTCCTCCAAGAAAAGGATAGCTTTCCTTTTCACCATCCCATTCACTAGGACCTCCAGGCTCCAGCTGAAGAATCGTCTTCTCTGTCTACAACAGTTTCAGACTCTGTCCATCCCCCAGCAGGGCAGCTTCAGAATGCCCATGCTCATTTACAAGTATGGCAGTGCAGGTGCCAGAGATGGGTATCCACTTAATGATGAGTTGTTCAGGGTACAGGGCGCTGGAATCATTTGTGATGGCAAGTTTGGTAAGATAGAAAGAGAGATCTCGCTAAGCCTTGCAGCGAGAAACCCCCAAAAAATCGATGCAACTTGCAATTAGCCACAAAGCATAAGATTTAGCCCTTCATTGCCTGATTGACTATGAGTCAAGAATTGTCCAAATGGCCAAGTCTGTAAAGGGACAATTTTATTTAATATCCTGACAATTTTTCTCCCAGGCTCCTACAACAATGTCCTGGAGAGAAACCTTCATATTCCCAGAGACCCCAGGTCAATGTTTGTCAGCACCATTTCCTCAGACATTCGGGAAACCGACCATGCCCTCCATCTCCTCCTTCACTTTCGGTTCCCTGGCACCCAATGCCTCATCTTCACAATGGACATAAAGTCCCTGTACACCTCCATCCGCCAAGACGAAGGTCTCCAAGCCCTCCATTTCTTCCTCTCCTGCTGATTCAACCAGTATCCTCCCACTGACACACTCATTCGATTGGCTGAACAGCTCCTCACCCTCAACAATTTCTCCTTTGAAACATTCCACTTTCTTCAGACCAAAGGGGTAGCCATGGGCATCTGCATAGACCCAGGCTATGCCAAACTCTTCATCGGATACATGGAAGAGTTCATCTTCTCTTGTTACACTGGCACCATTCCCCATATTTTCCTCCATTACATTGAATACTGTATCGGCTCCACCTCATGCTCCCTCAAGGAGGTTGAATGGTTCATCAACTTCACAAACACCTTCCATTCTGACCTCAAGTTCACCAGGACCATCTGGACATCTCCCTCCCCTTCCTGTACCTCTCCATCTCCATTTCTGGTGAATGACTCAACATGGACATCTACTTTAAACCTATTGACTCCCACAGCTACCTGGACTACACATCTTCACACCCCCCCATCCTGTAAAAATACTATCCCTTACTTCCGAATCCTCTACCTCCGCTGCACCCGCTCCCAGTAGGAGCAATTCCACTCCAGAACATCCCAGATGTCCTTCTATTTCAAGGACCACAATTTCTGCTCCCACGTGGTCAACAAGGCCCTCCAGCGTATCTCCTCCACTTCCCGCACTTCCATCCTTGAACGCCATCCCACTAAATGCAACAAGACTAGAATCCCCCAGTCCTCACTTTCCACCCCACCAATCTCCGGACACATTGCGTCATCCTCCGCCATTTCTGCTACCTACAGTCAGACCCCACCACCAGAGACATATTTCCGTCCCCACCCCTTTCAGCATTCCACAGAGACCATTCCCTCTGCGACTCCCTTGTTAGATCTACACCTCCCTTCAACACACCCTGCACCTTCCCTTGCCACCTGAAGAGATGTAAAACCTGCACCCACACCTCCCCCCTCACCTCCATCCAAGACCCCAAAGGATCCTTCAACATCTGGCAGAGATTTTTCTGCACGTCCAAACATCTCTTCTACTGTGACTGTCGCTCTCGATGTGGTCTCCTCTATATTGGGGAGACAGGACGCCAACTTGCGGAACATTTCAGAGAACATCTCTGGGACTCACGGACCAAACAACTTCACCACCCTATGGCCGACCATTTAAACTCCCCCTCCCACTCTGCCAAGAATATGCACGTCCTGGGCTTCCTCCACCGCCAAATCCTAGCCACCTGAAGCCTGGAGGAAGAACACTTCATCTTACGCCTTGGACCCTCCAACCAAACGGAATCATGTCGATTTCACCAGTTTCCTCATCTTCCCTCTCCCCCACCTTATACCAGATCCAAACCTCCAACTCGGCACTCCCTCTTGAACTGTCCTACCTGTCCACCTCCCTTCCCATCTATCAGCTCCACCCTCCTCTCCGACCTATCAACATCACCGCCCACTTTCATATACCTATGGCCTTCCTAGCTGCCTTCTCCCCCTCCCCACCCCTCTCCCATTTATCTCTCAGCTCCCTTGGGGCCCCCCCCACATTTCTGATAAAGGGTTTATGCCCGAAATATCAAGTCTCTTGCTCCTCGGATGCTGCCTGACCTTCAGTGCTTTTCCGGCGCCACACTTTTTGACACTAATAAGGAGACAGCTTTCCAGTGACCTGCTCTATTGACCTTATATTTATTTTTATTTGCTTGAACCTTTCTTGAAAATCTGATCAAATGTCATTATGTATACAAATGTATACCTGGCAGCAGGAATAACAGGGCTATGGAATGAAAAATCCTTCCCGATTGCTTCCTTAGTGAGCACCGAAATGTTAGGGGTAATTCCATCTCTTCGCCAAAGGTCAATTAATTTAACACAGATCAGAAACTGAACTTGGGAAGTTCCTGCTCTGCAAATGCTCATTGTCCCAACTCGAAGTGCATTTATACCTCAAACATTTATTTTCAGAGCTGCTGGGTGAGTAAACTTTGTAGAAATAGAAATGAGTTAAAGATTTATTATACATGTTCTTCAAGATTTTCTAAACACTGTGGACCTATAGAATATCAGTCGACTGATCTTTCCTTTTACCTGCAGCTCTTACTCACTGTACCCTGAGACAAATCTTCCTTGTTTTTTTTAAAAATGTGCAAAACATGTTTCAGGAGACAACCTTCATTAATTCTGCTTATTCGGAACACTGTGTTGGTGCTTTGAGAATTTACCACAGTCAACTGCGGATATTGCAGACTCACAAAGGGGTGAAAGGTTGAACTGGTGCCTCTAATGTTTATATTTGACAACTCCGTGTGTTTTCTGGTCTTATCTCAATTAATGTTAAATCTCCCACTCTTTTTTCATTTTCCAGTCCTACAGTTTTAAATGATTGAAAGGAACTTATCAATCCTTGTTTCATCTTGTTGCATTCCCAGACAAGGTTTCCCAAAATGAATAATATGCTTGATACTACAAAGGCAATTGTAAATTCCATGCTAAATTGTTCAATTGAACTGCCAGTTGTTCATGAGTGAATGGCAGTGAGAATCGGAGATGGTAAGTGTACTCTGATCTACCTGTTATTACCATGCTAGAGAAAATAAAATACTGTCTTCAGGGACTAAGATGTTGGATTGAGCAGTAAATAGGATAAATTCCTATGGCCTTGTTCAAAAATAATTTCACTTTTTCTCGCTTCCACCCCTGAGGTTTTCGAAAACACAACATAAATGCAAGTCTTCTATTTCTTTACAAAGCTGTTGACTGCATGCTGAGACACAGTTTCCTGGTTGTTCTCTTGTACCTCTGCAAAAGCCATTCTTCCTGGGTGAAGTTAATACTGGGAATCAGCAATCTCTTTGACAGATGGGCAGCATCCTAGCTAAGCCTGAACTTTCCTTCACCTAATACTTGTACGTCGAACAAAGGTCACCATATAGCATTTGGGAGTTAAAACATTCATAATTTATCCCTCACTGACCCAGGAATGCTGAAGCTGAAAGCCCAGGACCCTGGATCAGATCAGCAAATGCAATACAGACTAGGGATTGAACCTGAATAGCTTCACTCACTAAATTCTGCAGAAAACTCATAACATAAGCAAGGCAGCAGGAGAGAAAAAGCTGCTTTAATGAAGTAAAAACAGCCTCAGTACAGATAATTGTCAAATACTTGTCAAAAGAAGAAACTCAGGGAAAAAATAACTCTGGAGCCATTACCATTACGTAACCTTTCAGGCATCCTCAGCATTCTTTCAGCGAAGGTTACATGCATTCTTCCAAAAGATATCTTCCCATTATTAAAATTCCGTTTTAAAGTGCACTCTTTATGCAAAAAACTGTTAGACTTGTTGCTTCTCACTTTGTTTTGATACATGACAACATAACTTATTTTGGAACACTCTCCACCACTTCCGCATGTTATCACTGTGAACCATTTTTCTTCTTCCTTCTCAAACATGGAACAGGTTTGCCTCAAATTGCCTGAAGACATTATCTGTTTAAAAGCCTGTCTCAAAGTTGCCATTCAAAAGTGTCCTGTGTATTTAATATAATTGTACAAAATTCCTCCCTACTAGTTCTTTCAAATTTTCTTTTATAGAAAGTAAGCAGAAATTGGATCACTACCAACACAGCAGCCCAGATATTGCGCAAAATTTTCATGGCAGTTGCAAATTTTTAACATATTTATCTTAACTTATTTTGTCTATCATTTTACATTTATTAATACTTTTTAAAAATAGTGAAAGATAATTTATTTTGGCTGCCTTAAACATCAGTTAATATTGCATAAATCTCTTCTATTTTGGGATGTCTTCAAAATTGTTGCCTGGTTTTGAAACTTTTATTTTTCATTTCCTAATTCTTCCAGGCATTGATCTGGTGGTTGAATCTGAATCAATTCCTCTAAATTGTGATGAAAGTTACAAAGTCCTTCTCCAAACCACAAAATCTATTATTTTGCTGTCCCCTTTGGTTCGCTATGGAACAAGGAGGTGCATGGATGATTTAAAATAATTTTTTGCTTACTTAGAAACTTGTTAGATGAAGTGACACCATACACCAAGCCACCCACTCCAGATCTATTAATTCAGTATGCAATCTCAAAGCATGTTTTTACATTTCAGTATCAAGTCAGTTATGTATTACACCCACATCATGTTTAAAAGCTGAATATTCTGAATTTATATCCTGAATTTTAATGTTTTCTCTGCCACCTCCTTACTTCAGTGAACATTTTTCCACCAGTTGGCTGCTGACAATAGATATTATCAACTGTTTACAGGGCCACAGTTGCGATTAATAGCAATAGGTGGAATGGGGGGAGGGAGAATTCAACACTAATGCCATTCCAATGGTAAGGTCCAGCAAGATCCTAGCCTGACCTACTTTGTTAACGTTAAAATATTGACTTTTGATGAACTTTGCCTATTGTGGTGCTCTGATGTGAGGCATGAATCAGCAGCAATCATTGGGTATGCTCCTTGCTGTTATCCATTAGTTACTTACACTGCAGCTGAGGGTAAAGTGGGGGGAGGGGGGAACATCAATTTGATGATTGACTTTTATAGTTTTAGTGCTGTCACTGTAGAGATTGAGAGCTCTGTCTTTAGATTAGTCAGTGTAAAAGCATTTTAGCCGGTAAGTGAGCACTTAGGGGATAGTGAATTAAAATGCTTGTTTCTGATTCCATATCTGTTAGCATGCTGTTCGAAATATATTAAGAGATTGAATAGTAACGGCAAATTGAGTATTTCCATATTCATCATTTTAACAATTAATCAACACTTATCATCAATTTTAACAAAAATCAGCATTTCTTAGAGAGCTCACAGATCATATTTCAATGATTAAATTGACATGCTTTAATCAAAACATAGTCAGAATGACAGTATTCATCTTCAGAATTCATTTGAAGGTGATTTAAAAAACTGATTGGCCAGCAATGTGTATCACAACCAACACTTTCAAAATGGTTTTAGATACATTTTTAGATTGTGGCAGTAATCCAGTGGTGATTACATTCTGGGTTAAGACTCTTTCAAGACTGGATGTTGAACAAGCAATCAAATAGGATGGACCACATTGTGGAATGGGTAAGATGGCAAGATGGTTGAGAGAGAGCTAGGTATCTTTAACATTTCTGTGGAAGCTAACCCCATTCATGTGGATGGTGACATCAAGGGTTTAGCATGTACATAGAGCAGAGAGAGGATAAAATGTGACTTCTTGGGGACTCTGGAGATGATGCTATCATGGTCGAGAAGAAATGATTGTTGGGGATGCTCTGTTTTTCTTCACTGAATAGGAGAATGATTTGGGCAACAGAGAGTACTTGGAGGAACATACAGAAAGAATACATTGCCTCAATATTTCAGAAAATATGTATTGGAATGTGTATGATCTATCTTTCTGGCAGATGCGCAGCTAAATGAAGCAGTTTAGATGCATGAAATTGATGGTTATTTTCTTATTATGATGCCTTGAGAACAATTAGACTCTCTATCACAAAACTATAGCAGTTAAGAGAGTGAGTTCATCCAGTTGCTGCCAAATTATCCATGGTCTGCAGTAACTTAGTTATGATAGCTACAAAGGTACTGTGATTGGCTTAGGCACCCATGAGGGAATAGTTAGTCCCACATTCTGTTCCTGGTTGCCTTTCAGCAACTCAGGATAGCATTGTCTGTGATGTCCCTATGCATCAAACTCACTGATTTTCAGGGTAACCTAGTTGTTAATGAATTAGTGGTTAACTAATGACATTGGGCCAACCGCTGGTACACTTCGATTAAACTTGAGTTCCGTTAGTTTTAATGCTGCCATCTCGAAGTTAATAAGATTTTTCTTATCAGTCAGCTGAGATGGGGATCCAATTTGGCTCTAACCTTACAAGTGGGTCAGGCCAAGATGGACATCAACAGGTCCAGGAAATGGACAGTTGAAGGGGGGGGAAGTCATAGTTTCCCAATGCCTGCTCCTCTTCCACAGCTACATTTAAGTCTGGGTGTCCTTAGAAAGGAAGCATGCAGTGTCTACACCATCCTTGAAGCCTTTAGAGAGAGAGAGGTAGGCACCACAGGGGTCGGTGTGCATTATTACCCCCTTCAAATCCATTTTAGTTTAGTTATTCCCCTCTGTCTCTTCCAACATTCCCTTAGATTTATTGCTTTTGCACTGCCCTGGTGGTAGGCCTTGATAATTGTTGTTTTAAGATTAATTTGGTGGTAGTAAATCAAATGACCAGAGGTGTGTAACAGCATCTCTGAACAAAATACAACGTGACAAGTGGAAGTGAATCTAGTCCAAAGTGCTTAATTTGGCTTTGCTAGTTTTTTTTGTTTATTCTGGAGCCCTGGATTATGGGATGCGGGCTTCATTTTAACAATTAATCAACACTTATCACCACTTTTAACAAAAATTCTCACTGCTTATGAAGTTCAGGAATCACGTTTCAATAACTCAATTGACATGCTTTAATCAAAATACATTTAAGATGTCTGTATTCAGCTTTTGAATCTATTTGAAGGTGATTTACAAAGCTAAATTAACCAGCTGTGCCTCTCTTTGTTATGTATGATTTCAGCCAATGAAGAGTTTACCCTCACAATCCTACTGACTCTAGTTCTGCTAAAGCTTTGATGTCAAGGGCTCACTTTAATCTCAACTCTGGAATTCTGCTCTTTTGCCCAATTTTGAATCAAGGCTATAATGAAGTCAGGAGCTGAGTGGCCCTGGCAGAACCCAAAACTGGGCAAAACTGAACATATTGCTGCTACGCAAGAGCAAATTGATAACAGTGTGGATGACCTCGTTCATTATTTTACAAAGTAAACTGATGGAGTGGTAACTGGCCATGATAGATTTGTGGGCAAGACATAACTGGGCAATTTTTCACATTGTTGGGTAGGTGCCAGCCAACCCCAAGGGATCCCTCTACATTCAACCTGTACCTCGACCAATGTCATCTAATGTATCTGTTTCACCCGATGTGGTCTCCTTTACATCGGGGAGACATGATGCCTTCTTGCGGATCATTTCAGAGCACATCTCTAGGACACCTGCACCCACCAACCCCACCGGCCCGTGGCTGAACACTTCAAGTCCTCCTCCCACTCCATCAAGGACATGCAGATCTTGGGCTTGGGCTTCCTCCACCACCAAACCGTTACCACCTGACACCCGGAGGAAGAATGCCTCATATTCCACCTTGGAATCCTGCAACCACATGGGATGATGTGATTTTCAACACTTTCCTCATTTCCCCTCCCCCACATTATCCCAGTCCCAAGCCTCCACCTCAGCACTGCCCTCTTGACCTGTCCATCATCTTTCCCATCAATCTACTCCACCTCCCTCTGACCTATCACCTTTCGTGCACCCAGGTTTCTCTGTATAGCAGCATGCTGCAACCTTTTGCCATTCAAGTAATAATCTTTTTTACTGTTACTCCTACCAAAATGTATGACTTCATATTTATTAAAATTGTATTCCATCTGCCAAACCTTTGCCCACTCACTCACTGCATCTGTGTTCCTCTGCAAAGTTTCCCAGTCCTCTGCACACTTTGCTCTGCCACTCATCTTAGTGTCATCTGCAAATTTTGCCATCCTACACGTGGTCCCCAACTCTAAATCACCCATGTAAATTGTGAATAATTGCAGTCCCTTCACAGATCCCTGAGGCACACTACTTGTCACTAATTGCCAGCCAGAATAGCACTCATTTATCTCCACTGTTTGCTTTATATTATTCAACCAAACCTCTACCCCTAATGCCATGCATCCTTATCTTATGCAGCGGCCTCTTGCGCGGCACCTTGTCAAAAGCTTTCTGGAAACCTAGGTACACCACATCCAATGGGTCCCCATTGTCCACCTTGCTCAAAATGTCTTCATAGAATTCCAAAAGATTTGTCAAGCATAACCTGCCCTTCATGAACCTATGCTGCGTCTGTCCAATGGGACAATTTCTATCGAGATGCCCTACTATTTCTTCCTTGATAATAGACTCAAGCATCTTCCCCACTACAGAGGTTAAGCTAAATGGTCTATAATTCCCCATCTTTTGTCTACCACCATTTTTAAACAGTGGTGTCACATGTGCTATTTTCCAATCTGCTGGAACTGCTCCAGAGTCCAGCAAATTTTGGAAAATTACTGTCAGTTCACCTGCTATTTCTCACACCATCTCTTACCCTGGGATGCATTCCATCAGAGTCAGTAGACTTATCTATCCTTAGCTCCATTGCCCTACACCACCTCCTCCATAATACTGATTGTTTCCAGGTCCTCACCTATCTTCGTCTCTTTGTCAATTACTGGCATGTTATTAGTGTCCTCCACCGTGAAGACCAATGCAAAATACTTGTTCAATGCCCCAGCTATTTCATCATATCCCATGACTAAATGCCCTTTCTCTTCCTCTAAAGGACCAACTTTTACTTTATTCACTCTTTTTTGTTTTACATATTTATAGAAACTTTTGCTATCTGTCTTTATATTCTGTGCTAGTTTTTTGTCATGTTTTAGCTTACTTTTCTTTATAGTTCTTTTTGTGGCTTTCTGTTGATCTTTAAAGTTTTCCCAATCTTCTAGTTTCATGTTGTTTTTGATCGCTTTCTGTTTCAATTTGATAGCCTCCCTTATTTCCTCAGACACCCATGGCAGATTACCCCTCTTCTTACAGTCCTTCCTTTTCACTGGAATATACTTTTGCTGAGCAATTTGAAAATTTGCTTTGGCAGTCCTCCATTGTTCATCCACTGTCGCATCATAAAATCTTTGTTTCCAGTCTACTTTAGGCAGGTCCTCCCTCATTCTATTGTAGTCTTGCTTGTTCAAGCACAGGACTCTGGTATTGGATTCTATCTTCACAGTCTCCAGCTGTATTCTAAATTCAACCATACTGTGATCACTCCCTCCAAGATGATCCTTAACTATGAAGTTATTAATTATTCCTGTCTCATTACACAGGACCAGATCTAGGATAGCTTGTTCCCTCGTCGGTTCCATTACGTACCATTTAAGAAAACTATCACGGATACACTCAACGAACCCCTCCTCAAGACTACCCTGACCGAGCTGGTTCGACCAATCGACATGTAGATTAAAATCCCCATGATAATTGCTGTACTATTTTTAGAGGCATTAATTATTTCTTTGTTTATTGCCCGCCCCGATGTGATGTTATTACACGTTTAACAAGCTATAGGGATACTCTACAGCTTCTAATATAGATTTGTAAAGAAGAGCTCTGATGTTCAAATTCCTGTGATGCAACTATAACAAACCTTATAAGTCAATGCCAAGATCTCAGTCGGTTGTCACAATTTATTCAGTCTCTCAGTCCTATCCAGTAACAAAGTGTTAAGATTTCATCTGGGAACCATGATGTGAAGGTGCTGGTGTTAGACTGGGGTGGAAAAGGGCAGAAGTCACATGACACCAGGTTACAGTTCAACAGGTTTATTTGAAATTACAAGCTTTCAGAGCGCTGTTCCTTCGTCACTCCACCTGACGAAGGAGCAACTGTCCAAAAGCTTGTGATTTCGAATAAACCTGTTGGACTATAACCTGGTGTCAGGTGACTTCTGACCTCTGGGAATCATGGCACACTTCTTGCTTCCACGATTTGTGACCCCATTGCAATTATCAATTTACATGCAATGCCTCATTGCAATAACATTTATCAGCTGGAATGGTCAATGGGAAGGCTTTCGAGTCTCCGAGGATTTGACCGGTCTGGAGTTGCATTACAGTGGTTTCAGTAAATATCTTATTATTGTCGTGACCAGGTTGACATCGTTTGTTGTAACCTTCACCATTTTGCTGTTCCCAGGAGATATTGTGTGCAGATGAAGCAATGGATGAATCTGGAATTCAGTGACATGAGAATCAATACTCCAAGATTTCTTCCATGTAAGCCAACATGAAAATTCATAGGGAAATTGTTAATAATCTTTTCTCTTTGGATTGAAATGGTACCCTTAGAAAATGCTCATCATGAGAAACTTCTTAGTCTTTCTGCTAAACCTAATAATTGCAATCTTAAATCTTTGTTTTTCTGGTCTTCATAAACACTCATGCCATGTCACCTAACCAGAATTCGCAATACATCATCTGACAACAGAGACAATTCAAAATGCAGTATCAGGTGTATTTTAAAATTGCAGTTATCATCTCTACTTTTAATCAGAATGTTTCTCCTGGTTACCTAGTTGTACTTTTCTATGACCTATCTTTGTGCTCAATCTGGTGCTACTTGAGGTCCAGTCACATCTGACATTAATGGCTGGTGGTTTTGTAAAAGCTGGTCTTGGGACTGAGATGTTGATCATCTCATGACAGAAACAAGGGGTTAAACTAGTCCAGTGCTTCACTTGTAGACCAGAAGTCATGAGTTTTAATCTGACCATGCTGAGTTGGGTTGATTTGAAGTCACAATTGTTTAATCAATGCCCTTCAGAAGTAGGGCCTGCTACCTGGTCTGCCTTGACAGCTGGCTCTAGCCAATCTCAAGACAACTAGAGGATAATTGTACATTTTACACTATTTTGAGGCTTGTGTGCTTTGACACTGAGGGCCAAGATCCTAAAAATTGTCTAAGAGAATTTAAATATACTGTTACTAGATCAGAAATTAGAAAACCTCAGAGAAATGGCTGCGAGTTCACTCAAGGATACAGATAAATGGGTGGAAAGAAGGAATTCCCATCTCAGTTGACTGCCACCTACTGGACCAATATTGATGAACAATCACAACTTTCAAAATAAGTGGAGAAGCAATATTATTAAAGGACATCCTCAAGATTTGGAGAGAGGCAAGTTTCCTTATTCTTGTTTTGAGTCCAGTGATCCTTCAGTTCCTTGATTTATCTTATCCTTTATTCTTTTCCCTTGGGAATGTCCATTGAAAAGGTTAAGACATATTACGGCAAATCTTCCCCACCACCCCCAGCACTCAGAGACGTAACAGGAGGGGCAACATTGGCATTGACGAGTTGAGGGCACTTCTAGCCCCCTTTTATGAACTTCTGATGTCGAGTTTTAAAAATACCCATTTTTGATGGTGTCCTAACAATCCCTTTTCACCTTTTATCCCTCACCCAATCAAACTGAACAGTTTGAGGAGGACTGATGTGTATCGAATATTGTTTTATGTCAACAACTGCAGTGTAATAGAAGTTCGCCAAATACTCTGCTCTGCTCTCATTTCTTATAATCTTACTTTAAGGATCATTGGCCCCATTGTAAATCAAAAATCAGTGTGACCCATCTTTGAATATATTCCATGATTCAGCCCCTACTGCTGTCTGTGGAAGAGAATTTCAGACTATCAACCTTCTAAAAGAAGAAATTTCTTAATTCTGCTTTCACAGGGTGATCCCTAAATTTACACTGTGACACCTAGTTCGGGATTCTCCACTAAAGGATGTATCCTCTTAGCATCTACCTTGTGAAACTTCTTCAAAACCTTCTGTTTTCTTAGGTTACTCCTCATTCATCTAACCTCTAATGAGTATAGGCCCAACCTGCTCAACCTTTCCTCATTATACAATGTTTCCATTCCAGGAATTAACCTCCTGAACACTCTCTGAGCTGCTTTCAATGCACACGGATTCCTCCATAAATAAAGAGACAAAGACCCTTCGTGTAGTCCTTCCAATGACGTGAACTACTGTATAAAAACTTCCCATTATATATATATATTCCATCCCCTATGCAAAAAGAAGCTAATATTTCCCAAATATTTGTTGTGCCTTCAAGCTTGTTTTTTGTGTTTAATGTATAAGGATTATTAGCAAATGAATGGTGAGAATATTTTCCAAATCATAATAATCAATCAAATACAAAACAAGAGGAGTGGGGTGTAGGTGAATGGAGAACTGAAACAGCAAAATATGCAACAACAACAAAGAAAGAAAAATTGATTTTGGTCATTACATTCAGACATACAAAATAAGGGTCTTGGGAAATGATCCAGGATTCCCAACAATGCTGTATACTTTTGGCTCACAAACTACAGGAAGGTCGTTGTGGCTTTTGTGAAGCTGCACCATGGATTTAGCACCTGAAGAGATTGTGTATATTTGTGAAGTGTACTTTTCAGTGGATTATTGATTACTTCAGTGTGATGGACACTTGTTAATTGACAATTGTCATATCATGATTAATACAAACTCTGCAAGACTATGAAAAGGGTGAAATCAAAACAGAAAATGATATAAATATTCAATGGACATTATTGTGGTTAATGATCATGTCAACAACCTTGACTGAGCTGGTGAAAGGTCACTGTGGTTTTATGTCTCATGGTCAGCATGTCTGCAGGCATTTAAGAGAATGGCTTATACCATCACTACTGTAACATAGCAGCTGTCCTGTGGATATTGTAAAGAGTGCATCTTTTGATTTCCTTTTGAAAATGAATTACAAAACTAGAATAGCACAGCTGTGCCAGCAACCACAAACATCTCTCTTTATGCTATGTATGACTCCAATGTGTGGAGAGTTTAACATCAAATTCCTATTGACTCTAGTTTTGCTAGGACTCCTTGATGCCACACTTTGTAAAGGTCCTTTGTCTTTTCTATTGGACACCTATACCATCTGCCTCTGTAAAAGTATTAAAAAAAAAAACATTTTCCAGCATTTTTCAATTCTGAAGAAGAGTCATAATGGACTCGAAATGATAACTCTGTCTCTGTATTCACAAATGCCCCACTGAGTTTCTCCTGCACCCTCTGTGTTTGCAACATAATGTTAGGATTGCTTCTTGGAATTATGGCACAGTACTTGCTTCTAATGGCTGGTGACCCAATTTCAATTCCTAAATTTACAAGCAATGCCTCATTGCAAGAACTTGTTCAACAGCTGGAATGGTCAACAGGAAGGCTTCAGAGGCCGTAAGGATTTGATGCATCTAGAGAGGCATTACAGTATGGATCAAGTCAATATCTTACACTAGTCGAGCTGATGTGTGTGACTGTCTTTTACCCTTACTGCTCTAGAATATTACCTCTAAGTAACATAGGGCCTCTGAGAGGCTATGTGATGACTGCATGGAGCAGATCTCAATGTTTGGCTGTGCACCAAGTGCTAATAATTGGCTGTGGTATTCTGCTATCATGTAATCCTCTGTCCTATTACACATATTGATCATTATTGAATCCATGTGCAGTGATTGTCCTTGCTCTTCACATACCATGGCAAACAGAGTCTACATGCTGGACTGCTACCTTGCATACAACTCATCATTGCTAATCTTCACTAGGCCATTGACAGGCTTCCAGTACTTCACTCATGGTTCCACCATGGTCTATGGCTCTTAACCTCTTCAAACACTGCCATTCAAGCATTTGGGAGGTTGGCTGCTCTCCTCCATCTGCCTTCTGGGATTGGTAGTTGTCTCCTTTCCTGAATGAGCACCTCGATGGAGTGATGCTTGCTGTCACTCCTGTTATTCTTCCACACACTGTCTTCTGTTGCAGCCTTCTTCAGCATTCTCTGTCAGCAGTCAGTATGATGATTTCAGACCTGCCATAAAGATGGTGCCCTTGCACTTGCTGCCAGCACTAAACCAACAGATGGCAGGAAGAGTTACCTCTGCCACAGGCCAAATATAAGTTGATTGCATTGGGCGATATACCTAAACAATTCCCACCGTTCCTGTGCAATAATCTTGAAATGACCTTGATGTTAGACCTAGAGACAACAAGCAAATCTGTTTCTTGCTCCACAGATGCTACCAGACTTGTTAAGTATTGCAAGCATTTTCTGTTTGCATTTCAGATTTCCAGAATCGTCAGTACTTTTTTATCACTGAGAAAAGATTCAATTTCTTGACATACGATGGTGAGTGAACTGTCTTTGAAAGCAGTGGAAAAGGATTGTGTTCGCAAATTCAAGAGATAACTGGATGAATATTTGGTGAAAGAATGTAATAGGTAGTCATGATACAGTGTATGATATTTTACAGACTTTGATAAAAAGGAAAAGACTGACATATTTTGTAACCACTGATTCAACATTGATAATAGGTTAACATTTTGCACATACTTTATTAATACTTGTTGGTCACCTTTTCTCTCATTTTCAATTTTTAATTTTCTATTCCTACTCATTTTTTTTATCCTTTTTGAAAATAATTTCATTTATTTTTGGCTTCCCACTTCTGGCTCCCACCTGAGGGTGACAATTTTTTCAGGTCAGGTCAAGACTGTATCTTATTTGTCATTCGGTTTAGTCTCTGGCAGATAAAACAGTAAATAGAATAGGTTATTGTCAGTGTCAGACCAGAATTGAAACTAAATAAGTAAACTCAGTAAGGGTTAAAATTCTAAATTGTATTAATTTTAATTGACTTTTGGATGGACAGTTTGACTTATTGTATTAGTTAAAAGTAACTTCTTTGATAACTGAAGCAAATGCCTTATTATCAATTGGACTGTATTTAACTCTTCAAATATCCAAGAATCAGGCATTAATGCAAGGTATTTCAACAAGAGCATACAGATAATAATTGTGTGAATACAGCACTTTCACACTGATGGACTTTAGTTGAAAATAATGACTAGATGCAGAAAAATAGCTTTAAATACTTGTGATTCATTTTACAAGGTAGCCAAAGTGTGAATATAACTTTAAGGATTCACTGTGAAACTCAGACATTTACCTGCATCTTATACATTATGGCAAGGCAATAAGAAGAGTTGGCTTTGATTATGAATTTAATCCATGTATTGCTGATGGCACATTAATCTGTTTGTATCCTGAGGAGGTTGGTGTTAATGCAATCTGAGCAATATATACAGAGCAGTGTTATTACCATAAATTGAGTTTTTATCATAATCTCAATATTATGGGGTTATTATATTAAGATACAATATTGAAGCAATAATGCACAAAAAAGTTTCAAACTTATTGCGTGTTTTAGTAGGCAGGAAAACTGGCAGATTTCATCTCCACAATTTCAATAAACTGAATTCTTTTCATAGCTTCCAGCATGTGAGCTTGTTTCATCACCTAATATTTTTAATAATGGTTTATAAAACCTAAGCACGGACTGTAATACAGAAGAATAGGATTAAAGGGGAAAAACAAATAAAATATTTCTTCATTTGAGTGTATGTAACATTTTTGGAAGAGAATTATAAAACAAAATTCCAAACTTTTTGATACTTGCTTTCAAGAACTTTGACCACACTTTTATTTGTACTTGGAACTCCTAAGTGAGATGAGAGACCAAGTAGTAAGATGCAAGGTTTGTTCACACTGTTCTCCAACTGCTGAGTTCTTACAACATCAGGCACTTCTTCAAGCTCATGGAGAAAAATATTTGAAGGTAATATCACCTCAGGACACTCTTGTGCTTTCCAGGTGAGCTGACCTATGGAGTGGTAGTGTGGAGTGACACAAAGGCAATCATCCTTTCAAGGTCCCTCACTTTCACTTCTGCTCTCAGGTACTGGTTGGTACTCTGTTCTCTCACTTTCCATGGGCCTTGATCTTCTAATCACTTCATATCTGACCAGTGGATTTGAGGTTGCAAACAGACTAACCATGGTCGGAATTAATGAGACAGTTGGCTCCAGTTATTAAATGTCCTACTCCTGCTCCATGTTCTTTTCTTGCAGTTTTGTATTTTTCTCTTTAGATTTGCCAACTTTTGAATGGGCTGGATAGCTACTGAAACATTATGAAATATTTCCAAAGCTGTATATCCCTTTAAGTTTGCTGCCCATGTGGTTTTGTAGTTGCACCCTGCCCCAGTGTGCTTCCCCCAATAGTACAAAGCTGGAACTGATACCTTGTGAGTGAGCTAAATGTGGTGACTAGTACAAAAGGACATCTCTATTTGAGTTTGTCGTAAACCTTAACCATTTGTACCTAATCTATATCATTCGAGGAAAACTTCTGACCATTGCCTGTGACAAGAGAGTACCAACAAATGAATGCAACACTCTTCATGCAGATTGTTTCTCTGTTTGAAATCATATAAGAATTTAGACCCTGGGACATTTTTTTCCTCACTGTAATCTGTGAATGTAAGATTAACAGTATCACCTTCACACTAGCTTGACTGATTAACTTAACACAAGCCAAGGTGAGAATTTGAAGATCTTCATAGTTCAGAACCACTGCACACAGGTAACAGTTGAGTACTGTTAGCCACTCAACCTCTGGGGGAGCTTAAACATACATATTAATAATTCAGCCTGTATTTCTGTTAATGAGATATACTTGAAACTAAGTAGTATGACATTTAAAAGCAATCATGCAATTCTCTTCTTGATCCATTCAATGCAGAGTTGCTAACATACAAACACACAGCAGGAGATTAAATGTTGCTCCTGCAGTTAAATTTCCACTGTGTGATCCATATTACTAGATTCTTTTATTTATGAGATGACATTGTTTCAATTCCACATGTTCAGTCAAACTAGTATTTTTCCCACAGCTACTGCTGCACATACATTTAGCTAGAGTATAAGCGCAATTTTGGAAATTGGTAAGCTTCTTTATTTTTAAGCCCTTACTGAGTTTGTATGATCACGAATTTCCCTGTTCAATGATTCCACAATTCAGCACTTTAGTGGATAGGTAATTGCCATTGAAACATTTAATTTGTGAAATATTAGTAATTCTGATAAAACTGGTCTTGAACATAGTAATTAGCAAGACGAGTAGACTATTAAGCCCTTCAAGCCTGTTCTGATATTCAATAAAGTCCATGGCTGATCTATTTGTAAACTCAAAGCTATATTCCCACCAACTCCACTAACCTTTCAACTCCTTGCTTAACAAGAATCTATCTACCTCTGTCTTAAAAATATTCAAGGATTCTACTTTTACCACCTTTTTAGGGAAAAAGTTCCAAAGACTCATGACCATCAGAGGAAAAAAGTCGAATTACTATTTTGAATGGGCAACCCCTAATTGTTAAACAGACTCCTAATTCTAGATTTTCTCGTAACAGGAAACACCCTCTCCTCATCCACTGGTCAAGGTCCTTCAGAATTTTATATATTTCAATCCAGTCATCTCTTAGTCTTCTAACTCCAGGGAATACCAATCTAACCTGTTCAACCTTTCCTTATAAGACAATCTGCTCATTCCAGGTTTTTGGCAAGTAAACCCCTGAACCAATGCCAATGTTATATCCTTCCTTAAATAAAGTGACCAACACTGTGCACAGCAGTGGTCCTGCTTGTACTAAACACCAGTTTAAAAAAAAAGTTTCATGATATTTCTAATAACCTTATTTGTAGAGTTAGGTTAAATATGATCATCTTCATATTGTAAATTCTCCAGGTTGCTTGAAGACAAATAACAACCAATTGAAAATAGGGAGAAAAATTGCATTTACATTCCTTGCAGTGTATCATAAATTAACCCTGGCAAGATTGCAGTAACAGGTCAACACTGTGCTGAAGAGACTCTGCCAGTTCACAGGAAGGCTTGTTCCACTTAATTTCATGGGCAATTAGAGGTGGGCATTTAAAGGAGCCTTTATCAGTGATGCCCACATCCTGTGAATGAAAGAACAGAAAATTAGGCTTCTAACCTGTCATTGACCTGTACAATTTGTGAGTGCCTATCTGGAAAATGTCCAAAGCTGAAACATTAGGGGGGCTAATAGCCCAAGTTTCTGCTGCAGGTGGTTGTCTCATCAGCCAGATATACATTATGCACTATTTACCACAGACAAGACTTCTAATAGTATGGCAAACTCAAACAATCAGCTCATAAAACACTACTTCTATTAACTAAAGGAACATAATCTCTAATCATAAAACTAATTCATTTCATATTCTGTGATGTGAATTGAGAGTCTAACAGGGCTGTAAACGATATTTTTCGTGTTACAGTGAAAGCTATAAAATATGCTTGATTTCTCTAAATGTATTATTCTTTGTCTTGGACATGTTACAAAATAATCCAATTTCCCTGGCTACAAATACTTTGTCCCAAGGAATGCATAAGGGGCTTATACAAGTTGTTATCCAGAATGCACAAGGGTCTCAGTATTATGTTCCTCAAGTCATATTATTTTAATGATTAATAATATCAACCTGTAATGATGATCATAAGGGCTGAGGGCCGAAGGGCCTGTTCTGCGCTGTATTGTACTATAAGTGGGGTCAGTTTAGGTGAGTTTTGTGTTAACAATAGTGAGCTGATGAAAGTATATGCTGCCAATCAAAAATTTGGAACAGTTTATACTCTGTTGGGACAAGCAAAGTACTGGGCTATTAATGGGGACAAAACTACATATATGGTTTAAAACCCATAAGAAAAAATGATCCTTAAAGAAATAGAAATGCATTGTTGAGAAGAAGACCAGCATTGTTGCATCTGAGATGCTGACACTTAAATTCTTTCTATTATGTCATATTTAAATGATCATTTTCTGTTTACATTATAACTGTTCTTCGTTTTGATACCATTATTTAGCACACTATTGGAGCAGTAGAAAGAGGATGATTAAGGTATCTAAAGCCCAAATTAAGCAATATCTCTTTTCCATTACAGGTAGAGTTGATAAAGCACAGCAGGTTAAGCAGCATCCAAGGAGCAAGAGTCGATGTTTCGGGTATAAGCCTTCTCTTCAGGACTGGGAGGGGGAAGGCAGCTGAGAGACAAATGGGAGTGTGCAGGGCTAGGGGAAAGATAGGTGAGATGTAGGCAAAGTTAAGGGGTGATGGTGGTTGGCTGGTGGGAAGGGTGGAGCAGACAGGTGGGAAGGAAGAAGGACAGGTAGATCAGGTCAAGAAGGTGGATATGAGTTGGAGGGTGGGATCTTGGATGGGATGGGGGAGGGGAGATTTGAAGCTGGTTTCAAGTTAAAAATTGTAACATTGGCCAATTCATCAAATAAATGTGCTGAGCTGATGGAATTCAGTTTTGGTAAAAATCTGTTCACAAATGGAAAAAGAAATTCACTCTGAAAATAATATCCAAGACCAAATACCATGAGAACAGGAATCAGCCACCGGCTAGATCTTGAAAAGCTTGCATCAGAATGGCACTTAAGTGATTACACCATCAGCAGAAATCCAATGCAGATATATATACTTGAATGGATCAAATCAAACCCTAAGTGTCTTCCCTGAGCAAAGATTTCTGAGCAAAACTAATTGGTGCAATTGCTTTATGGAATGAAAATGTCTCTAGCAGAAGACTAAGATCGCTCAGAGTTTACCAAATGCCCTTGACGGCCAAATTATAAATCTCCAGCAATTCATCATGAGACAGCAGCAAAAGCATATGTATCCATTCTGCCACATTGGTAACATGGATGAAACACCCAGTAATGTCAACGTACCCAACAACCAAACTATGGAATTAAAAAGGTTCAAAAATAAGTCTCGTGAAAATCATGGATATGAGGAGACAGGATTCATATTGTATCAGCTTGCATTTTCAACGGGATGTAATTAAAGACTTTGGCAATTTTCAAATGGAAAACAATGTTAAAAATCAAGTTCCCTTTAAGAGATTTTGTGCATGTCCAACAGTTGGATGGATGAGGACGGAGTAAGACTGTGGATTGATCACATGTGGCCTATGCAAAGAATGTAATTTTTGATAAAGTGGGATGTATTTAGATCATATGTAACCAATAAGATCAAAAGGTGCCTGAACAAAAAAAAACACCAAAAATTCCAGTTATAGCAAGGGTCTGACATCCATCATCAACCTTTGGATGCATGTCTTAACGAGTCACTCAATAATCACATTCACATCTAATGGACGACAGAGAAAAGTTTTTCACTGAGTTGAAATAAACCTGCTACCCTGCTTGATGTTTTTTATGAATTCATAATCTCGCAATGTCATGAGATCAGTCAACAAATGTGGAATGTCTAGTTCAATGGATGGAAAAGAAGATGACTGAAACAAATACCAAAAATGCTGGAGAAAGTCAGCAGGCTGGCAGTACCTGTGGAGAGAGGGAAAGCTAAGGTTTCAAGTCCAGTATGACTCTTCTTCAGAACTGTTCAAAACTTGACATCTTAGATGCCTTTTAAGTGTTATTTTTCAAAATAAAAGGTATGTTCCAGAAAACTTTACTTGAATAAGGTCCAATTTAACAGGCTTTTTAAGGGAATGATGGCTCCATTTATGGAATAATTAAAATACGAGTGTCCTATAACTACTGTAGGTTTACACAATACCATATTCATAATGTAGAAATTAAAATTCCATTTCACATTTTTCACCAGAACCTGAGCAAATATTACTTTCAAAGATCTGTGGATTATATAATTGTAATGTATGAGCTTTGCAAATCTGAGAGTTACCTGTGTTTTTATCCAAAAGAAAGTGAGGTCTGCAGATGCTGAAGATCAGAGTCGAGAGTTTGTTGCTGGAAAAGCACAGCAGGTCAGTCAGCATCCGAGGAGCAGGAAAATCGACGTTTCGGGCTGAAGCCCGTCATCAGGAATGATGAGGGCTGATGAAGGGGTCCGGCCCAAAACATTGATTCTCCTGCTCCTCTGTTGCTGCCTGACCTGCTTTGCTTTTCCAGCAACACATTCTCAACTGTGTTTTTATCCACTCCAGGCTGATGGGATTAAAGTTTTCTCCCTTGCCTGCCTATAAGGGACTGAAATGTGACAAACAAAAACAGAAATGGCTAGAGAAACTCAACAACTTTGGCAGTATCTGTGGAGAGAAAACAGACTTAATGTTTTGAGTCCAGTGACCCGTCTTTTATTTTAGTGTTTTACTCACTGCCACATCTCTTCCAGATGTGCCTACCTTGAAGAAGTTCTGTTCCCCTCTCTGACAGAAGTTCTGAAAAAGGGTAATTTGACTCGAAACCTTAACTCTGCTTTCTCTCCACAGATGCTACCAGGTCTGCTGTGTCTCTCCAGCAATTTTTGTTTGTGATTTTTCAGATCTCCAGCATCTGCAGTTCTCTGTTCTATTTCATGCACAGAAATAAAATATCTTGGTACAACTTCATTCTTATTGCTCATAAATTAAAATTTATAGTTGAAACTCTCAATAATTCAGAACTAATTCATGAAAATGTTATATTGGTGCAGCAGATGGTGCTATTCTGAAGTTGAGATGATGTTGCGATGTTGCAACGAAATTGTGGGAATTCTTCATTTGTTCTGTACTCTATCCTGATGTGCATGATAATCACAAAGGTGTGACGGTTCAATTTCTTAAATTGCTGAAAACGTAATTCTCAATTCAGTAATAATGCAGCACCCGAAGTAAGAGGGAGTGAAGCAAAATATTAGCACAATGCACCACATTTTATTCCGTAATGTTATAATAACTAGAATCCTAAGTCCTTTGTGAACTTTTATTTGTATTATCTGAAAAAAAATTCTCCTGCTCTCTTGCACTCAGTAAAGAACATTAATGCTTCCACTGCCACATGGACTTGATGTGGGCCTCTCTCAAAGTGAATTAAATCCCAGCAGATGTGTTTTTTTTATTAAATCAACCTGCTCAGAAATGTTATGACACACCTTTAGAGTAGGTGGGATGTGAACTCAAACCTTCTGACTCAAACGTAGAAACATTACCACTGTGCCCAAGAGACCCCATAAGTAGGAGTTGATATAGCAAGTGGGTAATTAGGATTAATTGATTAATTAATTGATGGGGCAGAGTTAAAGGAAGTACAGATGACAGGTGATTTGGTGATGGGAAGAAAAATGTTCAGTTGTGTGTAAGCACTTCTAGATTTAAAAATAAATAAAGGGACACCAGGTTGGATTGGTGCATGGTGGAGTTATCAGAACTAGGAACAGGATTAGGCAATTCAGCCCCTCAGGTCTGCTCCACTATTCACTCTGATCATGGTTGATCTCATCTCAACCTCAACTCCATTTTCTTGCCCATTCTCCATAACCCTTCGACCCGTTACTAATTAAAAACCCAGCTTCTCCCTAAATTTACTCAATTGTTCCAGTATCCATCACATTCTTGGATAGAGAATCCCACAAATTGACAACTCTTTGAGTGAAGTATTTTTTCTCATGTCTGCTTTAGACCTGCTATCCTTTATCCTAAAACTATGGCTTCTCATTCTAGATTGCCTACAAGAAGAAACATCTTCCCAACATCAACTTTGTCAATCCCCTTTAGCATCTTAGATACCTCAATTATATCTGCTCTCATTCTCCTAAATTCTGCTCAATTCATAAGACAAATGCTCATCGGTGGAATCAATCTAATGAACCTCTTCTGAACTGCCTCCAATGCAACTACATCCCTTCTCAAGTAAGGGGACTAAGGCTGTACATAATTATTCAGGTGCAGTCTCATTACTGTTTTGTATATTTCCCTACTTTTATACTCTATTCCTTTAGCAATAAATGCCAATATTCCATTTGCCTTCCTTATTATCTGATGTGCCTGCATACTAGTATTCTGTGATGCATGCACAGGGGATTATCCAGCAAGATCGCAAAGTCCCAATCCTTGGCTAAACAATGTTATCCGGCATTCGATATTCAGAAATCGGTTAACCTGTGTCCTTCGGATAATTGAAGTTCTTCTGTATATTAGATATTTCCAATCCACAGGAATCTTTGCCTCATTCAGAGAATTTTGGAATATTATAACCATTATCTCTGTTGCCACTTCCTTTAAGTCCCCAGGATGTAAGCCATCAGACCCTGTTGACCTGTGTGCTTTCAATCCCAATAGTTTGTTCAGTGCTTTTTCCTTTTTGGTGATGATTGTTTTAAGTTCTTCCCTTTCTATAATCTCTGGATTACATGTTACTATTGGGATGGAACAAGCGTCCTTCACCATGAGAACTGAGGCAGTATACTGACTTAGTGTATTTGCCATTTTGGTTTTCCCCACTAGCAACTCCCCAGTTTAAATAGTTAATAAAATCAATCCAAAGGTATGTTGATTTCTGTTTTATAACTGGCTTGGATCCAAATTAACATTGACAGCAGATGACAGTTGCCTGAAAAGGTGAAGAACATAAATGAAGAATTGTTTTCAGGTAGATGATCATAATTGGAGCTATTTTGGAGTAGAATGGTTGAAACCCAAGTACAAGGAGTTAGCATATGACTTCCTACCAATGTTTTATGAAATTGAATCCATGATTAATTATGATTGATGAAAGAAATGAAGTGGATACATGGGCGTAAGTAACACATTTCCCAAGAGAAAAAAACAAGCTATGGTCTTGGTGCTCTCACTTTCTACTCGAAAGATGATCAGGTAAAGAGTATTCTCAAAGTTAGAGGCTCAAGAATTGATCACTGGGGAAGGTTTGGAAAATCTATTAAAAGGTCTGGACAAAATCTATGGTAACGATGAAACAAAAACAGAAATATCTGGAAAACCTGGGCAGGTCTGGCAGCATCTGTGGAGGGCAAGTGGAGGTAACGTTTTGGGTCCAGTGACCCTTCTTCAGAACCCTGTGTTCTTTAAATTATTGAATGATGCTAAGGTGTTGAACATAGATGGATTCTTGACATGATGTGAATCATAGAATCCCTACAGTGTGGAAGCAAGCCAATTGGCTCATCAAGTCCTAACCGACCTTTTGAAGAGCACCCCACCCGAACCCACACACCCTACCCGATCTCTTAACCCAGCATTTCCTCTGGCTAATTCACCAAGTCTACGCATTCCTGGACACTATGGACAACTTAGCATGGCCAATTCACCTAACCTGCACATCTTTGCACTGTGGGAGGAAACTGGAACACCCAGAGGAAACCCACGCAGACATGGGAAGAATGTGCAAACTCCATACAGACAGTTGCCCGAGGTTGGAATTGAACCTGGGCCCCTGGTACTGTGAGGCATCAGGGTACCCCAGTAGGAGTTAGATTTTGAGAAATAAATGCAGTTTTGGAACAGATGTCAGAATTCTTAGAATAACTCCCAGGAAAGAATTCATTCCCAGTGGCTTTCATGGCTCAAAAGGAACATTCAGTAGTTACACAAGAATGGGAGTATTCAGCAGTAGTGGCAATGCAAGACCACCCAGATACAGACCAAAAGCATCAATCTGAAAGGAGAATAAGTACTTTAAGGAGTTAGGATAGCAATGTCTCTGGCATTAATAAACAGCAAGAATTGGGGAACAATAAAAGACGTATGAACCCCAGGAATGCCTGGCGCATGGTCAGCAGGCATTTTAGATGGGGCTAGAAATGCCATTATGAAAAAAAGGCCTAAATGGAATAATAAGGCTTTTGAAATTATGCACAACATGGAAAGCTTGGTACAAGAAGATGGTGATACTGATGAGGTGGAGAGAATTGTACCAGTTACAAGAAGGTTCAGCCCAGTAATAAATATCTTAGTTGCAGATTCATTCAGTTGTGCTGAGTTGGGCAATGGGTGCATGTGCTCAATTTGAAGTGGATTGATTAAAATGTTGTGAAGATTATTTAAACAATAAAGATTGAAAGATGTTTAAGGAATTTGAAAGTTCTACCTCCTTCAGGTTTGTGGATGACAACAAGCTGAAATCACTAAAATGAGTGGTGATTATCTGAGAAATAGCTGGAGTAAGCCATTTTATCAGCACAGATGTAGTGTCAAGTAAAATACCCTTACTAGGAATGGCTCAAAAAGGCTCAAATCTAATGGACATTTTCATTTTCATTTTCAGTGCAATTGTTTTTGGGAAGTCTGTGGATTTTCAGTTTATCCAGGCATTATTAAATTCCTTTAACAAGACCTAACTTTTCTAATCATAGTATTAAGCAGGTTTTATTGATATTAGGAGGTATGAATTTAAAGGCAAATGGCTGATTACCTTACAAATACATCAGTGGTTTGCCCATCCATCAGGTTAAAAATCCTGCTGAAAGATGGGGTAGGGATAATGCATATACTGAACTTATTGAAGAGATTAGCAATAAGGTGTGAGATATACAAATAAAATATAGAAGGTCACCATCACAGCCATATTGAATCTCCTATTAGCAAATGACTTTTACAAAATTGTACCAATAGAATTGAAGGGATGGAGTAAGGAAAATTATCATCTTGTATTTTATAGACATGACAACTCGATTTAGTTAGTCTACCACAACATATAAGAAACAGAAAAGAGTAACAATGGACAAGGTAATAGAGAAATGGACAGGAACGAGAGTGGAGGCATTGGCTAAATTCCTAACTGACAATGTCAGTGATGTAATATTGTGGTAATGAATACAGCAACAAAAAGTTCTTTACGTAATGGCATGTGTGAAAGTAATACATAAAATGCTTCATCCATCATTAGCAGGTCAGCCAAATTGTTAGTTGACATCTGTCCTGACATGAAAAGTCCATGTGGTTGAGCCTACAGTCTATATTGGCACATGTTTGGGGAAATCCAGAAATTCCTTTGGTAATGAATGATCATCCCCTGACTTGGGATAGGACTACAATTCACTCCACTTTTTCTGGGTATATGAAACCTCTTCTTTAAGTTTCCTTTTGTAGGTGGTTTCAAAGATGCTTCTCTTTGAAATGCTTCACCCTACAAAAATGCACCTTCTATTTTGATTGACTTACAAAGAGCTATGAAAGTCTTCATGATTTCCTATTGCAAGTGGCAATGTGCTCTAACATCTTGATCACAAACATTCTCTTTGAAACCCTAAACCTCTAGGTTGGTCTTAGCCTACTGTATCCCATCAGGGAGTACTTTTTTGCTGCATATTCATCTGACAAATAAGGCTGACTGAACCTTATTGTGTACCACAGTTTATAATCCAAATTCTTTCCAGCTCTCTGACTCATTCCTTTTGGCATCCTTTACCAACTTCTCTGAGTCATTTGTAGGCACTGAAGTTTCTTGTTCATACGGGCTTCTGTTTCTCATGCTATTCCCAGACTATTCCACAGTCCTTGTTTGCATCAAAGTTCAACCTCTACTCACCCGCCTATTGTATGTTCAAAATCCTTAATAGGGCCATGTGTAGGACCATGTTCCAGGCCTACTTTCAGAACTTTACTGCAATATGTGGCGTTCCTCATCTTTACCTCATTTTCTCAATCCATGGATCTTAGTTCTATCCAGAATCTTGCCCATTTAGTCAATATTTGTATTTGCTGGTCACTTTTCCTCCTGTCCCTGTCATGGTGGCATCCCTCCATTCTTTGGCTTTTGGGTATTTTTGTTATTTTGATGCTAATGTTTGTTTGTTGTACTGTAGGGTAAATGGGCTTGTTGTGCATCTCAGTATTACTTTCCAGATTCAGTCAGCTTTTCACTTGCTGTAATTCCTCATAATTGTTTATATGGTGTATGATTTCTTATCACTCTGTGACTTATTTAGATTTGGTAAGTGTGCAATGAAATACTCTCCTGGTGTGCACCCTAACAGCTTGGTGGCTATGCTGCAAAATTACTATTTTTCCAACACTACCTATAGCCTTATCTGGACCTTTCCATTCTTTCTGCCTTTCTCTTTTTTCTCATACAATATATTCCCTGCAGTAAATGTATTTCTGATGGCCTTATACAATGCTGTAAGACTTGATAAATTTAGTCTGAAATCTCTGTCTTAATGAGTACTTTCTTGCCTGATCCTGGGAAAAGAATTCAGACCATGAGTAGGGAACTTCATTAGAGAGTATACTAATCCAGAATGAGTTGGAGAGGAAGTAGAGACTGTACTTTGACACCAAAAAGGGGTATGGAGAGAATAGAAACATTGGCCTCTTGTCTCTTTTTAGCAATATTAGTGCTAACTTTCTTTTACCTTATTCAAAGCACCCTCCATTGGAGATGTATGCCACTCAGGTTGATTGGTCAGACTATTAGCAATGGTTCCAACTAATGTTAACTGGTTCCAGTGATGCTCATATTTATCTCAATGTAAACGCAGCTTGCATGATGCTTTCATAGTCCAAGCAGCAATGAAATGAGACAAACTGAGGTGTAATTCTTTTATTTTAAAGCCTAGCTGTCTTTTTGTGTAACTATTTAGAACTGCTGTTGGGTCATAGGGAATGTTATATTTAAAATCTAGGAGTATCTGATTAGGAAAGCCTTTCACAACATTTACTGCAATATTGCTTCTTATTCTTATTTTATTGGGAAAAAATGTCAGAGTTTTGATGCAATAAAACTGTCAAGGTAATCCCCTTGAGCTTCTTTCTATTGCACACACCCTCCAAGTCATCAGAAGACTTCAGCTTGCTTGACTACATAGGAAATTCATTTTTATTTCCCACGCTCTCTGGAATCTTTCCAAGGAGAAAAAAAATTATTAATGAAAATTGCATTTTGCATTGTTCTGAAGGTGGATAGAGTAATTGTAGATTGGGAGACAGGAAGTTAGAAATTGAAGTTTATAAAATTGTAAAGTTGTAAAATTATAAAATGCTTTGGGGAAAAGCATTGTGTGATCCCTTTAAAAAAAGAGGGTACTTATTCTGTGCTTGGAGATTTCAAATGTAAGTACTTAATAGAGCCCAAAGTGAAACATTTGTATTGAAAGGCCATACAGTTAGCAAGCCAAACAGTGGTTTTTACCAAGACAACACCTTTTTGAATGTAACCAATCAATTTGAACCAACTTAGATATCAAAAACTTATTAAAGTTAAGTCTGATGGTTTTGACCACATGAGACCCATTCTATAGTAAGAAATATTGATATGTCATCAAGGGTATAAAGTAAGAGGCAGTTGGACAAAGACCCCAGAATGAACTGCCATCCAACGGAGTTAACAGTCTTCAGCTCTCAAGAGAGAATCGCTGGCTCTCACAGTCACGTATGCATTAGAGGAAGCACCAGCTAAAGAATAATGGTACCAATGATGGAGAAGGTGTTCCCAACAGAAGAATTGACAGAGAAAGCACAGAACATTCCGGAAGACACATAACCGGACTGTAATTTCGAAAGATCTAATTCTGTTTTTGTTATAGGAGTTGGATTCGTGTTTATTGGAACAGCACACCATTGGAATCTTGTTTGATTTGGGATTGGTTAGTTAGAAGGTATTTATTTGGTTTATTACTAGTTTAGTTAATTTGGTCATTGTTAAAGTTTGATAAATAAATTGTTACTTGTTGATTCTGGATTGCAAGCCCACTATCCCAGAGCATATGAAAACAGCCTTAATATGGTGGCAGTTCAAGGGGAAGGCATTGTTGTTTCTTTATCCTTGACCTTGGGCCTTTTAGTAAGCCTTAATACTATTCTGTATTAAAATTCAGGGAATGTGTTACATAAGCAGCAAATTTGTATATTTATATTTCAGCCAACTGAAACCACTGTTTGAGGAGAATTTTTTTTAAGAGAAATTTCACAAGCATTAGGAACAAGAAGAACTGAGAGACCAATAAGTGTTGGACTCCAGCACTAGCACTTACTATTGGAAAGATGACTCTGGCTTGTAGGCAAACAGCAATTAAGTTCATTGAGCAGTTGAAAACTGCACCCTAACTATAGCCATAAACTTTACTCTGACCCTAATGTCACAGCAATGAAATGGAAGTAAACAATTTTAATTTGTTGCCTTGTCAATATGGCAGCCATTGAAGCACACAGAAGGCCAGTCCTGTCAATAATCATTGGCTCTTTAGTGTGACCTGAAAGAATTTGCTCTCTCAAAACCACTGTCCATTTGCCTGTGTGTATATGTGTAATTGAGACTGATAACAGCCAAAATAAATCTAACCTAAATGGATGACATTTAGTGAAGCACCAGATCAATAAAAACAGCCTCAAGTTCAAATTTCAACAATTTCTACCTATGCAACAGTCAGACAAAAATATCAATAATGTGATATTATTATTGATTTGCACTATTTCCCTTCACCATTGGTATAACTAGCAAGAAAACGCATTTGTATGTGGAATATCAATAGTTTTGCAAGAAGATTGCTTGCTTTAACAGAAATATTTTAAGAGATGTAACAAGAAATCAGTACTCAAAGATTAGTCTCCACTTGTCAAGAGAAAGATTAGTTATTTAGACAGTAAAACAAATCAAAGGGACCCCCTCTCCTTTAAAATCTGCTCAGTCAAAAAAATATCTTAATCTCAGGTTCTGTAAAGTGATCTGGGATTTTTTTTCACTGGAGTACAGGAGGTTGAGTCATGTCTTTATAGAGATTTATAAAAGCATGAGGTATATAGATAACATGATTTGCAGGTGTCTTTTCCTTAGAGTGGCGGATTTCAAGTCTAGGGGGCATATTTTTAAAGTGAGAGAAGAAAGATTTAAAATAGACGGGAGGGGAATTTTATATTTTTACAGAGTGGTTTGTGTGTGGAATGAACTTCCAAAGGAAGTGGTGCATGTGGGTACAGTTACAACATTTAAAAGACATTTGAATAAGTACATGAATAAGAAAATTTGGGAGAGATTTGGGCCAAGCACAGGCAGGTGGGATTTATTTAATTTGGAATTATGTTCGGCACAGACTGGTTGGATTGACGGGTCAGTTTCTGTGCTGCATGACTCTATAATAGGAGTGCTGTACTGAGTCTGAGAGTTAAGGCACAGTGCTGGTGGATACAAAACAGAAACTTGCTTACTCTGCAGCTAATTATGTTTGTATATATAAATTAGCAAATGCTCAAATTTGCAGGTGCGTAGTCAAGGTGTGAATGACCTCTTACCCCAATGCTTCCAGCTTTTTACTGGCATGCCCACAGTATAAACCAGTGACATGTTACTTTCTACTTGAACAGTTTTCAGCTATAGCCAACACTGCTCGCCATGGCTTTTTAAAAACAGAACTATTCGAAAGCATACAACAAATATCTAGAACGTTGGAAAGACTCAGTAAGTCTGGCCGCATCGGGCCGTAAAGAGAGAGATAGTTCACGTTTTGAGCATTTTCAGGCAATACACAAGCACAGATCCATAATGCAGAAGACTTTTAAATCTGTATTTCATTCATGCAAACATTTTAGCTTATTGAAATTTAGCTTGTCAGCCCTCGTGTGCTATGATATTAAAGGACAGTTAATGTTCATGTCGATCAACCTGGAGCAAATATTCTAGCAAGCTCCATAAAAATACACTTTTTAAACATGATAATTGAGCTCCTGTTATTCAGAAAACACCTTTACTGTACATGATTATAGTTTACAGATAAAGCCCTTTTTTGTTAGTGAGTTGTGGGCCTGATGTGGTTACATGATCCAACTCCCTTCATTGTTCATTTTCTTAGTTATTGCAGATTTTTTCCTGTGTTGAGAAGCACCTGTTCTTGAGCATCAGATTGCAAACGTTACTCACCAATCACTCTTTCTTGTTTTAATTACAAACTGGCTGGCAAGCAAAGACTTTGCTTCAGCTGATGAGAACATTCAGAAAATAGGCTATTGCAATTAAATCATCACAATCATTTGTGGCAGTGTACAACCAGAAACTCAAACACATTCAAGGTGATGAGTTTTTTTTTGCAACTGTGGGTGATAGAACTTACAAAAAAGATAGATATCACAAGTCTAATTGAATGCCGTTCAGCTATAAATAAGTAGCAGGGCATGGGTTCTCTGGATCCTCCAAGGAGTTATCATTAAACCATTCAAGGTAGTGGAGTTAACCTATTCTTCACCTTTTTGCTATAATTTCAGAATTTTAAAAATGAAATCCTTATTTTAAAAACTTGAAGTGAGAATTGCAGGGCTGGTCGAACGTTATCCCTCCCGGTGCTGCTACCTTTTATCCTAACTAGTTGCTTGTTGAAAGTGTTATGTGCTATTGACGTAGGATGGCACATCAGAGTATCCTCATCTTTTATGAATAAGCCATTTTAGCAAATTCTGAGGCTTTTGTTATGTGACTATGAGTCATTAATGACTGATTAATGGGTAGACCACAGGACAAAAGAACCCAAGGTCACCTTAGATCACTGGGAGTGCACTGAATGCTTCCTCTTACAGCAGAAATGTAACAGCACACAAATGAATGGTAGAAAATCCATACAAGAATAAAACATGCTCTTTTAACATGATGACTATCTGCATAGGGGGATAATGTAGAGTGAAGGTGAAAGTATGTAACTTTCTATTGTAAATTTGACAAAAATAAAAACAAAATGGCAAACCAAATAGGATTTTTAAAGATGGAAGTACAGCTTATTATTGAGCGAAATGAAATATCAGCATTGAAAGAGGCATGTGAAATGTAAAACTACAATTTCTCTTTTCAGGTGATGATGGATCTATTTATTTCCAGCCATTTCTACAATTATATCTGTCCTTTAATTTTTCTCTTGACATCTTCCATATTTCTCAATCCTAGTGAAACCAGGGAAAACTGGAAACATTTCATTTCAGGCAGCAGCAGAGGGTGGGAGGAACCGGTTTCAAGCCAGTGCCCTTTTGGTAAAGCTAGAAAAAAAGGATCCTACAGGTTTCAAACAAGACGATAGTTGGGATAAAAGAATAAATCAAAATCTTTAAGATGAAGTTCAGCCTGATTAAGTGACAAAAAGGATGATGCAAGACAAAAAAGAGAGGATAATGTTACAAATAGAAGAAACAAAATGGGTCTGGAGGCATAAACAGGAATAGCAAAAACCATAGCAACAGCTGCTGTCAGAGGAAAAACGAATGGGAACATATAGTGGTTACCTGAAATTGTTGAACTCTACTGAAACTAAAGTGCACTTAAGACAGACTGTTGAAGTTTTATCTTTATTTTTCCACAATACGATAAAGGATTAATGTTAATCTTGAACTTTTCTACTATACTAAGAATAACAGTATTGCTTTACTTCTAACTTTGTTGCTATATTACTACTCATACTTAAAACTTTGCACCTAGGTAGTTCTTTACCTAAGATGGTGCCCTGTGTGGTGACATTGTACACTTTTCACTGTACTCTTACACTAGTGCACAAGACAAAGCTTAAATCACAAATCAAAAAATTAAAAAGCTTCAAGCTTAGAGATGTGGGTGTGTACAACGTGAAGAATTAATGACAGAAGTTCACACTTGTGGACTGCATGGAGGTATTTTGTACTAATGCTCACTGCTGTAGCTTTATCGCATTCTCAGTTGAAGAAACAAGACAAGGCACAAGGAAGCAGAGTTATTAGATCAGCTCCAATGGATCTGGGAGAAGGGAGTGGTGCTTTTACAGGTTTTGGGATGAGATTCAAGGTAGTTATGGGGGTGAAGGTTCTGTGGCCTTATAATGGATATTGATCAATATATCTCTCCAGACATGGAGAGAAAGTCATTAAGGAAGGGAGAAGAGTCAGACATGTATTAAGTGAATGGAAGACAAGTAGAAATTGGTAATAAAATTGATTAAATCTTTCTATTCTTGGCCAGAATGAAAACAATCAATAGCGCCAATTTCCTAAGAGTAAAAGAGGTGAGGACGAGCTATTGAGTAGGACTGGAATAAGGAATGCTCCCCATTGCTCACAAATGGGCAAACTTGAATCAGGCCTTTCATGGCTTTCAATAGCAATACATTTTGACTTGATTTGGATCCTCCAAGTTAAGGGAGAAGTTGTTTAATGGGAGAATGGAGGATGTTGCAAGAGTAATTAGAGGGACTAGACAGTTGGATTAAAGAGAGACCTGGTACAAATTCATTTTGTAGGGGAAGGTAGATTTAAACCTTGGCCTGTCGGGTTTGTGGAGCTTGGGAGGGAGTTCGGATAGGCTGTATGGACATCAAAGGCTATGATGTTGAAGGTCTTTTCCCCCTCTCCACAGATGGTGTGTGCATGTTGAGTATTTCCAGCATCAGTATCCATAGAATTTTTCTTTTGCTAAATCGGTTTTGTGATAGCCAAGTTGAAGCTAAGTTCATCCGCTTTTCTGAACACCACATTAAATTAGGCCTAGAAATTTGATGTCTGTACGCGGTCTACCTCAATTAATCATAATAAGATGGCCAATAGCAGGGGGAGAAAACAAAACCTCATCTCAATGCACTTGTACTTCACACTTTTTCAATCTTACAAAAGATACTCTGGATAGCTTTAATTAAAATAAATCTAATATTTTGAAGTCTAGGACAAATTACAGCTTACTTTATTAATAAATTCTTTTATTTCATTACCTCAAGATAAGAAATTATATGCTAAACTTTGTGCTCAAGACTGCAGAGAAACAAACAGGCACAGAACATGTCCAGCGATTCTTGCTAAGTAGCATCTTGCTGTATTTTTGATCATAAATCAACAGACTAATCAGATTGACACATTAATAGCAGGATTCTAGGAAGAGGATCAGTGAGCCCATAGAGAGCAAGATTCTTGAAAGTATCAGGACAAGTTGATTAGGTCATTATGGTACACAACATACTTGCCTTTATCAGTCAAGGTATTGAACATAACAGCAAGCAGGTTATACTGAAGCTGTAAATAATAGAGTGGAATGGCAGTTTTGATCACCACATCCTATTTGAAGGATGCGATTGCACTACAGGGTGCAAAGTATGTTCACCAGGCTGTTGCACAGGCTGGAGTGATTCAGCTGAGGGGGACTACATAGGCTGGGCAGTTTTCTTTAGAGTAGTGAAGACTGAGGGGGTTCTGATTGAGATGTACAAAGTTGAGGGGTAGTGATGGTTTCTTTATCTACCCTTCCTCCTCTTGAGAATGGTCAATAACCAGGGGCAGAGTTTTGAGAGGCAGTTTAGAGTGGATTTGAGAAAAATTGTATTCACGCAGATGGTGGTGAGCACTGGAGCTCACTACCTGAAAAGATTAGGACAAGGATTTTTGAACTATTTAGATGAGCTCTCGAAACATAGCATTCAAAGCTATAGGCCAAGTGCTGAAAAGTGGGATTGGAATAGATACTTGATGATTGCCATGGAAAACATTGTCAAAAGGACCTTTTTCCATGCTGGAAGAACATCCAACTTACCAGTTGCATGTGCATTAAGAGGACATTAAAATCAGTAAGAGGCAAAACCTTATGGTAATTGACCACTATTCACATTTAAAATATCTGGAAAAGTTAGGGCCATTGCATTCAGGAGAAAATGATTACTGATCATCATTTCCAGGTCAGTAAAACTAATTGAGTACAGAACATAATTCCCTAAAAGTGATGTTGGAGACTGAATTGTTATCTCTCAGCTTTCTCCTTTCAAGTCTAGCTTTATCACCAAATCTAAAACGATGATAATCTATTGTCAACTCTAGTTGTCTTTAGGAAGGCTGAGGGAAATGAACCTGACACTATCGTATACTGCTGAAAATATGTTGCTGGAAAAGCACAGGTCAGGCAGCATCAAAGGAACAGGAGAATCGACGTTTCGGGCATATACTGGCACTGCATGAACTACAATGCTGTTTGGGAGTGAGGTCCCGGATTCAGGCTCATCATAAGATAACAGGTCATTACAGTGCACAGTCAAGAGTTAACCACTTTGGGTCTAGAGTTACAATTAAGCTAGTACAGGAAAGGACAGTAGGTTTGCCCCAAAGGGTGTTAGTGAATCAGATGGGTTTGTGACAATCTGGTAAATTTCATGATTGCTCAAGTTTAAATGCACAGAAATCCTTTTTAAAATCAGTCATTTATAGCCAGTGCAAGTCAACTCTATTCAAACAAAAAGGTTAATATAAGCCAAATTATTGAATAAATCCTTTGATGGACAACCGACAAAGTAGCAGTTTTACATACCAAGTATAGTGTCCCGAAATCACAGGGAATTAGGTTTAATGACTCAGAAAAGCAGCGGGAAAGATTAGTTTGAGGAGAAGTAACATGACAATGACAGGCTTAGAAAAGGAATATTTGAGGAAAGGGATCAGTTTTCAACTAGCATAGAACCAAAGAGAGGAAGTTGGTGGGAGCGAGATCAGAGTAGTAGTCGAACCTCTGATTAGATAGAGGTCAGAGACCACAATGGTGGCAGAAGAAAACGTGTTTGATTAACAATCAGGAGAAGCAGACAGGAAGTTTTAATTTGATCTCTCACTGTGAAGCTGGGAGAAAGCCAGCCCAGAACAGAGGTAGTATCATCAACTTCATCTGTGAAGGCATGCTGCAGGATGGAATTTGGCTTCTAATATCTTCAGTCCAATAGACTTGAATTCCATTTACTATAGATTTTAAATTGATTCCAAATTCATGCTCTACTAGAGGAGGAAAGGGCAAAAGAAACAACCCAAGATAGCAATTATGAAGGGAACGTTTCAAAAGCAGAAAAAAACAAAAAGGTATTTTGCTCACATACATTTTTTCCATTATTCAAGTGTCATATTCACAGCTTTAATCTGATATCAAATATTTGATCGGTCCTGCTGTTTAAAAAGTGTGTTTCAACATAGATGCAGAAAAGATGTATTTTCTGGCTGGACTGTGGGGTAGCAATGTCTAGGAATCGCTCTAAACTTTGGGGAAGCTATTTAACATTGAGGAGTTTCTTCACTCAAGAGGGCAGTGACTGAAATTCTCTGCTCTGGAGAGCTGTGGAATCTGTCATTAAACTGTTAACAACACAAATAGATGTCATTAGTAACTGAAATCTAAGTCTACAGCAGTGTGGAGAAAATGACATTGACGTAAAATGATCAATGATAGAGAATGGCATTGCAAGCTCATGGGGCTGAATAGCCTGTTCCTTGGTTAAGAGGAATTACCTGTAACTAGTCAGTGTAATTATACTGAAATTCCAGTTTGTGAAAACCAGAAGTACATTTTTCATATCAGAATTAAATCCAAAATGTCCTGTAGCACTAAACCAGGATTACAGGTGCCATACACCTGGAAGTTAAATATAAGGATTAATAACACTACTTTTAAACATTTTGCACTAAACAAGTTTATAGAAATGTTTTCCCAATCCAAGCAATTCAGAAACTGTAAAACACCACTTTATGTTGTGATAAGCAGACAGTGCCTTCATTGTTAAGATTTAGCAAAAAGTCTTCAGCAGCTCCAGGTGCACAAGGGACATCAAATTTGAAACAATTACACGATGGCCAGGGCACAAAGCAAACATGAACCTCAAGTCTTCCAAAAAGGAATTAGTTCAGTTGTCCTTGAAGGATGCTGGCTGTTAGCATAATTTCTATTAACTCTGCTTCTGAGGAAACTAAATTAGTGATTTCCTACAGTTTTGTCATGGCATTTTACCCTTTGTCAGTGTGTCTCAGGTTAACTTCTATATAAAATTCATTTTGTTAACATTATAGGATATGTTCAGGAACAAAAGGGAAGCTAATGGGAGTTCATTTCCAGTGGGCGGTTTATCAAATTTAGTTCAATTGTTAATTGAATAAAAGTCTTTTCTTCCACAAAAATTCCTTCTTGGGATGTCCAAGTAATCTTACAAATACCTACCATAACTTCATCGTTTGTTTGTAAAAATGAGTAAGCATCAGTATTGGGTACACATTTGAGAATGGAATTTTGTTAAAAAAGTTCCAACAGCAGCATGAATTTGGAATCAATTTAAAAATCTATGGTAAATGGAATTCAACTCTATTGGATTGAAGATATAGTAGAAGGCAAATTACTGTGTACAACACCATTGATTAGCAGTCAGAACTGGCAATCTAACAGCACTTTCACACTACACAGTATGTAGTGTCAGCTTATCCCTAGTGCAAATGGATATTTCCAAGCCTAGCAGTGCTCACGTTTGTGTAAGTGTTCATAATTCAGACTATGCTGCTTTGGAACTTGCCAATCATTAAAACAATAGAGAAGTGCATGCACATGAAAACAGTTCATTTAGGTGACCAAAAGCAATTGCAGTCACTTTTTACATAAAAACCAGTCAATTGGTCTCAAATATTGCACATTTGAGAAACAAAGCTTGATAAAAATGATAAAGCATTTTTTAAACATTTTTCCCCCATTTAGGAGTCAATTTTAAATACAGCACCAATGACTAAGAGAATTACTAGACACCAAGTGTAAACTGGCCTGTTGTCAGATTAATTCTGATCAATTTTCTTCCTTCCCTTGCACCCCCCCCCCCCCGCAAGAGCTCTTCAAATCTCTATTTCACCTAGATGCCTTTATTTCTTAAAAAGATAACCACAAAACTATTGCACTGTCCACTTCAGTGGCTTTACCTCAAAAATGGAAGATCAGGTCAAGCTGCTTAGAGTTTTATCACAAGTTCACACTGAAGTACCCTCCCCCCAGCCAAACATTATTTTACACTAATTTATATCCTAGTGTCTCCATAACATGGAGATTAATGCTGCATTAGAAGTTAATCTGGGAGTATGTGAAAAGAAGAAAAATGGCTAAGACTAAAATTGGGCCCTTGAAGACAGGAACAGGTGAATTTATTACAGGGAACAAAGAAATGGCAGAAGAGTTGAATTGCTACTTTAGATCAGTTTTCACTGGGGAAGACACTAGCAATCTCCCAGATGCAATAGCGGCTGAAGGACCTGAACTAAAGGGAATTTATATTAGGCAGAAAACAGTGTTGGAGAGACTTAGGTCTGAAGGCTGATAAGTCCCCAGGGCCTGAGGGTCTGCATCCCAGGGTACTGAAGGTGGCGGCTCTAGAAATAGTGGATGCATTGGTGATCATTTTCCAATGTTCTATAGATTCAGAATCAGTCCCTGTGGATTGGAGGGTGGCTAATGTTGTCCCACTTTTTAAAAGAGAGGAGGAAGAGAGAAAACAGAATTATAGACCAGTTAGTCAGACCTCAGTTGTGGAAAAAATGCTGGAGTCAATTATAACGGATGAAATTACGACACATCTGGATAGCAGTAACAGGATAGGTCAGAGTCAGCATGGATTTATGAAGGGGAAATCATGCTTGACTAATCTTCTGGAATGTTTTGAGGATGTAACTATGAAAATGGACAAGGGAGATCCAGTGGATGTAGTATAGCTGGACTTTCAGAAAGCCTTTGATAAAGTCCCACATATTAGGGCACATGGTATTAGGGGCAAAACACTGACATGGATTGAAAATTCATTGGCTGATAGGAAACAAAGTAGTGATAAACTGCTCCCTTTTGGAATGGCAGGCAGTGACCAGTGGTGTGCCACAGGGATCAGTGCTGGAACTGCATATGTACATTTACAATGTACATTAATGATTAGATGAAGGTATTAAAAGTATTAGCAGCAAATTTGCTGATGACACAAAGCTGGGTGGCAGGGTGAAATGAGAGGAGGATGTTAGGAGAATACAGGGTGACCTGGACAGGCTAGGTGAGTGGACAGATGCATGGCAGATGCAGTTTAATGTGGATAAATGTGTGGTTATTCACTTTGGTGGCAAGAACAGGAAGGGTTATGGGGATAAGGCAGGAACAGGATACTGATTGTGGATGATCAGCCATGATCATAATGAATGCTGGCGCTGGCTCAAAGGGCAGAACGTCCTACTCCTGCACCCATTGTCTATTACCACCATCACTTTTGATTCTCCAATAGTGGAACATTAACTTTAGTTTTTGTGCAGAGCTTAAAAATGTGTTGCTGGAAAAGTGCAGCAGGTCAGGCAAAGGAGAAGGAGAATCGACGTTTCGGGCATAAGCCCTTCTTCAGGAATTCTTGGAGAAGGGCTTATGCCCGAAACGTCAATTCTCCTCCTCCTTTGATGCTGCCTGACCTGCTGTGCTTTTCCAACAACACATTTTTAAGCTCCGATCTCCAGCATCTGCAGTCCTCACTTTCTCCTTTTTGTGCATCAGGCAATAATTCCATCACTATAATCCGAATCTTTCACTAATGTTTACAAAAAGATGCACTTAAGCTCAAAAAGTTAAACTTTCCAAGTACAAGTTGCTTATTTCAAAATGTTGATAACCTTTAATATGTAGCCTCCCTTTGAGAAATTAGATTTGTGAAAGTGTGACTCCAAGTTCAAAATCTGCACAGGACTGCAAATATATACTAATCACAAACTCCTTACTGAGTCGATTGCAAACAGTCCAGGGCTCTCTGACAATATAAAACCATTAAAGAAATTTTTATTTCAGTCTCACTACAAGAGGTGAAAGTCAATGCTCCAGTTAGATTTCAGCTTTTCTTGCCATCACGTTTTTGATTCACCACTTTTTTAGCATTAAAGGTGCAGGAAATGCATTCAGGCAAATCAGTATTTTTTTTTTTTAAGGTTAATGGGATTACATTCTTGGTTCTCACCTATCATGCAAAGAAGTACAATTGAATGAGTACACAGGCTAGCAGAAAGGTTCTTAAACCGAAATACCTGTAGTCAAGTTTGTCCAGCAGAAAACTCAAGGCCATTTGCTGAGGGGCAGTGGCATGTGTGTGGTGTCACACATTCTCGAAGTGCTGCACAGATTAAGTGGGACAATTATAAAATCACTGCCCTGCACATTCATCTGTTGGAATAAAAATTAGTTTGGGGTATCCAGCCTCACCTCATTTAAGAGTTTGATCATTCTGCCTTAAAACTTGTAATAAAGCTTGGGGGAAATCATCACTAAATATCTAGTTGACATTAGTGGTGTTCCAAATTCAGGTCATGACACCTTTGTGGAGATAAGCAGCCAAACATTGAAAACTTAGTTGCTTATATGAACAACTCTGCGGCCAAATTCAAGGTACCTGCAAACTAATTTGCAACTAAAGAAAACAAAACCTCAAAAACAATTGTACAAGTTGTGGCACTTCTGCAATCTTTACACCTTCAAATGTGAAGACTATAATTTGACCCAAGTATATAAAGTCAAGACAACAGATCAAGATCTTACAGAAATTTTGATTGAACTAACTTCACAAATCATTCAAGTGCCAATTTTCCAGGACTGATCAATTTTATGTGTATTGGTTCATTTCAGTAGGTTCATGGGCTGGAGTTTAAAAAAGTCAATGTTCACAAGCAGGAACATTTAATTTCCTTTAATGCACACCAGTAATAATAAAATTGCATTACATTTATGTAAAATAAATGTTCCAGTTTATATATACAGAAACACTGTACATACCCTCCCAGACCCAACATCACAAAACATACAGGCAAAGCACTGCCCAGCTAAACAGCACAGCTGTGCATCTAAAATCTTAACTGCTCAGTGTTGGAGAAAGTTACTTTAATCCATTCCGGACTAATTGAAGTGTTGCAAGCAAGCTGACAAATGCTCTCCATTTTTCGTTTAAGTGTTGAACATCCCACAACACTTTAGAAGGCCATGGGCAGATCACTGAACTTGTGATGAGAAACTTCCATTCATTGCCCCTTCCTCATAGTCCATTTGGCAGAGGATCATATTATTCTTCAGGAAAAATTTGTCACCCACACAAAACCTAAAGAAAAGATTACAAGTATGAGGGAGTTAGCACAGTTTTCATAGTGAGTGGTCACATGCCATTTTTCACAAGGTACACTGTACAAACTGGGCATCTGGCACAGATTCTCAAATGCTGTGCCTTACATCCACACAAAGCAAGGAGTGTTCCTCCAGAATTCCTTTTTCAGCCAAATGTTCATTTATACAGAGGTATTTGTTGTGCAGGCAAACAACAAAAATACTACAGAGGCAGGTTCTTCAGCTCACCAAGCCGGTTTCAATTACTAATCCTTATTTAGGCCCACTTAGTGGCCAGACTTGGTTTCTATGCCTCTGTTCATGTGTACATCAAGATTTGCCTTAAACATTGTGGTGGTGATGGAAGGAGGCACGTTGGCAGAGTACATTCCAGGCACCCACCAACCTCTGATAAATATACCCCCTCCACTCTCCCCTGAATTCTCCCCCTCACCTTGAACCTGTGCCCTCTTGTAATGAGCTTTTCCCCTCCTGGGAAAAAGCAACTATCCACCCAGTGCCTCAAAATTGAGGTGACTTGTCAGGTCACCCTTCAGCCATCTTTCCAAAGATAAATTTGTCCAACCTCCTCTCAACACCAACTCTGCAGACTAGGCACTACCCTAATAAGCCTTCTCTGCACTCTCTCCAAAGCTTCAATGTCCTTCTGGTAATGTGGTGATGAGCACTGCATGCAATATTCCAAGCGTGGCTGAAGTTTTATATAGCTGTGACACAACTTGCCAAATTTTATATTCAATGTCCTGGCTGGTTTAAGGCAAGCATACAGTATGGCTTTCTGACCTTCTCCACCTATGTTACTACTTTCCAGGATGTGTAGATCTGTGCACCCAGATCTTTGTCAATGCTCGAAGAACTCATTTACTGTATAATTCACATTGGAACTTGATCTTCCAAGTGGAGGTACCTCTTATTTGTCATGATTAATCTCTGCCTTTTTTCTGCCCAAATCTGTAATCTATCCCACTGTATCCTTTAATAATTCATTACCTGCAACGTCAATTTTGGGGTCATTTGAAGTACTAAATTAAACCTACACTTTACTCCTTTACCAAAAAAAAGGCCCCTGCAGAGCACGGATCTCCATTCTGAAAAGCATTCTTCCACCAGTGACCAAGCCAGTTCTACATCCATCTAGCCATCACATGCCAGATTCCACAAGACACTGCATTTTATATCAGCCTGCTATGGAGGTATCTTATCAAATGCCTTAAGTCCATATAGACATCCACTTCCCTCAATCATTTCATCACAAGAAAGTTGGAGAATATGCCCTTCCCACAAACCCATGCTGCCTACCAGAGCACAATAGTGCTTACAACATGGATTTGGATTAAATCCAGGGAGGATTTCAAATCCCATTTTGATCATTTGAATTGGATATCAATTTAGCCTAGAGTTTTAGGAAGGATAACAATAGTTTTGACTCCAAAAAATGCCCCAACTGATTCACGTCAAGAGAAAATTCACTAGACTCAATTGTTCCAGTCTGCAACTTCAACAGTTCACCTTTAACTGTTCTCAAAAAAAAAAATGGGATCAATGTGTTCAGTTTAGTTGCACCAATATCCCCATTGACTTGAAGCAGATCACCAGTTCCACCACAATGGATAATATGCAACTTGCGCAATACCCATAGCCTGCAAGTACAGTTCAATTTCTCAGTGCATACTTCATTATGGTTATTATAGCTGCCATACTAGTGCTCAATCAGCAACAGCCAGCTATTTTTACTCAAATGGTTGCTGCTTTAACTGAACCAAGGATGCGCTCCTTCCAGTCACAGTAAACTTTTATTTCAGTTACATGTTAACCAGTTGCCCACCCAGCCAACCCCAAGGGGAAGATCAGATGTCAATTTCCTGTTCAACTAACAGCAGTCATAATGAGACCTTCCTTCCTGTATTAGTGCCAACAGGTTGGACAATAAGCATCAGATCTACAAACAAGGATGTATCTTTCTAAGCCAAAATAATCCTGTAAATATTTCTCAAAACAATGAATTTTTGAAAGCAATCTGAACTTAAAGGTATATTCAGCCTCTAAGGTGCCAGACAGCTTGGCATTCCATTTCAAAACTCAATTAGCATACAAATAGTATTCCATACTTACCCAGCTTTAAAAATTAAAGGATTACCTACAAATATTCCTTCTTGGCATGTTAATTAAAACCACACACCAGACATGTGAAGCGAGTACTTCTGATGTGGGTAAGAAAAATCAGGAACTTATTCTTGAACTAGTCCTAAAATCAATTTTAACATTTTAGTCTTTGCTGGATACAACTTAGTTCTCCACCTTCCCAGGCTTACCTCTGATTACAGAGCTGACAGGCAAAACAGTCCAAGTGGTAGACATTTTCTCGGGCCCTCATCACCATCTCAAAGGCAGGAATCAGTTTACTGCACGCTGCACAATTTCCCGTGGTACCAAAAAGCCTGGACAAAAAGATGATTTGATAAGTGCAGCACATAAGCTTTGCCAGATCCATTTTACCTTAATAGCTTATATTTTGTTTGCAATGCAAAATTCTGGGATTGGTTTGAAAGCTTAAAATATGACAGATGATTTCATTTTATATACTTTCATATTCCACATCTGACTTTGAAATTACTAAAGTGGCTGAGGATTTCTGGTCAGAGTGGCAACACATTCCCATTAAAATGGATTGTCACAGGTTCAAGCCCACTTGAGACTTGCGCAGAATCTGGCCAACAAGCACAGAACTAAAAGGGATGCAATTTGATGGAAAATTGCAGTAGCCAGGTTTGTTCAGCTGGGCATGGACGGTGCCAGATCAAACATGCGAAAATGGTCTTCAGACCCCACCTAACAAAATTTCAACTACTTGTCTTTTTGAATAATCTCAAATAGTAAGTTGTCTGCTGCATTCATCTGCACAATGGAAAGCAACTAAAATTGAAATGAAACCAGCAAAAGGCACTTAAACATTTAGATGGAACTCGAATGGAGAATTTGACTACAGCATATTGCCCATCACATTAAGAGGTATGCGTAGGTTTGCTAAATACCCCTTTAATAGCAGGCATGTTTACACTGCCTGACTCATTGCTTTAACTTCCATCCTGTCTTTACAATTACATAACACTTTACATAATTTGTCTTGTAACTAGGATCAGATAATACTATATACCAGTTTCAAAGCTGAATGTAAACTACATAGACAAGCTGCACACTGTTCTATCGCATGGCAAGATGCAATAAAAACCAGTTAATTTGAATTTATGTAATTATGCACAAAGCAGCTCAACACCCTTTGTTAATTCACCAATTCAGTAATGCTTTTTGAAATCTGGAGTCAAGGGGTTGATTCAGATTTTATGTTTTAAAATAATTTGGCAGTTTTCAAAAAAAAAAAAATGCTCTACAACAGCCTAGTTTTGAAAGCTTGATCAAAGTAAACCTCAGTTCAACCAATAAAGTTCTGTCCAAGCAAATGAGTATTCAGAAAAGCACTGCCAAACTGTTTTAGGTCTCAGAAGCCATTTTCAAATTAGCATTTGCCACCTTCCCTCCTGCCCCCTTTGTCTGAACCTCTACTTTCCTCTCACCTTTTCTCAGGTGAATTTAAGTATACACTTCAAAAAAATTAGTAATGACAAAATCCACATTTCCTTTCTCCCATCCTTTACATAATTTCAAATAAACCAGACTTTCAGCTTCAATATTGTACCTGCTGTGCAATTTCTTTATTTCAGATTGGAAGTTGAAGCTGAGTCAAATGACAATTCCAGATCATTTTCTGCCCACTGATCTGCCTAGAGCCTTTTACAACTTTCTTCCCGTTCCCTACCCATACCATTTCATATAAAACCACAAATTGATTCCACGTCAAAATGTTTTCAATTGTCTTAAACCTACATAATCCATTTCCATTCCATAAATATCAAAATTGATTAATCACTACACGTATCAATTTTTGCTGGTGTTAAAACCTTGGCAGGGGCACAAAGTTCCGAGTATGAGTGGAAGATGCAGCATCAGGAAGAGGTTCCCTTTTATCCATGTTTGATCTCGTGCCATGAGACTTCATAGGGTCTGGAAGCAAAGTTGAATACTGCTGAACAACTCCCTCTCAAGTGTATACCCTTTGCCACCACTCCTGCTGAGTATCCTGCCAGTGGGACAAGGCATAGGGATGGTGGTGGTGCTGTCTTGGACATGGTCATAGTCACACTGAGCAGTTAGACCAAATCGGGAGATAGCTTATCCAATTATGGCACCAGCTCCCAGATATTGGGAGCAACTCCAGTGGGTCAATAGTTTTGGTGCAGTTTTTGCTGTTGAAGTTGATGCCTGATTGTCTGTCCAGTTTGTTCTTTATGAAGGCTCTTTATCCAATTGAAATAGGCTCAAGCCAGAGGGCAGAGTGACCATACAACTGAGTCCAGCGTCTCACGTGGGCCAGACAGGGAAAGATGTCCTTCCCAAAAAGGAAAGTGTTGAACTTTTAGTTCTAGACTTTTAATGGATTCAGTTGCAACGAATCAGTAGATTTCTCATCTAGCAAGTGCTTTTTCACCTCAAAGAGGGAGATTAAAAAGACAAACTTGATTTGTATCAACTTGACCAAAGTTTCATGTCCATTTCCAAGTCTAATTCACAACAAAAGGAGACGTGAAAAAAGGTAAAGTAGCACTTGACTACACCCATTTTCCTTTCCATTTTAAAGTTCTGCAGATAGCTTGAAGGACCAGTCATTGAGTTCATTTTCATTGAAGTCAGTATCTTGTGATGAATATTAATGAATGCTCAGACTTTTACACCCTACTCCCCTCTTGAGTGGAGGAGAGGATATACAGGAAACAGTACATCAAATTCTGAAGAACACAATGTTCTAAGCCCACAAGTAATGTGGTTGGATTTTCCAGTGAAGTCCCATTCAGACTTTTCCTTAATTGCTTTGGCAGTGGAGAGATCGGTTCAATTTTAGAAACCACATGGTAACCTAGAAAGCAAGTTAAAAAATCTCAGGGAAATTTGTGGAAATATTCTGTTAAACACTAAAAAGGAGGCACTACAATGTGACTAAAGTGGCTTTTACTTTCAAGGCTAGCTGCTTCAGTGTTGGATATATTTATAAAGACTTGTTTAGATTTCAGTTCATGTGTATCATCCACATGAAAATTTGAAAAATATAAAAATGTGGAATGTTAAATCAACATGTCAAGTTTTCTACAAGCAAATACTATTACATTATGTAGAAACGCATGGGAAGTTACTGCAGAGTTCCACCCAGATTTCAGTCCAAGGTTCACAGTCACACACTGACATTTCCATCAACCATTAGCAAGTGTTATCCTCTTATTAAAAAGCTCAATGTCAAAGCAATCAAAAACAGCCAAAGATAAACCAACTCAAGATGCAAGGATTTGAGAAAGTGGATTAATGACAAGTCTACTAGCTAAATCAATTCCAGTAGTAGAGAAGGGGGAAAACTAGTAGAGTGGTTTAGAAACTTTCAGAAGGCTTTCAATAAAAAAGGTCAGAGATGAGCATGTCAAATTAAAACATGGATTGGTGGAAGCACACAGACATGGATGGGAAGTTGGCTGGCAAACAAGAAACAGCAGGAATAAAATGGGTCAGTCTTCCTTTCCCCAGTTACCCCCCCCCCCCCATTCCTTATTAAGTGGTAGACACCGACTAGTAGGGTATTGCAGGGATTAGATACCCAGTATTTACAATATCCATAATTTAAGGAATCTAAAAAGGTAATATTGTCCATTTTTGGGAACAATACAAATCTGGATAAGAGTGATCTGTGGGGGGGGGGGATACAGAGATATTTATGATTCGAATAAATTGAGTGCATGGGCAAATGCCTGGCAGATGAAGTAGGATGCGAATAAATGGTTATTTTGGCTATAGTTTTTGCTACTAAAGATAACTCAAACCAGCAGCTCCTGATGCAATGATAGGAAAGCAGATTATTCTCCAAATGGCAAGTTAGGAAGGGGAGGTGCAATGAGATCTGTCTTTGCAAACCAGTCCCTGAAAATAGCAGGAAGGTGCAGATGGTATGTGGCCTTCATAGTGACAGGATTTAACAGAAGAGATGTCTTACAGCAATTGTATGGGGCCTTTGAGAGATTACACCTGGAGTAGTATACAGATTTGGTCTCAGAGGATGGCGGTTATGGCTATGGAGGAAATGCAACAGATGTTTACCAGATTAGTCCTGTCACCTCAGTTATCAATGTTAAGAGATTTGATCAGTTAGGACTACATTCACACTGAGGGGAATAGGGATAGAGATGATCTCAAACACATGAAATCATAACAGGACTGGACAGAATAATGCAGAAAGGATATTCCTGATGACCAGGGAGTCAAACTGTGACCTCTAATTTTTTAAAAAAGATACAGTAGGCCATTTCAGACCAAGCACAAGATTAAAGTGGTGCTGGAAAAGCACAGGTCAGGTAGCATCAGAGCAGAAAAAAAAAAATCATCAACGCTTTGGGCAGAAGCATGCCTGAAACATCAATTTTTCTGCTCCTGGATGCTGCCTAGCCTGCTGTGCTTTTCCAGCACCACGCTAATCTTGTCTCTGATCTCCACCATCTGCAGTCCTCACTTTCACCCATTTCAGACGAAAACAGAAATTTGAGTGGAGAATCTGTGGAATCCCAAAACAAAGCAAAGCAAAGCTAAAACAGAATATTAAAAAAAAGGTGTTAGATATAGTCCTTTCAATTGAAGGATCAATGTGAACAGATACAGGGTACCAAGCTGAATCATCCATGACCATAATGACTGGCAGAGCAGATCAAAAGGGCTGAATGGCCTACTCCTGCTCCTATTGTTTCTAGAATCTCAGAATCTGGGAATCTAAGTGTAGTCACAGGGACATTCAAGCCATTTTACTGCCAAAAAACATACAAGGAAAGAGTTAAGAAATTAACACCAAAGTCCCCACAATTAGCCTTCAAACTAATCCTTCAGCCAAAACAGGGTAGATAACAAGATATTGGAGAGGCTAGTAAATTTCAACAAATAACCTTCTAGCTCAGTTATTTAGACAAGTTCTTAAAATCTGTCAAGTTTCACAACTTGAACAAAAATTCTGCTCTGCCTGGGTCTGACTGCTAGATGTCTTTCCTCGAGAAAGAATGGGATCATTAGTGGTTGGGGAGGGGGGGTGGGGGGAGAAAAAAGGAAGAGATCCTTGCGAAGGATCTCCTTTGAGACATGCCCAGAATTAACCACAATCCCCCAGATTTATCTTGATCAAGGCTTTAGAACAAAAAAAGCATAATTTGATCTTGCAACATTCCAATAATTATTATATTTTGCATCACAGCAAAGCTATTACTGAGAGTAGAAGTGCATCATTTAAAATGATGGATAGCTGGTCAAATCAGTATGCAGTCCTAGTTGCTACACTATGAAAAAGGAGCTACAAGATGACTTCACTCATGTTGTGAAGTATGGAGATTGATAAAACCCAAAGCCAAAATGGTTTGCAATGAGGGTCAGGATTTCAACTCCTTTTACTACAGCATCATATTTTAATCACAAAAACATTGACAGTCTCGCAGATGAGGGCTATAATGCTGGATGACCATTTCTTAGACTCAAACCTCATCTTAAAAGCACCTAATATTTGGGCAAAACATTTCAAAAAGGTGGTCTCAATCGGCTTTAGCATATTTGATTAAGGGATATTCCATTATAGCCATATCAGCTTGCAAAGTTGATTTCCCCCCTCCAATTTACCTTAAATAATCTCTACGACAGAGAATTAGGTTTGCTTTTGTATAGAGTGTTGATCCGACTTCTCCAAGACGGCAGTCACAACAGGCACATTTTAGACAGTCTTCATGCCAATATTTGTCCAATGCCTTGAGCAAGTAACGATCCTTGATCTTGCGATTGCAACCAGCACAACCTTTCTGCTTGCCTTTCGGTTGCACAGAAAGCATTGGTACACCTACAAATTTAAAAAGCAAGCTTTTAGTCAGAAAGATTTGCATTTGAAATGCTTCGCTCCAAGTAGGGAAAGAAATGAGATAGTTTACTCAAACTGATTAACTCAAGTTAAAATTTCTTACCCAGTGACAGACCTGAAGCATTCTGCTTACAAAGGTCACCAACAAGCAAGTCTTTTGTAGTTTTAGAATGTGATTAATAGATAACAAAACGGGTTATTTTTAATGACTATATTATCCATGTGAAAATACTACATTCCACTACATGTTGCACATAGAAAATACAAATAGCATGACCACAGAATCTCAACAGCATTTTGCTGTTCAAAAATACTTTGCTTTTAAAAGTCAGGAAGAAATGCAGTCAAGTCATAGAAAACAAAACAGAAAACCTTGATGACGAGGGTAAATCAGTTAGATTGAAGGATAAATAAGCCAGGATCACCCTCCAAATAATACTGTGGTTTTATGTACACAAGGCAATAGAACCTAATTTTAAAATCAAGTCAAAGTTAGAATCTTAATACAGAACTCTTCTGGTGCACCAAGTTGTCGATTCGGGTTGAGATTTCTGGAGACTCAAACCCACAACTAACTTGACAGAAAGCACGGAGCCTAAGTTGCTGACAACACTTCCCTTTCATCTTCATAATTTGAAGATGCAACAGCACTTTTGATCGCTGCCAAAAGTGTCAAGACCAGCTTCCACAAAATGCTGGAGGTAACTGCAACTCTGCGCAAAATTGGGAATAATGATCCTCACGTGCAAAGCTTCATTTCCATTTTCTACATTCATACTATGATGTACAAATTAGGCTGATATTAATCCAGTAAAAACACATTACAAAAAAAGAGTGAAAGTAAAATTGAGGAAGTTGCCTGTTAGAAGCCAATAGGAGTGCAAGTTGAAAATATTTGGAACTTATGGGGGAAAACAAAGTTTACATTTCTCGCTGGGTAGAAAAATTGAAGAATGTCTCCAACTGTTCAGTTGCGGGTCCAGCTATGCCAAGAATACAGTATAGACATTTAACATTAGCTTTGCGCACCCAATTAAATATTGTTGCCTAAAATAAAATCCAACTTTGCATTTCTGCTAAACATCTATTGTTACACACCATAATACATTCACTTTCAAATGGGTTGTTTGAAAGCAACTTATTTTAAATGCTGAATTTGGCACGGATCTGTGCATTTGAGCTACCATTCCAACCATACAAACTACACTGAAAACAGGAACATAATGCAATTGATGTTCACTTACATCAATTAGGACAGATTTATCACTGTCCAAAAACTCAAACATACTTCCTGTTCCCCTCAACACCCAGAGAACCTAAAGCTAAAAGGCTTTCAACTAAAACAACTCCAGATTTAGATCGTTAGTCCTTTCTTGAAATTTTATGCAAGGAAATATTTTTAACCACATGTTCCCACCTGTTAGCAAATATTGTTTGACAATACATCAAACATGGCGTCCTTTTTGCCTGTTTTATTATTAAGATGGAAAATGCCTTGCATCTTTGAACGTGATCTTCTACCCAATACAGAGAGACTGGCCTACCTCAACCTCTATTTTGGACAATCCACAAGTCATTTTATATAAATCCAGTGTTACACTGGACTCTGATACCAACCACTCATGGTTTGGAAAGGGGAAAAAGTTCACTGCCAGCAATCCTTTGTACTCCAGGAGTAAGGAGGACAGAGCCTCTAAAGGCACTTAGTAATCAGCAAAAAAGATAGATGTTAAAACAGCCTGTATTAAAAATCAGTGCTAAAAAGTAGGCCACTACAGAACTTTTAGTACTGGTCATTTACAAGGTGGTTAGCTGCACAACTAGTTACTTGTAACTCTTGGGCCCCAGAGAGCACACTGGTCTGTCAGATGTGCCAGACTGCCTGTTCCTCCACAGGAGGCGAGATATCAGATTGAGTGGAGCTAATGCAAATATTAACTTTCAGTACAGAATTGTTCTCAGCCTTGGGATATTTTCAATGAGTAAAGAACCTACAACCATCTGGGGTAGAGAACACTTAAGATTCTCAGCTATCATTCAAGACATCATATTTCACTGTAAAACATTAGCCCAAGTCCACACCTGGTTTCAAATCTCCCCAGCCAGAGCAAACACCCAGCATGTATCCTGACTGTGGGTATAGTAACAGAGCATGCCCAAAAGAGCCATGTCAGGTGATGTTAGATTACATGAACTGGAACCAAAGTTTGTAGGGCTAAAAACAATGCCCATTTGGCACTTCAAGTCCACTAACATTACATTGTTTCAACTTTATCTTACTCCATGGAGTTCAAAGTCTAGTCTACTTGTAGCACAATTCCCTCAACCTAGAGGTCATTACAGAACCCTTTGAACTAACATCTACCTTGCATAAAGAAAAAGCTGGATAAAACAATCTCACCAAGGGTCTTAAATGATTTGGTTACTTGGTGCATAGTATTGGCAGATTGTAATCTCAATGCCAACCATTTAGTGTAGAAATTAGCTACTTGAATAGATGCTACAAAAAGACAAGGGAAATAAACATCCTTCAGAGTAAGCAATATAACCAGTTCAGTGGGTCATTTAAACAATGAGAATGTACTAAGAAATTTAGGTATATAGGATGCAAGCACCATAGAATTGGAAAAGAGTCTCATTTTAATGAGATGAGAAACCAGGAAACAGTCTCAGTCCAATAATATCGTGAAAATTTAAGGAGAACTGGGTTATTTCAGGAAGCTTTGTACAAATATGAAAACTTTGCCTCCATCACACTGGTCAATTTATTTGATAAGGTTATCACTAAATAGATTGGTGGCTGAAAGGCCTGATGTTTAGGCTGGATTCTGAATGGCTACCCAGGTATCTTGCATTTTCTGTACTCAAGCAAGCAGCCAATTACTCCAACTTTGATTGATTGATTGATTACAATCAAGTCAAAAGTAAGTGGAGGATCAAAAGAAAGAAGAGTGAGCTCATGACTTGCTATAAATAAGAAACTAAAAACACTAGCCCAACCTAAAAATGACCTGAAGTCTCCACTACCACAACAAATAAATATTCCCGAGCATGGTCTGAAGCCCTCCACCTCAGCAGCTTGACATTCCACTTAAAAGTCAAAATTTTGATAGTAAAATAGGTGTTCGCCCCTCAACCTGATTGGACAAGTTAGTGAATTACTTGGTATATCTTTTACAGAAAATTAAAGACTTTCCATTTGTCAAAACACTAGACAGTTTTGTACACAAATATTGTCAAGGTCCATATTTGGCATCGGACTTTAGCCCCCATAATGTGCATTTTCTACATTTGTTCCCAAAAGACAGGTGGCTTAAGTCCAGTTCCAAATAGGGTAGGGCAGTGATTTGTTTTGACAATTCATTCTAACTGTTTTGAAATTGAGAATAGTGCAGATGGAATGAGCAACTAAAACCTGATCTACACCCACAGCTCATGTTTGTTATTTCTTGACCCTTGCATGGGATTAGTCCATATCCCTTACCTACATTTGAAAATTAATAATCCAGTTGAGCAATTTTCAAAAACTGCAATTGGAGGTCTAAAGCATTGGTGTTCTTCAGCCCACTGCCAAACAACTATTCAAAAATCACTTCAGCACTTGCAAGTGCACATCCAAGTATAGTACTTGAATGCTACATGGGTTTCTGCTTCTCTTTTCTCCTCCCCCCTTACAGGTGAGTTCCAGATTCCCATCATCCTTTGGGTAATAAAAGGGTCCTCACTTTTTCTAAATTGTTACCTGTAACTATACAGGTAATGCCCCCAGTGACAGAACTTCCGAGGGATCATTTGTCTATGCCTGCCAATTTTATATCAATTATGTCCCCCCCCCGCCGTCTCCTCTGCTCCAAAGAGAAAACTATACAGGTAATGCCCCCAGTGACAGAACTTCCGAGGGATCATCATTTGTCTATGCCTGCCAATTTTATATCAATTATGTCCCCCCCCCGCCGTCTCCTCTGCTCCAAAGAGAAAAACCACCATAGTCAAATCTGAAGGCTTCCCATTTTCCAGCCATCCCTTTACCTGAGAATTTCTGCCTCCGATCAGCTTTCGAAAGTTCTTGCCTAATACCGTCAAAATTGGCCTTTCTCCAATTTAGAACTTCAACTTTTAGATCTGGTTTATCCTTTTCCATCACTATCTTAAAACGAATAGAATTATGGTCGCTGGCCCCAAAGTGCTCCCCACTGACACCTCAGTCACCTGCCCTGCCGTATTTCCCAAGTGTAGATCAAGTTTTGCACCTTCTCTAGTAGGTACATCCACATACCGAATCAGAAAATTGTCTTGTACACACTTAAATTCCTCTCCATCTAAACCTTTAACACTATGGCAGTCCCAGACAATATTTGGAAAGTTAAAATCCCCTACCATAACCACCCTATTATTCTTACAGAAAGCAGAGATCTCCTTACAAGTTTGTTTCTCAATTTCCCTCTGACGATTGGGGGCGGGGGAGGGGGGGGGCTATAATACATCCCTTTGTTTCTCAGTTCCACCCAAATAACTTCCCTGAATGTAATGTATTGCCAGGAATATCCTCCCTCAGCACAGCTGTAATGCTATCCCCCATCAAAAAGGCCACTCCCCCTCCTCGCTGGCCTCCCTTTCTATCCTTCCTGTAGCATTTGTATCCTAGAACATTAAGCTGCCAGTCCTGCCCATCCCTGAGCCATGTCTCCGTAGTTGCTATGATATCCCAGTCCCATGTTCCTAACCATGCCCTGAGTTTATCTGCCTTCCCTGTTAGGCCCTTTGCATTGAAATAAATGCAGTTTAATTTATTAGTCCTACCTTGTCCCTGCCTGCCTTGACTGTTTGACTCGTTCTCAACTGTACCAGTCTCTGATCTCTTTCCTCACTATCTCCCTGGGTCTCACCCTCCCACCTTACTAGTTTAAATCCTCCCAAGCAACTACAGCAAATGTAGCAAATCTCCGTCAGTGTATTAGTCCCCTTCCAATTTAGGTGCAATTCATCCTCCTTCTACCCAGAGAGTTTCCAATGATCTAAAAAAAAAGTGAATCCTTCTCCCAGCTCCTCAGCCATGCATTCATCTGCTCTATCCTCCTATTCCTGCCCTCACTAGCTCGTAGCCCCAGGAGTAATCCAGATATTACTGCTCTCAAGGACCTCCTTTAAGTTTCTGTCCATCTCCCTTCAGAATCTCAACCTCTTCTCTTCCTATGTCATTGGTTCCAATGTGGACAATGACTTCTTGCTGGTCCATCTCCCTCGAGAGCATTCTGCACCCTCAGACATCCTGGATCCTGGCACCAGGGAAGCAACAGTCTGATTTTTTGCTGCTGGCAACAAACATCTGTCTGTATGTCAGACTAACACAATTGATCTCTTGGAACCGGACGAACCCCTCATTGCATTAGAGCCAGTCTCGATACCAGAAACTTGGCTGTTCGTGCTATGTTCCCCTGAGAATCCATTACCCATTATATTTTCCAAAACAGCATACTTGTTTGAAATGGGGATAGCACAGAAGACTCCTGCACTAGCTGCCTACCTATCACCTTTCCTGGAATTAACCCAACCATTGACTGTATCTGCGACTTTCCCCTTTCCTATAATTGTCATCCATCACATACTGTTGCAAATTCCTCATTGCTTTTAACTGTCTCTCCAACCAATCCATTCGATCGGAGAGGATTCGCAACCAACAGCATTTATTGCAGATATAAATCTGCAGTAACCTTTAAACTCCCACATCTGACAAATGTATATCACTCAAGGCCATTTTTCCTCTTTCACAATCTACAGACCCAGAAATTCACAGTCTTATTCCTCTACAAAACACTGCTCCAGGTTAATAGTTATGGCTTATATTTTAAAGTTTAATCAATCCAAAAAAAAACAAAGAACGAACCCACACACTCAATACTATTCACTTATCTGTTTCTGTGCTGTGAACTTCATCCAAAAAATCTGTATAGTTGTCAAATTCAAAATACTTGTTCCTCCGTAGTTGTGAATTTCACGGTTTGTTCATTTTCCCAGATGCACTCAGATGTCCAGCAATACATGAATTCAAACAGCAAAGGCAGTAAACTGTGCAGGTTCACTGTGGTGTCAGTTTCTTTCTATCTCATTGCAAGAGAGCAGACTAGTGAGTGATTATTAGCAATTTTAAAAATCCTGATCAAGTAATAAATGAAACAGCCAGATTCAGACAAAAGCAAATTCTGATCTTTCAGGGAAAACTGGAATCCCAGTTTTGTTCTTCTCCAGATTGAGATTAGCGGTGCATTCCTAAGAGGGAATGATAATGCAATGGCCATGTTGCTGGACTGCCAATCCAAATGAATGAATGAGTGAAGTGGCTCAAGTTAATAACAGATGTAAATTTTATGTACAGCATCAAGATTCACTAGTTGCTGAGGCGGCTTGAAGTGCTTACTGTTCAAATTATATTTTTCCAGTGATTAGAGTTGCATCATGCCTGGATGTCCTTAATCCATTGACAACTGCAGAAATCCTGGTATTCGTTGCAGGCAACAGAAGTCCTTCCTTGCCAAAAACCTTCACAAGTATTTGTACAGTTAAATGCAGCACTGGACCTGCATTTATGCACTACTCAGCCAGGTGAAAAAAATTAGCCAAATGCTAAATATTGAAAAACCTGCCTCAGATCAGTAACCCCACTTCAGTGTTTACTTGAACTCAAGTCAATATTCTACCTTCGGTTATGGCAGCTAACATTTAAACTATTTCACATTCTCTTCCCCATCTTTGAAATGGGCATGGATATGATCAGACATTTCTACTTCAAAATGCATGCACTAATTTCAAATACATTAGCACAATTACAAAAAATTGAAAACCTTCAATGTTTACAGTTAGGACAAGGTTGAGAATCTGAGGTTAAAGCTATACTATACTGGAACATTCCACAATCCAAGATGGAGGCTGAAACATGTTATGCATGTATAATGAACTGAGTTAGAGATGGTGGGGAATGGGAGTAAACATTCAACTATTCAGTCCCAACTGATGGAGATTACACATTAGCAAACAAAAGCTGAACAACATTTTAGGTGATAGTTCTTAAAGTTTACAATTTTCTATTTTGGGTCAACACTCCAGCATGTTCCATTAAATAACACTACAATTAAGCTGGACTGTAGATGGGGTGCCTGCTTAATGGTCTGAAGTGAAGATTTACAGCAAAAATGTTCTGGAGCAAATTTCAGTCCACATTGAAGTAGTAACTTCAGTTTTGCAGGAAAGAGAGTAAAATCACTAATAGTTGTTTGAAACCTGTTTTGCCTCATTCTAAGCTTGTGCAGTCTACTTGGCTTTTCAAGTTTGTCCTGTTATTCAGGAAGGTTTGTGTTCTACATTCCCATTTACCCTCAATAACCTGGAGGTATTTTTAAAAGACAAAGGTAGATTCGGATTCCCTTGCTTAATAAAGGACTGCATTCCATGACTTCAAGGCAGAATTCTAGATGTTCAACCCTCAAATTCCACTTATTTGAAAAGTATAACCCCAATTTTAAAAACACTGCCCCTTCATTCTAAGCTCACCCACAGGACGAAACATTTACTAGTGCAGCTTGAGGACCATTCACAATCATACCTTTCAAATAGGTCAGCCCTTAACTCTAATGGAAGGGAGAATGTTAACCTCTAATTCCCGAGAGAACCTTTTGTGGAAGTTTCTGAAACTAAGTTTCATAAAGCATTTCACATCAGACTCCTTTATCCACAGCATATTAACTTACCTCAGGTTTATAAAATCAAGAGGGACATGGATAGAATGAACTGACAATCTTTTCCGTGGGTTGGGTGAGTCCAGAACTCTAGGGCCTAGGTTTAGGGTGAGAGGGGAAGAGACCCAAGAGGCAACTTTTTCACAGAGGGTAATGCATATGTGGAATGGGCTGCCAGAGGAAATGGTGAAGGCTAGTACAATTACAACAGTTAAAAGGCATCTGGATGAGTAAAATGAATAGAAAGGGTTTAGAGGGACATGGGCCAAGTGCTGGCAAATGGAACTAGATTAGGTTGGGATATCGGAGCAGCATGTAGGAGTTGGACCAAAGGGTCTGTTACAGCGCTGTATATCTGACTATTGACAGCTTGTGGTAAATGTTGGTTTTGTGAAAAGGCAACATTATAACCATGCATTTGGAAGGTAATCTAACCTTCTCCATTAAAGTGGTAAAAATGGCCTACAGGTCCTTGCATTTGGTAATCCAGGAAAATGGTCCAAAGGAAATTTTGCAACATTTATAATGCATCTCAAGATCCTACCAGGATGAAGCCCAGAAACTTGACCCACTGTTTCAGTTTGCTCTGTACTGCTTCCCCGATTGCATTCACCAGATGCTTTTGTTCCCTTCCAATTTACAGGAATTACTGGTGGCTTATTGCCTCTTCCTTGGGTGAAGAGAAAAGCAAATATGTCCATTATTAACGGATTTTCTAGTGGGAATGAGCAGTGTCCACTTGTTTCCAAATTTCTAATGCTGTAATTCATCTAGATTAACCATGTCCTTTACAACTTAACTGGTCATCTAAGCTGCCAACTTTAATAAGCTTTTTCCTCAAGTTTGATATTTTCAACATTAACCAGATTCTGGCCTATTCTCTTGGAGTTCTTATGATTCATTTAATGCTATATTATTGCTTCTAATCATTTCCTGGTCCAATGTCCGAGTTCACCAACTAGTATAGCTTTCATGTCCATATAGTATTTTAAACTTCTGACAAGTCTTAGAACTAATCTCCTCCCTTTCAATCTGGATGCAAAGTTCAAATCATGATGGCTGCTACTAGGTGCTGCCCAACTTGGGAGATCATTAATCCTGCCATGTTACACAATACCAACTCAAGTACCACCTTCTCTGGTTGATTCCAACATGTGCTGCTCTAACTCAAAGCATTTTTTGAACTCAGGTCATTAATTACTGATTTTTCTAGTCTCTAGATTAAGATCACCCACGACTACACTCCGTCTATCACAAGCACCCAGTAACGTATGTTGGCCTACAACATGGTTACTGTTCAGGAGTCTATCGATCACTCCCATTAAGTGCTATTACTCAATTTCTGACCTCTACTCAAAACCATATATCCTGATCTCAAACCAAGTTCATTCAGAAATGGTACTAAAACAACCTTGATTAACAGTACCACTGAGTTTTTATGTAGCCTATTTCTTGATCATACATCTCAATATTCAGAACCCAATAGAAATGTATCTGCTCATCATTCATCCGCAAGCACACCAATCTTTTCACAGGAAATTTGACAAATTCTGCTGTTTCCTACTGCAACATTTATATTTGATGTTTTCAATTGGCCATTCTTGTTCCCTTCATCCAATCCATATTTCTCCAGAATCTCTGGATCTTCCACTTTCCTACTGTACTTGACAGGCTCACCAATTCTAAAAAAAACCAAACTTGAACATGGGAGTCCCCTCAAATCAACTATGCTTAGGGCCAAATATAGATCCTTGCAGTACCTTCCAATTAGGCTTCCCATCAAGGAAGCCCAATTTGTTCCTACACTGGTTAAATCAGAAAATCCTCAACACTTCCTATTATTTCAAACTAGAAGTCTTGTTTTGATAAGAAATGTACTGTGGAACCTTTTAAAGTTTAAACATATACATTGAGTAGGAGTAAACCAGTCTAATTTGATCCATTTGAAACAATTGCGGCTGATCTCATCTTGGTCAACTTTCTGCCCACTCTCCATAACCTTCCATCCAAAAATCTGTCCACCTCTTCAAATTTAGTAAGCATCTCAGCATCCACCACATGCCAGTGTATGAATTCCATAGATTCATGACCCTTGAAGTAATTTCTCATCTGTTTTAAGCCTGCGGCTAATTGGCCAACAGCCTAAACAATGAGGCCCAACAACTTCTACAAAGTCTGATGGAATGCAAAGGAGGCTAGGTCTACAACAGGTGAAAAGCAAATAAGGACCAGCCCTGGCCTGTCTTTATAATCAAAGAGGTGCTCAATGGCAGTTATGACTTTAAGTACTGAGCGAGAGCAATATATTTCATCAGGCAAGACATTTGTGTAATCCCCAGTTGAAGCCAAATCCCTTGGCATCATGAAGGGATCAGATCTTGGAAAGAGAATGGGTATACTTAGGATAAATGTGGACTAACCTCATTGGGCACTGAGACCCCTACTATGACTCCACTTGAAGTCTGAACATTCGAGAAGCACTCATGGGAATAAGGAGCATGATATCCATTGCCTCCCTGAAGACGCAGCTGGTGAAGACCCCATGTGAGACCTAACCTCTTATCACGAGCCAGAATATCTGAGAGCTCAAAGTGATTCCAACAATCCACTCACGGTCAGAAGTGGGTTTTATTTTAAACAGGCAGCCAGCCTAGCTTGAACAAAAAGCTTCCTTAAATTCAGGATGGTTTTATTTTGTGTATTTTAAATATTTTAACTGCAGTCCTTAGTTTGTCTCACCCTAAAGAACTCCAGGGTGTGTTTGAGGGATAAACTGGTTGAAGTGTGTGCAGAATTGGAGGCACTGCTACACTTTATTGAAAAAGTGTATCTAAAAATGTTCCCCTTTTATGCATTACAGCATTGTTTCAACAGCCTCCCTTCCAAAAATCCATCTGTAAATTTCATTCAAGTACTTTATCACCACAACCTACAGATTACATTTCACCTATTGATATTTGGCTAAAAGTGCATGGTTTCAGTTTTTTTGAGAAAGTGGATTTGGTCATCCCCCAATGTTTAGCAGTTGTTCGAGAAGAAATTCTAGAGGATAAAAATCAACATGCATTCTGCAGCTTGATAAGCTTAGACTGCATTCAGTTAAATCTGCAGAATGTTACTTTCTCCCCCAATAAAGTCTAGCGAGACATGTTAAATTCCTCATTCTTGCTCGTTACTTTATTCCATTATTTCCAGATTGCCTGAAGTAGTATTCTTATTCTAGCTTCATTGTAGTCCACATTTACTTCCTATTGGTCAAGTTAGATATGCTCTTCTTACCAATTTCGTGTTCCTAATTTGCAGAACTCAACCCCAACGTTTTTCTGCATTTTATGCAAACAGCATTAGCCTCTTGATTTAATCTCTAGTTCCAAGTTAGCCACAGTTGAACTATTTGCTACAAGCGATCAGAACTAAAATGCTAAAAACAATTTTAAAACATCTGAACAAACTGATCTTTAATGCTAGATATTGGGAAACTGCATTGAGATGATAGTCAACTCAAAGTTTGAGAGAAGATTTGTAGCTCAGGTGCTCGTTGTGGTTCTGTTCGCCGAGCTGGGAATTTGTGTTGCAGACGCTTCGTCCCCTGTCTCGGTGACCTCCTCAGTGCTTGGGAGCCTCCTGTGAAGCGCTTCTGTGATCTTTCCTCCAGCACTAGTGGTTTGAATCTGCCGCTTCTGGTTGTCAGTTCCAGCTGTCCATTGCAGTGGTTGGTATATTGGATGCTCATTGATTGAATCAATGAGCACATCGACCTGGACCCAATATACCAACCACTGCAACGGACAGCTGGAACTGAACCAGAAGCGGCAGATTCAAACCACTACAAGTGCTGGAGGAAAGATCACAGAAGCGCTTCACAGGAGGCTCCCAAGCACTGAGGAGGTCACACAGACAGGGGACGAAGCGTCTGCAACACAAATTCCCAGCTCGGCGAACAGAACCACAACAATGATAGTCAACTCAAAGCATAGCTGATTAAAAGACTAAAACTATCCTATGAGAATGATTCCGGTGATGCTGCCGAGGACGGCTTTATGTAAATTATATGGCTGGTTGGGTTCCTTTATCTGGAATCATAAGCGGCCCCTCATTAAGCTGAAGAAGCTACAGCTTCCACAGGCAAGGGGTGGATTGGACTTCCCAGACTTTAGGAAATATCAGTTAAGTTCCCTATTAAGTTACATAGCTGATTGATTCTTGTCTGATCCACAATCAATCTAGTTGGACATCGAGGCCTCTCAAGTAAAATACCCACTTATTAACCTTTTATTATCAGATAAGAGGAAAATCATTACGGATCACTGTAAAAACC
>NC_057725.1:37247537-37264939 GCF_004010195.1 Chiloscyllium plagiosum
CTGACAGAAATTTTAGGAACGGAAATTAAAGTGGACGCTGTATCTCTCCTCTTGGGCTTTTCGAACTTTCCCTCCCTGGACACGTATGGGAAGAGACTATTTTCTATTCTTTCTGTGCAAGGAAAAATATTTTGGTGAACTGGGCGGCTGAGGGCCCCCCTGGACTTTCAAATTGGCACAGATTAATTATAGAATGTATTCCCCTTGACTTCCTTACAAAAATGGTGCACCAAAAGACCGAATTATTTCATAAAAGGGCTGCCATATTTTTGAATTACATAAATACAAATATTTCGGCTATCTTAACAAGGGCTTTTATTTAAAAGAGATTACAAACCTGGCTGGTCCGCGGCCCCTCGGGGGAGGAATCCCGCACGAATACGGGTTTTATTACATCTGATGTTAACACATTCCGAGCATGTAAGAGACTTAAATATACACTCTGGTTAGTTGTAGGTTAGATTAGCAGATAGTTGAGTTTTGTTTGTTTTTTTTTTTCTTTTTCGGTTTTTTTTTGTTAAATTTTGGCTATTGTATATTTGAGCTAATTGTATATCAATGTTTATATCTGAGAGTTTTGTTTATTTTTGTAAACTTGTAAAAATGTTCAAAACACAAATGTGGTCTAGTCAAAGCAAACCTGGTTAGACTACATATTTCTAAAATCAGCCTTTTCAGACAAGAAATGACATCTGAATCTGGGCCCTCTGGTCCCGAGGTAGGGACATGAAGTGTAGAGCCACAAGATGGTTGACCCATTTAAACTGAGTTAGTGGGTCCAATACTCTCCTGCTGTGACAATGCATTGCTAAAGAAGTTGTATGGCTAATGTTTATGTAATATTGTTTTATGGGACCTGCAAAGAACAGATGGGCCAATGGGCAGAGAAGTGACAGATGGAGTTCAATTTAAATAAATGCGATAAATGCATTTTGGGAAAGCAAATCTTAGCAGGACTTGTATACTTAATGGTAAGGTCCTAGAGAGTGTTGCTGAACAAAGAGACCTTGGAGTGCAGGTTCATAGCTCCTTGAAAGTGGAGTCACAGGTAGATAGGATAGTGAAGGCGGCGTTTGGTATGGTTTCCTTTATTGGTCAGAGTATGGAGTACAGGAATTGGGGAGGTCATGTTGCAGCTGTACAGGACATTGGTTAGGCCACTGTTGGAATATTGCATGCAATTCTGGTCTCCTTCCTATTGGAAAGCTGTTGTAAATCTTTTTGAAACCCTTTCAAGTTTCACAAGGATGTTGCCAGGGTTGGAGGATTTGAGCTATAGGGAGAGGCTGAACAGGCTGGGGCTGTTTTCCCCTGGAGCAGAGGCCGAGGGGTGACCTTAGAGGTTTACAAAAGGTATGAGGGGCATGGATACGATAAATAAACAGCCTTCTGTGGTGGGGGAGTCCATAACTAGAGGGCACAGGTTTAGGGTGAGGGGGGAAGATATTAAAGATCTAAGGGGCAACGTTTTCAGAGGATGGTATGTGTATGGAATGAGCTGCCAGAGGAAGTGGAGGAGGCTGGTACAATTGCAACATTTAAGAGGCATTTGGATGGGTATCTGAATAGGAAGAGTTTGGAGGGATATGGGCCAGGTGCTGGCAGGTGGGACTAGATTGGGTTGGGATATCTGGTCAGCATGGATGAGTTGGACCGAAGGGTCTGTTTCCATGCTGCACATCTGACTAACAATTTGCACAAGTAAAAGGCAGAGAAAATTGCTCAATGTTAGACAGTTTGATATTCCCAACGCTAGATACGGTCTGACTGGACAAAATGCAAATTACTACCTAAAAATATTCAACTGAACCAAAACAAACTAGTACAAGTCAGTAGCAGACAGGGATTGCATACTTTCTGAATTTTTGTTTCTAAGATATAAAATTGGAGATAAGCTAAATGACTACAGATCAAGCAGCTTCTCATCGAACAGCTTGTGGATTAATAGGATTGTGGTCACCAAAAGGTATCACTGTTGTCAGAACAATTCACTGACGGCTGTTCTGGAACAAGCTTATACCTTACTAAATGCTACTCTGGAACTAAAGTATATATCAAGATATCATGAAATGCAATTTTTTAAAATTCACATTCCTAATCAATAACTATTAGCTAGGTAGCTTCCATAATTCTAATTGCACATTTCCAAAATCGGCTCAGTGGCTAGCATTGCTGCATCAGCACCAGGGGCTTGGGTTCAATTCCAGCATCTGGCGACCGTGAGAAATTTGCACATTCTCCCCATATCTGTGTGGGATTCCTCCGGGTGCTCCAGTTTCCTCCCACAATCCAAAGATGTGCAGTTACTTGCATTAAATCAGGGGTAAATATAGGTTAATAGGATAGGGGAATGGGTCTGGGTGGGTTACGCTTTGGAAGGTCATTGTGGACTTGAGCTGAACAGCCTGTTTTCATACTAATGGGATTCTATGATTACTTATACCCTAGGCCCCAAAATCCATTTCTACACCATCACTCCTACCACATTCTGGACATCAAAGCAGTGTTTATAGTACTGTTGCTGGCCTCATCTCTACCCTTCAGCTTCCTACCTCATTTTGTCCATCCCTCGCTCCAACTGAACAGCTCATCTTACCCCAAAATTCAGAAACAGGAAAGTTTTGGTTGTACCCATTGTTCCAGCTTTTTTAGTGAATTTCTTTATATCATGACTTAACATTTTCTCCTTTTATCAGGTCTTTCCCACATGATCCTGATATGGATTTTTCAAGCCCTACCTGCCCCGTCAATGGACAAATCTTGTACCTGTGACAAAGGGAGATATAATTGTGGTGGTTGGAAGTCATACTCCAGGGCATCTCTGGATAGGTTTCTTAGGGCAAATGTCTTCAGCCCAACAATATCACAAAGCCAGAATATCCAGGCTGGTGTTGACAAATGGAAACCATTCATGCCAGACAAAGACCACCTCCAGAGAGAGGATCTAACCATTCATCCTGTGACAATGGTAATATCATTAAATGACATTACTATTCTGGCAATTACTGACAGACAGAACTGGCTCAGTGAAAATTCTCAAACTCCCTCCACAACTTGGGCAGCACGATAGCTCAGTGGTTAGCACTGCTGCCTCACAGCACCAGGGATTCAGATTCAATTCCCACATTGTGTGCAAATTCCGCACAGTCTCCCATTCTTCAGTGTATACATAGGTTTCCTTCGGGTGCTCCAGTTTCCTCCCACAATCCAAAGATATGTAGGTTAGGTGAATTGGCCAAGTTAAATTGGTTGGTATTAACTGCATTAGTTAGGGGTAAGTGCATGGAATGGGTCTGGGTGGTTAGCCTTTAAAAGGATTGGTTGGACTTGTTGGGTTGAAGGGCCGGTGTCCATACTATAGGGAATCTAATCTAAAAACATCAGGGCTCCACTTACACCAGATAGCTGCAGCTCACTGCCACCTTCTCCAGGGTGACTAGCAGTGGCCAATAAATGCTAGCCCAGTCATCCACATCCTGTGGGAATTTAAATGATTCAGGGTGGTCTTAGGGAAGATGGAAGACAGTCCTTCATACCATCTCTCTGGCTGGCTCTCTCCCAGCCATTAAAGAAAGGATTGCTATCAGTACCTGCATAGGGCTTTAGGTATACCAGGCTTGTGGACTATGTGGAAAATGCCCTGTGTCATCCTACTTTCCTTTATCCCAAAATGGATGCTGTTTTTGTCCCCAGCAGGGCTAAAAGTATTTTCTAATTCCAACTTTTCATCTTTATAGTTCATCACCTACAATTCCCTTTAGATTAGATAACAGTGTGGAAACAGGCCCTTCGGCCCAACAAGTCCACACCGACCCGCCGAAGCGCAACCCACCCATACTCCTACATTTACCCCTTACCTAACACTACGGACAATTTAGCATGGCTAATCCACCTGACCTGCACATCTTTGGACTGTGGGAGGAAACCGGAGCACCTGGAGGAAACCCACACCGACACGGGGAGAACGTGCAAACTCCACAGTCAGTTGCCTGAGGCGGGAACTGAACCTGGGTCTCTGGCGCTGTGAGGCAGCAATGCTAACCACTGTGCCACCGTGCCGTGCCGTTTCTTGATAACTGCTGTTTCTGGACAGCAGTCTACAACCAGTCTTCCACAGTTACCTGTACTCAGTGTATGGAGGACTCCATTCCCTCAAGAGAAATTATGTTCCTTACATGCTGATAAGTTTGAGGGCTTTTCTCCCCTCCAGTCTGCCCACAATATCTTCCCTTGTCCCCAGAGCTAGGATTAATGTCTCCCTGGTCCTCTATTGGAAGGAGCATTCTGCCAAACATCTCCCTTTCAGTCAGCATTCAAGAAGTCTTTTGCTTTGACACCCTGGTACTTACTCCATTCTAATGTCCATCTCCTTCCACATGCTATCTAGTGGGTTTAGGAGCTTCTCGTTACCTACTTGCTCCCTAACGAGGTCCATACTGGTGAAGCAGCACCTGGTTCTCCTCAAATTTAGTGGCCTGTATTCACTGCTCAGAACATGGTCTCCATTGATGGTTTTTGAGGGGGAATTAAATGTGTGGGTAATTTTTGTGGAATACCTCCACCCAGCATGCAAACAAAGTCATCTGGTTGCCTGCCATTTTAAAACACCACTTTGCATTACCCTGCTCTGCTGCAAGATTCCAAGTGAAGATCCAACACAAGCTTCAGGCTTAGAGGTCATGTCAAAGAACAGGGAAGTTCCATTTGATGTTTTGTCTCAAGTGTCAGCAGTATCTGGTTTTATATTTTTGCTCTCTGTTCCAGCTTTCCTTTATTCTGTCAATAACAGTTATTCTAGACCTATAGCTCATTCCTTTTGTGACCATTATATTTGCTGCCTTTGTTCAATGAAAACTTTTCTCCCACAGTAACCCATCCCTGGCTTGTGTACTTTTGAAGCTCCCATCTGTTTCAATAGGATTAGAAGCCCATTATATCTACAGTTCTAAAGTTACATTAAACTATTTTCCTCCAGACTGTCAGACAAGTTGATGCCATTTTAAAAGTTCCATTCTATACCATGTTTAACCTTAAACAGCCTGTTAAATGGAACGGTTACAAAAGTCACTTCCATTAATATTGATTTTATCAACAGTACACAGGGAAAAGATGGTTTAAAATACCAACGGGATACTTGCTCTGACCACTTGGACTTCTATTTTCAAAGATGGCAAGCTATTAAAAAAAAAAAAGGGACAGTTAGGAGTTAAAATGTTTGAACTCAAGTTGAATGGTCATAATAGTGATGATACTAGTGGACTCTGCAATAAAACTGTTAGCTGTTGCTCAGCAATATTCTAGAATACAAAGAGATTCCATCATCTCACTAGCCATGCAAGTGATCGCTATTCACAAGGCCACCAGGAGGCTGCAAACAAGGAGGGATGGACAGAGTCAGGAACTACATTGGCAACTCTTCAGGGCACTACTGTAACCAGGCAAGGAGAGTCTTAAGCTTTATTCTTTGAAAGCTTTAGTTCGAAAAGAGTATTGGGAATGAGGTGATAGGCCCTACATTCACAAGTATTCACTCCTACCACTGATTATCAGTAGCAATAAGTACCATCTACAAGATGCACTGCAGAAATTCAAAAGATTCTTAGGTAGCATCTTCCAATTGAATGACCATTTCCACCTAGAAGGCAGCAGATATATGGGAAGACCAGCTGCAAGATTCTCTCTCTCCCCCCCCCCCCCCACCACCACTCACTGTCCCGACTTTGAAACATGACCATTTCTTCAGTGTCACTGGGTTAAAATTTTGGAATTACCATCAGGGTACTGTAGGTCAACCTATAGCATGTAGACTGAAGTGGCTCAAGGAGGTAGCACAATCACCTTCAAGTGCAACTAGAAATGGGCAATAAATGCTGGCCAGCCAGCAACATCTCACGAGTGAGTTTAAAAAAAGTGCCGGGATATTCAGGAATCATACAACCAAGTGAGGGGTCATGAAGAATTATTAGACTTTAAAAACAGCCCTTCCAGGAATCCATCTAGAAGTTGGCATCTACAGTTAAACTTAGGTTTGGGATTCAATGCTTTTGATTTTTCTCCAATTGCCGAGCTACAGACAATTACAAGTTTTTAACTAAAATGAAGACCAAGTCAGGTTGGAGAAAGAAGATTGCAGATGCTGGAGATCAGAGTTGAGTGTGGTGCTGGAAAAGCACAGGTCAGGCAGCATCTGAGGAGAATCGACATTCCTGATGAAGGGCCTATGCCCGAAACGTCTATTTTCCTGCTCAACTTTTCCCAACACCACACACACGATTCTGAAGACCCAGGGAATTAACAATTCTGTTAAACACTTCCTACATTTGACCTCCTGAAAGCATACTGCTTGCCAGGTAGTTTCACCCTGGAAAGTTCCACCTCCAAGAGTTCATGTTTATGGGATAGAGTGTTTTAAAGTCACTTGAAATCATTTGTCCATATTTTCCAGGCACTTGCTTATTGTCTTTAAGATGCCAATTGCCAATAAAACAAACTTGGGAATAAAAACTTCTACTGCAAATGCTAAGTGGTGGTCATCCTTCCAAGGAAAAAAGGAAAATTCTGAACAACCCCAACTTTCAGTTGGAGATGAATAATGCACAGGCACGAGGGGCACAGATATTAGCATGATCAGGCCCAAAACCTGTTGCATACCCCTGACTGCTAGAAGCTGGAGGGTGTACCGTATTTTGGAACATTCAGGCCAGACGAGGTATTTCTCCACCTGGAAGGAGATGGTGAAACAGGTGGGTTTTAATAGCTAATAGAACCTCAATTTACATAAATCAAATCTGGAGGCCTTGGCACAATTACTAGCACTCAAGATAGTAATGCAAGATTTTTGCTACCACATGCAATGTGCAACTATTAGTAATCATCTCCAGTGAACAGATCCCACAAGTGCAGCACATTTACGGTCACTAGTTTTTCCCCCAAAGTTGGCACTGAAAGCCAAGAACACAGGCAATTATTGCCAATACACAGGCTTCTCCATTTTGATAGGTGAAAACTAGTTTGCTACCTCAACCCCTCAAATAATTTGCATGCTGAGTGTTTATAAACATGGAGTGGCACTGGGTGCTCTAACTCAAGATGATTGTATCCATGACTGACAATGACTGGATGATTGGTTGGTTCATTCATTGTTAAGAAAAACTGGTATTGCAATATATTGTGCAGCATCTATATTGCAAGGAGGAGGAAAAGCACTCTGGGTGCAGGTCTGCAACAGGAGGAAATGTACAGCTACACTTGCTCAGTGAATGTGATGCCAGGGTGACTTCCAGACATGGTTTAAGAGTGCCCAGTTGTGTTTCTACTTCACTATACAAGTAGAAAGGAAATTCACGTTGATAAGCCAGAGCTCAACTGGTACCAGCTAGTGATGATCACAGTTAGGAAGCATCATGCAATGAATGGGAAAAGCAGCTTTGGAGACCTTCGGGCTCTTAAATGGTATTGGAGCTCATTTTGGACCGCAAGGAACCATTGGCATAAAATCTTGGGATATCCAAACTGTCCTACTAGGTAGGATTGTGAACAACTTCAACGCATGCCATCTGGATTTGTTTGCAACCCTGCAGATTAAATGATTTCAATATCAACTAATGCTTGCCCCCAAGTATTCAGCATTATGCTCAAAATAATCCTTAACTGCTATAAAATTGCTTCTTTCCTTTGACTGCTTCATAACTTTCCTACATATTGGGCCTTAGCCCTTAATCATTGTAAATCATTCAGACTAATTCAACCTAAATTACTTCAGACAGGCTTTTAGCTTTAGACATTAAAGATAAGATATCTATTTATGATAAACCTGTCTGAACACTTATGTAGATGCACTTGCAAAAAAAAAACCCAAGGCAACTACAACTGAACTTTTCAGGAATCCAGCTACCATTTCCTTCATCTACATAAGCAATGCATTTTATGACAGCAAGTTGGTTAAATGAACTTCAAATTGAAGCTTAATTTTTAAAGAGTTGAAGGCACAAATCCAAATGTCAATTTAGGCATTGAAATGTTGCAGCAGTTAGCCATCGAAGCAAGAGCTGCCTGCAACCATCCCAATCTGATGGAGGGGGCTGTCAGAAAGGTTTAGTTGATGAGCTTCAATTTGTTGCCACGAACTCAGTTGGAGGAATGTATACCTGACTTTGAGCAAAACAAAGTATGTTGTAATGATTTACCAATCGGTTTGTTCTAAGCTAGCATGGAGAACTTTAAGTATGAATTTGCTTAAAAATTTAGTCAAACTGAATCCACATCACTCCCATTTACAGAAATCAAGCCCAAAAAAGATCATTTACAGCGAGAATTTTAATGATAAAAGATGCAGACTTAAATGACAAACAAGGGCAAGATGTATACAATTAATGGTAGGGCCTTGATTGTTGCTGAATGGAGACCTCAAGGGTTCAGGTACACAGTTCTTTAAGTTTGCCTCTCAGTTAGATAAAAAGATGGTTAAGGCAATGCTCAGCAACCTTGCCTTCAATGATCAGAGTTTTTGCAAGAGTTGGGATAACACATTGAGGCCTCTTCTGGAGTACTGTGTACACAATTTGGTCACTGCCATAGGATTATTAAATTGGAGAAGGACCAGAAAAGATTCACTAGGATGTTGCTGAGACTGGAGGGATTCAGTTATGAGAAGAGGCTAGTACTTTGTTCACTGAAATGTAGGTTGAGGGGTGACCTTGTAGAGGCTCACATATGAAGGTATGGACAAGGTGAATAGCAAGTATCTTTTCCAAGTAGCAAAGTCCAAAGCTAAGGCACTTTGAGGAGCAAAAGATTTATAAAAAGGGACTGGAGGGGCAACTTTATTGCCCCCAGACAGTGGTGTGTGGAATAATCTGCTAGAGGAAATGGTGGATGCAGGTACAGTTAAAACATGAGACATTTGGATAGGTACAGGAATAGGAAAGGTTTAGAGGGATATAGGCCAAGCGCAGGCAAGTTGGACTAGTTTAGTTTGGGAAACTTGGTTAGCATAGACAGGTTGGACTGAAGGGTCCATTTCTGTGCTGTATGACTATGACCAAGATAAGTGACAACTTTTTTGTTCATTCATGGGAGCAGACATTGGCTAGGTCAGCATTTATTGCCCATCCCTAGTTGTCTATAGGACAGTCAAGAGTCAGCCACTTAGAGTCCCAGATCACAGACTAGAAAAAAAAAGGACAGAGTATCAAGTGGGGCTTGGCAACAATAGAGTGTTACATGATAGTCATTAAGCTAGATTTTTACTCCAAATTTTAGTAATTCAAAAATGTCACCATCTGCCATGGTGGGATCTGAGCCCATGTCACAAGAACGCTAGTTTTTGTTTACTAGCCCAGTGACATTATACCACTTCAAAAGTCCCAAAGAACCAGACTGCTTCTCGGACAAGTAAATTTTATAGATTTATGGATGAACTGAAGGTCAGACATTTCCACCACATTAAGGCACTTAGTTTTCTCATTAATGCAAGGAGAAAAGTACACCATGATCCATTTTCAATAAGGATAAAGCTGAAAAACTTGCAATGTTGAATTCAGAAGGGAATGCAAATAATTCAAATACAAACATCTCAAACTTTACTTTCTACAAAAACTTTCCTGCAATCCATTTAGATTCATCTCTACAGACAGGATTAGTAGATGTGGAATATCAGCACCGCAAGGTAGATTACGGTTTGAACTGCTTTCATGTATTCAGTCCTCTGCTATTGTGTCCCCCGATGGAAGTTAAGATGTTGCGCGCACACTGCATTCTACTGGACAAAAATCCTACCCAGTTTGATGCATCAGGCTTTGCCTTGTCTGGGTAACCAAGTGGAAATGCAAATTTTATTGAACTCCAAGTCAATTTACATTCCATTCCTGTCTAATCTTAATAGCACGCAACTTAAATATACATTGTAATTTTAAAATCAGTGTCGACAATTTATCAAAGAAAATAATCAAATCACCTTTCCTTCACCTCAGACCAAACACTAGAGGCAGAGGTTGTGCGGATCATACAAGGAAGGTTAGGCAATTCATGACTGCAGTGGTTCAAAGGATCTTATCACCTTCAAAGGACAGCCAGGAATCAGCAATCAATGCTGGCTTGGCCAGCAACTTGAAAAAGACTCAAGCCTATTCTATTTAATATCATGGGGGATCAGACTGCAAACTCAGTGCTAACTTTTCAACCTCTTGCTTACTAAGAATCTATCCATTGCAACCATAAAGTCGCTGAAAAAAAAGGTAGAGATCCAAATACTCATGACAAACAAGTAATTGCCTTATCTGATCTTACTTCTGGATTCCCCCGAGGAATAATCCGCTACATCTAAGATCATGAACAAGTTTAAGTCATTACTTATCAAAGCTCAGGCAGATACAGCCTATCCTGTCCAACCTTTCAAGGCAAGCTACCTAGTCCAGAAATGGTCAACTTTGAATTCAACATTTACATCCTTCCATAAATAGTGATTCTAATATTTCACAGTACAGAAGATACATCTTTTAGAAAGGGCTGGGATTGTATTCATTGGAGTTTAGAAGATTAAGGGGAGATCTAATAGAAACTTACAAGATAATACATGGCTTGGAGAGGGTGGACGCTAGGAAATTGTTTCCATTAGGCAAGGAGACTAGGACCCGTGGACACAGCCTTAGAATTAGGGGGGGTAAATTCAGAACAGAAATGCGGAGACATTTCTTCAGCCAGAGAGTGGTGGGCCTGTGGAATTCATTGCCACAGAGTGCAGTGGAGGCTGGGTCGCTAAATGTCTTCAAGGCAGAGATTGATAAATTCTTGATGTCACAAGGAATTAAGGGCTACGGGGAGAATGCAGGTAAGTGGAGTTGAAATGCCCATCAGTCATGATTGAATGGCGGAGTGGACTCGATGGGCCAAATGGCCTTACTTCCGCTCCTATGTCTTATGGTCTTATGGAAATAACCCAATTTTTGTATTGGATTCCTTCAATTCAACTTTAGCTTCCTAAATTTGTGCTACACATTAGCTTTTAGTGCTTTATATACAAAGGCACCCAGAAATCTCTGCATCTCAGACCTTTTCTGGATCATGTGCAAGCAGTGTAAGTGATGGTATTCCTCCATTTCACATGTACTAATCTCCTTAAGTGATCATGCTCATGACATGCTTGCCTGCTCATCCAATACTCCCCTGGTGTTCAAATACAGGCATGATAGTCCTCTAAAGCAAAACAATCTTGATTTTTCAATCCCAATCCAATCATTCTGACCTGTGCCTAAAATTTGTTTCTCGCCCACATTTCATTAGTTTCTTTTACCTTACCGAGGTTATATTAAGGAAGGGAGCTTTTGCTTTGCCTTCTGCCCAATAGAAACTCAGCTGGAGGCTGACCACTGAAGATCTATTCCTCAAAATGGTTCATTGACTTAAGGCACAAATTTAAATGGTCACTTTTAGCCATTAACAATTAACCCCACTGCCTACCCCAAACCCTGCGAGCTTGGAGAAACGATTAACAAAAAAAGCAAGATAACCTCTTGAACTCCATTCACAAAGTAGGGCACCACTGGTAGAGGTGGTTAGTGGATTGATGTCAGCAAAGTGCACTAGAACCAGAAGCCAGCACCAACTCCATGTGAGTCAGTAGCACCATACACATGGAAGCCTTACTTTTGTTGCCTTGCTTAGGATCCCTCACTGCTTCCTCCCTTCAGGAGAAGATGAGCATTAAGTCTGCATATGGGAAGGAGTAGGGTGTACAAGGGTTTGAGTAGGCAAAAAGGATCCTTAGATTCTATTTTCCAAGACTTTCCTTACAGGGGCATTCGCAATCTGATGTTAGAAGTTTGTACTCGTTGAAATGCCTTTGTTCCACATTAATCTCACTTGCCTCTGCTGGGCACTTCTGGCTTTGTGGCATTGTCTTACTTCAGTGTAATCATTCTAAGTAGGTGCTGTCCTCATTCCCATTCTAGACATTCACTGGCTTTGGAAGGTGACAATGCCATCTTGGGGCCTACCCAACTGACCAATTTAGACAAAGCCTTTGGTGTTTCCATGGATTGGGCCTGGCTTCAGCCTGTATCATTGACTGAATCACATGCTCCAAAATAAACTGCTATTTGATGAAGTCCAATTTAGATATCTATAATGACTTGACCCCTGATGAGCATGTCTTTTAGTGCTCCATATCCATAACATGGAGCTAGTAAGGGCCAATAAGCAGTGACAAATTCAGTTTACTTCTGGGACCTCTGGGTTCAAATTTCACCAACTTAAAAGGTCGTTTCAGGAACAATTAAGTATTATGCCCAAATATCAAAAAAACATCTTATACACTGCTTTACAAAGAGTCAGATCCAGGCTTGATTCCACAAGAAACATCTCACACCTCAATTTATAGATGAGAAAGTTGATGCCATCCAGCTATTACTGGACCAGTCACTTCCACAATGCCCCTTTAACCTGTGAGCCTTGTTCTCTAACTGCTGCTGTAACAGTACAGCTCTTCCCTTCCTCTCTTCAGTTACTGTGATTAGTTGTTTCAAAAAGTGCAAGTTCGAATACAATTATGCCATTCAAATGCTGTACAATTGCATTATGAGCATTACAATCAATCCTATTAATATGCAAGGCTTCACATCCAGGTTTGTCATGATTCTGAAGAAAGTGAGCCAAATTACTGAATTATTCTAAATATATTGAGGTCTCAACACCAAAGCCTCCAATAACATTAAACCTGCATGGAGCTGAAAATTACTTCAAGACTATTGCAATATTTGCCAAAGAATGCATTTAAAAGTTTCACATATAAGATGCACTTTAGGGAAAATGATTATGACCATTTTCAGTCCACTGTCTGGTCAGTTAAAACAGCAATCAATCCCATTGTCCAGTAGTTGGCCCAGAGCTGTGTAGTACAATGCACCTCCAAGTACTTTTAGGTATAAAATGCAAAGAGGGCTGCTGTTTTTATTACTGTACAGATAGCTAGTTCTTTGTTTGAGCCCATACTCTACAGCAAAGACTGAAGTCTCCAGATCAATATCTGGAATGACAGTTGTCAAGAACATGTTTGACATGGCTGGGCCGGCTTCCACAGAAAGCAAAATACTCCTCCCCCCCCAACTCTATTTTGATTTAATCTCTACCCTCCCCGTCACTTTGTTCACACAGCATTGCCCTTTGATGTGAAGGGCAGTGCTCGTCACTGGCCGCTCGGGTGTTTTCCTATCTTCCTGGTGGTGGAAATTGAATAAAGATTCGTACACCTTGTGTCTCTCACTGTCTCACACACCATGAGTGCTGGGGAAAAAATACACACACCTTGTGTGTGTGTGTGTGTGGGGGGGGGGGAAGAGGAGTGGGGGGGGGGGAAGAGGAGGAGGAGAAAAGGAGAATAAAAAGCAAATTACTGCTGATTTGGGACATCTGAGTGCTGGTGGTCTGGAAGCATATGGACAGAGAAACAATGTTTCAAAGCATCAACTGCCTCTCTTCAATGATTCCAGACCTGAATTTTATTTCTTGTTCAAGTGGTGAGGGTAACTTGATTGAAGTGTGCAAGATCCTGAACAGTCTTGACAAGGAAGATGTAGAAAGGAAGTTTCATGTCAGTAAGTCCAGAGCTACAGGCATCATTTCAGAAATTGGAGGGTTGAGTGGACACGCTGGAATACTGCCTCAAAGCTGGGGAGGCTGGGTCTCAAAGAAGAAGGCAGTTAAATTCTCAAGACAGGAAATTCAAGGTTGTGCAGTATTGGAAATGTGGAATTCAAACTAAAACAGATCAGCCTTGAGTTTATTAAATGGCAGAATGGTCTGCTTTGTGTTTTATTGAAGTTGAGAATAATCAGGTTTTGACTGAAGGTTACACTATCATACTTCATGTGCTACACAGATATATCAGCTGACTCACGGTTACACGAAATTAAAGGGCTAAACCAACATTAACATACATATTTTAAGACATTTTAGGGCCAGGTAAGCTAGTACACTAGTCTGGTTTACTGTTCTTACTCTACCCACCACCCATACTATTTACGCTCAGTGATGTGCAGCTCAGACAACATTATTCCAAAGTTCTGAATCCCTGATACGACAGGACCCAGAACCTCATTCTATGAAAATCTCACCTTTTAATTCCTCTATCAAATTGTTCCCAGGTTGATCAAAGTCCTTCAAACTCGCCATCTTCAATTTCCAGCTCTACACAATTTAAAACTTGCCTCAAAATCCAAAAGAATAGAGCCACACTAATCACCTGTCAGCTAAAAACCTCTATTCTTTGAAATAAAGTATCTAAGATAGATTGATCAGACTAGCAGATTTTTAAAAAGTAACAATTTCGGGGAAAAACCAGGTCTGGCAGCAGCTGTGGACAGGAAGCAGGGTTTATGTTAACAGTCCACTGACCTTCAGATCTCAGTGTGGAGGCCAGGACTACAAGCTGCCACAGCTGAAGCTTATATCAGTAACTTGACTTGTATACTATGTTGGCAGCAGTTTAGTGTTCTATATAGTTTTAGAAATAATGGGCAGCACTGCTGCCTCACAGCACCAGAGACCTGGGTTCAATTCCTGCCTCAGGTGACTGACTGCGTGGAGTTTGCACATTCTCCCCGTACCTGTGTGGGTTTCCTCCGGGTGCTCTGCTTTCCTCCCACAGTCCAAAAGTGTGCAGGTTAGGTGAATTGGCCATGCGAAATTGCCCATAGTGTTAGGTGTAGGGGTCTGGGTGGGTTGCGCTTCGGTGGGTCAGTGTGGATTTGTTGGGCCGAAGGGCCTGTTTTCACGCTGTAAGTAATCTAAATCGGCAAGTATCCATGTGCTTAAACTAGTTGCCCTGCTACCTTCAGGGAAGCGAGAGCATATATACCATCAGATTCTACACTAGAATCTTACCATTGTGTATTTCTTGCTCAAATTCATCATCTCTCCTCCAGGAGGAATTCTATTTGACACTGTCCACTGATAAGGAAGTCTGTAGACTGTGTGCTAAGTTATCAACCATGTGATCAACTTTTGCATCATCTGCAAGCTTTTTATAAATAGTGCTCCTAAATTTAGTTTAAATTGTTGATAAACAAAAAGTGACATGGAACAGGTCAATATTCCGAAGTCCTTCAAGCTTCACTGGCTAATGAGATCATAGTTGAATTGATTATGGTCCAACTCTAACTCTCTTTTCTACACCTTGCCCCCGGCCCCTCCTTTCACCCTTAACTCCCTTGTTTATCAAAAATTTAAACTGGAGCTTGAATAATTCAATGACCAAGCCTCTATGGAATTCCCTTCCATGGTAAATAGATTAATGACCCACAAAAAGAGTCTTACTCTTAAAATGTAAGACTTTACTCATAAGCTCTGTCCTTATTTGGAGTCCCACTCCCAACTCATAAGGGGATAATTCCTGCCAGAATATTCCATTAAGGTCCTTCAGGGTCAAGGACATCTAAAACGAGTGAAAACATTTAAGACAAACCTTTCATTCCAAGTCAGTCAAGTTACTGATATTTCCTCCCCTCAGAGGGATGGTCATGTTTCATACTTTCCAATTTGTAAGTGTACCTTTAGATTTCCTGCAGTACTAAGTTCAAGACCTAGCACAAGTTTCCTTTTAAAATGCTCCCGCTCAATCACCCAAAGTAAAGCATAACGGGAGGGTAAAGTCTGAATTTGGACCTTTCACTTTCTGGGTGAAATATTGAACCTTCCACCTGATTTTTAGTAACTGTTTTCCTTAACTGTTAGTCACCATGGGCACAATTATTCATCAAGCCAAATTAAAAGCGGAGGCCCCATGTCCTTTAGTGCTCAGTCTTAAGACGACTTCAGCAATAATGCTCAGGCAAAAAATAAAACGACTTGTGACTGCTACTTAATGTTTGTCTTCAGTTTACATATCTGGTCAGATCACACACTGCATCTCAGTGAGATATTCAAAGACAGCCCAAGTTCTCATTGCTATAGTAACCTAACTAATATGCAAACCAGTCCATTTAAAATGTCATCCCACACAGCTGGTCACTGATACACCAACAAACTAGCAATTATGATGCTTGTGCTGAAATGCACTTTGAAATTCCAGAATTAATAGCCCTAGAAAAAGAATATTTAATACAAAGTAAGTGCAACCAGTACCTTCATTGAGTGACTAACCTCTCCACACCCAGCTTTGTCCCTCCCAGGTCCCCAATTAAATAGGTACAAGGACGAGGTAAAAATGAGGGCCAGTTTCAACAAGGCATGGACAGAACTGCCCAGGTAAGTTGGAAGCCTAGCAGACAAAGACAACTCATGGTTCAAAGATGAAATTGTTGAAACATCACAAGGTTGGGGTGGGGAAATAGAAGTTGTATAAGCAGAGTTTTATGGATGAGAACAGATAAATGGTGCATGTGAAATGTCAGACAGCTTGATCTCACTGCAAACAAAATACAAATAAAGTTCAGAAGAGAAAGGAGAAGTGTATAAAGAGATAAGTGTAATACCAAGAGTTTACCATTTTGTCTAACATACAATGATTGAAATGAGGGTCAATTCGGAACCAATAAAGGGCAAAGGGTAAGGTGGAGGTGTTGAGTAATTGACTGGAGAAAAAAAAACATGGAGATATTGAATGGTCTAAGGTTTGGTATTAAAAAGGCTGACAATCAAGTTGACAAGACCAGAAAAATGCAAACTATGCCAAGGGAACCAATAAATATACTGCCCATAATCTTCCAAACCACCTTAGAGACAGGACAGAAGAATTGCAAAAAAGGCAGTGATTTTAGCCAGCCACTTCAATAGTTGGTGCACTTTAGAAACTAAGGGATCACCCAGATAAACTCTGCAAGGGGAAAGTTCATGTAGGAGGTCTTTGCAAGTCTCCTAAACAAACAAAGTTTTCGACATAGAATCTTGGATATAACCTTATTGAATGGTAGAAAACATCAAGGAGCCAAACAGCCTGAGTGACAGGGAAGAGTTTCACATGTTGTCAGTTAGTGTTACACCTTACTGAGGTAACACATTGAAAAATCAAGTCCTGCTGTTTCCACAGTTATCACAACTGTTTCAAAGTTTCAAAATAAGTCCTACATTTGTGCCAGACCCAGGTTTAACAAATGACATTGCTATACTCAAGACTAATTAAAATCTCAACAGTCTTTGTAAAGGTAGGTAAAAACAATGACTGCAGATGCTGGAAACCAGATTCTGGATTAGGGATGCTGGAAGAGCACAGCAGTTCAGGCAGCATCCAAGGAGCAGCAAAATCGACGTTTCGGGCAAAAGCCCTTCATCAGAAATAAAGGCAGTGAGCCTGAAGCATGGAGAGATAAGCTAGAGGAGGGTGGGGGTGGGGAGAAAGTAGCAGAGTACAATGGGTGAGTGGGGGAGGGGATGAAGGTGATAGGTCAGGGAGGAGAGGGTGGAGTGGACAG
>NC_057725.1:37266031-37278358 GCF_004010195.1 Chiloscyllium plagiosum
CCCATGGCTTGTCCTACCTGCCTATCTCCTTTTCCACCTATTCACTCCACCCTCTCCTCCCTGACCTATCACCTTCATCCCCTCTCCCACTCACCCATTGTACTCTGCTACTTTCTCCCCCCCCCCACCCTCCTCCAGCTTATCTCTCCATGCTTCAGGCTCACTGCCTTTATTCCTGATGAAGGGCTTTTGCCCAAAATGTCAATTTTGCTGCTCCTTGGATGCTGCCTGAACTGCTGTGCTCTTCCAGCACCACTAATCCAGAGTCTTTGTAAAGGTCCTACCTTTATGATCAGGAATGTTAAGAGTCATTTTACCAACCCTCTTTCTTAGCTTGTATGGACCACTATTTCACTTCATTCACCTTGCAAATGCACATTAAAACTGCCTATTCTTTCATTTGTGTTGGTGAAATCTTTAAATACTCATGCTCCCTTTAAGCTCCAAATTTTTCTAGAAAACTGGAAGTGTAATCCATCATTGATGATTTGTCTCTGATTGAAGAGCTTCAGAATCAATTTTAAGGGATCCCTACTCTCATGGGCATAAAAAAAATCAACTCAATAGATTATATTTAATAGATTACTCCCAAAGATTTGCCAGTTTAAGAAATCTCACTTTGTCCCAATCCTGTGGGTATCAGTGACAACCCTCAATCATGGTAGACTCTGATGGCATCACTTTATTTATGGGTGATATGCCGTTAGCAGTTTAGGTATAAAACTGAACTAACGATCACCTGGAAAACCACCACATCTCAACTGGTACCCCAGAATGAGCAAGAAACAGTTACTTTTCAAATGTTACCTTAGCTGCTTAAAGGAATAGCTTTTGAAAAGCCATGTGGTGATATCCATGATAGTGGAAAATATACTGTTCTTTTTGCAGGAGTTAGGGAGGGTTGGGGAAAGAGGGGTAAGTGATTCTACACAATCCACTGACATCAACATATGCAAACACCAAGGGTTCATTTGGTATGTCAACACCATTTGCAGCATCACCTTTCTGCTGGAGGTCACTACCATGCAGAGACCTCAGGTCTGCAGTAGTTAGTAGGAATGCTAAGGCATGCTCTTAAAACTGGTAATGGGTAAAGATACTTTGGTTTAATTATATGTTGTGGTTTTCCAACCTGTCAGGTAGGCCTTTTTACAAAACTGCTCATTACTGGGGATTACAGGCCATAGTTTTGTTAACCGACAGGAAAATAAACTTGCCTTCTTCAGGTTTTAGGTATTTTCCTGGAGATGCCAGCACACCGTCTGCCCTTAGTGACCTAAATGCTGCCAGTAACATGCACACAGCCAAGTTATTCAGCTACTCAGGAGCCGGATAGTGGTCAACCTGATAAGTCATTGGGAAATCACAGTAACCTGTTGCTGGCTGAATCTTACTATGTACACACCCCTGGTACCGACCCATCTTCAAACAGCCTCCCTCCCCCAACTTGAACAAAGCAGCACTGAATGAGAATCAAATTGAAGTGCAGCGATTTCTTCCACAACCTCTTTACATAAAGATCCTTTTCCTCAGTTGACAAATCAAAAGTAGAAAAAAAAATAAAGTTGGTCTTTACATCATCTTCAACTCCCAAGTTTGATTTCAACAGAACAAATTGAAAGGGACAGACTTCCAAGAGGATACAGGCTAGTGGAAGAGGTGGACATAGCAGTTGCAGGGAAGTCTGCACACAAAAACAGTGACAGATTAAAAACATACAGGAGTTTGGACTCTAAAGAGGCCTTTAGACCAAACCTTCATTATCTTTGTACTTAACGGTAGTAGTGTCCAGTTCTTGGCACACTGATGCCTTTACATCCATCCTAGAGAGGATACGCTCTAGGTTTCTCACCAGGATTGAGGGACTGGAAGCAGAGATTGATTAAATGTTCAAAGTAGTCTCATGGGTAGATTGGGAGAAAACTCCCACTGACGACTACTCAGAACCAGGTTGATTTGCCAATTACTGGCAAAAAAGAACTAAATGTGACAGGAAAGCTATTTTATACTTCAATATTAAATGCCTAAACTCTGGAATGCACTGTGGAGGCACATTCAAATACAGTTTCGGACATGGGAAAAGTCAGTGAGTGGTATAGAGTTACTTGTACATAAGCTAGCATGGATGTAAATGGGCCAGATGGCCTCCTCCCATGCTATATTGTTGATTAGAGGTTACTTGTATTCCTTGTAGGTACACCAGAAAATTTACATGTCGTTTACAATTCTTTATGGCTAATATTTTGGCTGTAAATTGAAGCATGTGTTCTTGCACAAATACAAGAATTTACTTAGTTAAAACAGGCTATATTCAAATGGCTTAAAGTCATAGTCTTAGGATGTAGGTCAGGCTAAGTGTAATCTGCAAGCAACTTATGTAGAGATTAAGCAATAGTTTATTGCTAGACTTTCTGCCAATGCTACAGATATGATTACCCATCAAGAAAGATGAATACATCAGAAGGTTGCACAGCTCAAATTTCAGATAGGAATGGAATGGCCATGTAGATATTTGACAATGAGTGTAATTTAAACAGGACAGGTGCCATATCAGGGGAAGGAGCAAGGGTGAACAGGTGAGTGGGACAGTTATGTCCTGTCTACAGACAGCACTTGGATCTTTAGTGTCTTCAGCAGACAACGACAAAAGGCAAGAGAGCTGAAAGTAGAAGCAGGCAGTTAGTGGAGATGTACTTGGAAGAGTATCAGGGTGCCGACAGCCCTCAGGGAAAGGGATAGGGTCAGAACAGTTTGGATCAAAAGCTACAGTTCTGAAATGCAGAGTGTAAAGTCCAAAAATCAGTCTTTCAGTTAGCACAACCAAAAATAAAATTTTGCCCTTCCTTTATTGCTATGTCTTGTCACAAAAGCCTATTGAACAATTAATATGACAGCCTTTACCTTAGATAGAGCAACTGCACATTTTATCTTGTTCACGCCAAGATATTTTTATCATTCCCTTTGCAAAATCAGATCACTTTTACCCAAGTTCAGTGTCACTGACTTACTATTAGATATTTTCTAGTCCACTTGTTTAGGTGTCACTACACCTCCTGAGTAGGTGGGTTTTGAACAGGACCTCTTGGCTCAGAGAAGGATACAACCACCATGCCACAAGAGCCCAAAGTACTTTTTACTTTCCTAATCTGCTTGTTCTGATGTTTATGACCCCTCTGGTGCAGATGGGAATTGAGCAAAGGCCTCAAAGTCCAGGAGTAGGGACACTACCACTGCACCAAAAGAGCTTCAAGCCCATTAAGTGATGCATGTTTATGAGTCTCACTTAGTCAATATATGCCTTAAATTCCTGAAGCCAGTGAAAGTCTGATGCATATGCATAGTTTTACTATTGTTAATGTTTCTGCTATTCTGTCTGAACAAACATGAAATATGCTTTCACTAACTATACAGAAATAAAATGCAAATGATTCCTTTGCAGATGAAGGCATCTTATGAAGTTCAACAAGCTATCCTGCTCATTTCACATATCCCAGAAACATGTCCCACAAATGGGTTTGACTGCAATGTTCAAATTTGAGTATCCAAGATTATGTAAAGTCTTCAAAAGATTCTTGGAGGTAATGTTGGTTTTACCATGAAGTAAATAGCATTTCAGTGCTCAAATTAGATATTTGTAATAATGAATTATCCAACGCCACCAATTCAGAATTTATGGAAATTTAGTTTTTCCAGCTTGAATTCAAATAGACATTTCTTCAGTTGCGTAAAAAGAAAGCCATGAGTTAAAGCAGCTGAATCACTTCACCCCAAAACTCAATCGACAAGTTTTTGAATAAAGGCTGATTAACCAGCTGAATCCTTAATGGAAGTTATTTGTTCTAAAAACAAAACTCCGGGTTTAGAAAAATATCATGAAGGCCACTTCAAAACTTGTGGGGCAGGGAAGTGCAAAGCAAGTAGTAATGAGAGAAAAATTAGTGGACATTTAGTTTGAAGTTACTGAAGCCAAAAACCATACATGCAGTCATCAATTTTTAGTAATTAATTAGAAGACAAGCTGTAGGAACTCAATACAAGTGACAAGAACATTACTGTCCACTTCTAAATGACAGATCACTGACAACGTGAAGCAAACAGTATTCTTCGATTTCAGAGTATACAAAAGCACTCCTAAAGCCTAGATTTCAGTTACTGGCAGAAATCAAGCAATATAGCTCCTGATCAAAATAGACTGAAGTGTTCTCTACACACATATACATAAACAATTCCTTCAACTGGTGAGGAGCTCTAAGAAGGTCAACATTTAGATATCTAACTTGAAAGCAAAACTAAGATTCTTTCACAGCTTTCAAAATTTGATCAACATCTGAAAATAGTTTAAATTCCAAAATGTGTAAAACTGCTTTGAAGGCAGTCTTATGAAGCTTAGCAAGCTGCTTATGGAATCAAATCTAGACTGACTGCAAGAGATCAATGCAGTTTTGAAAAGGGTTAATGAAGTGTCAATAAAGCATTTTGGTTTAGCTTAGAAACCAAATTCACTTGCAGCCCTTTCAATTAACAGGGATCTACATTCTCTACAGATTATCAATTTGGATAGCAATGAAATTGCATATTGCGCTGATAGGTGCATGTGCTGTACAGAGATGCTGCCATCAATTTCAGAACCAATTCCAATCCATCAGTAAACCATCTTGCATATCAAGCACACTCCATTTCAGAGTAGAGGGTCTACAACATCCTCTCCACTATCAGCTTTTAATAAGGTTAGGCAACTGCCTTGTCACAATAACACGTCACAATAACACTTCACAAATATCTATTCCAATAAATCAAAGAATCACTTTCAAGTTAAACTGTTATTCTGCACATTACATCAAGAGCTATTTTTCAAAAAGCTAACACGACCACAAAACATTTGTTCTCTCCATGCAATGCAAGCACTGTACAGCAGGATTTAAAAACAGGCTTGTGACTAGATGAAATATGCAGTGCACAAAGTTTGTTTTTTTTATAATAAAAAGATGATAAGGCTTTTATTACACAACTATTAACAAAAGTTGCCATTCTTAAACTTGATGAATGCAAACAAGAGTACTGCTCAAGTTCATGGAAAACACCCAGCAGAATTTAATACATTTAAATGTCTCACGATTAAGTTTGAAACTTATGCTACCTTTGAACATGCATCTGCAACTTGGTTAGCAGAAATAGATGCGATCTTACCATGATAACCATGTTAAGTGTAATAATAACACAAATGACAGTTATTAAGAGAAATAAATGATTCATTAAAACCATTTCTATGAAGTATAAAGAGGCCCTTTAAAATAATTAAGCAAAGTTCCACTTTCATGGTTGAGGTTCACTCAACCTGTTCTACCTTGACAGGTGCCTCAACATAACTCTGGCTACTTAGCCAAGACTGTAAAAAGGGTGAATGTCCCTGCCTATTACAGATACAAGCCAGGAGACAAAAGCAGATACAAACTATCAACTCGAAATTGAGGAATGGTAGAGGTATAATTCTTCTAAGCTATAAGATCAGTATAAGATTGCTTCAACCTGCATCTTTTTGGAAAAGTATAACATCTAGTCTGTATTGTCAAAGTTCAAAAAGCAGAAAACAGGCACAGATTTCTTGCTATTATTCATAATGACTGGTTGAACCCAGCAAGCAAAGGGTGAAGCTTTTAGGCAATAAACAGCAGGTGATCTTGCTCTTCTGAAAGTCCTAATGCTACTAAAAGCCACTTCGTGTACTGTAATTGGGCTTCAGTAGTTAATGTAGTATTGACTGCATTATATGGCCATGTGTATCCTCTTTTACTAATGCCATTTGTATCGCCTTTGTACATTTACCATATTGCTTAGCCAATATCTGTTAAAAGCAATCCAAATCATGAATCATACACAAACTTTTAGCAAGGACAGACATCTAAAGCAGAAAATTTACAGTTGACTTGGTGGAGTCCACTCAGAGAAGCAGGATTTAAAGAGAGCTGCCTAACTTTTTTTGCACTACAGTTTTCATCAAGAATTGCAATCAAAAACAAAGCAGTTCATCCTCATTTTCACCAGCTTAACCCTACCAACATTATGGTATTGGTGACTTTTCTTCGCCTTCCTGGAACTGTATAGTGTACAGTCTACAGTTGAACCATATGTCCATCTGATGGACGGGGGGGGGGGGGGGGGAGGGGAGGAGTGAGAGAAGGAAGGGAGAGAGAGAGAGAGAGAGAGAGAAAGAGGGGGAAGAAAGCGAGGGAACCACAAGCCCAATATCTCACATTAAGTTCTCTAGTCTTGAAAGAGTTAAATAGTCGGTTCACTTCGCTCGTAACGACGGAATCATAGCAGGAAAACAGACGTCTCAAGTCCTACATTAAACCCAAAGCTTTTTTTTGAGAGAAGCTGACGGCTCATTAAAGTGCTTTATCTAAACAGGAGTGGGTTTATAAACATGCACGTGCTTCTATATTTAGTTCAAAGACAACACATACAGCGGGAAAAGAGCAAAAGTACGAAGCTTTTGAAAAAAGATCGGAAAGTAATTGTGTTAATTGTGTCAATTTCATCTCCGTAGCAACGGGGCAAGCGCCAGTAACTGATCCGGAGAGAAACAAGGACAGAACTGGCTGCAATCGCTCTTTATGAACACGATGGGGAAATGAGAGAGAGAGAGAGACCTCGAGGCAGCTCGACAGTCGGTAATCCGGTTCCTGATCTCTCAGCGCCGGCACTGATCCGTACATATCGCCCCTGCAACTTCTCACGGGCGGAATCAAAGCAATGGCATCATTTTCAAGCACAGACTTTCCCATGGCCAAGAATAAAGCGAAGCACACGGGGAGCAAGTGTGTGCAAGAAACCACCAACACAAAAGTGAAATCAAAATTGGGGGGGGGGGGGGTAGTGAAGGAGACAAGAGAAAAGGAACAAATACGTACAAAAGAAACGGAACAGTTTAATGTTGGATAAGGATTGGGGAAATTTCAATCGCTTGTGGAGCTGAGTTCGTGGGTCCGGACAGGGAGGTACACAAGCCGAAACCGGGGAAGAGGAGGAGAAGAGAGAAGAAAAAAAAAAGACGCATTGCTTCCACACGGCCCGGTGTAAAACACGACAGGAACATGTGAAGAGCATTTCCAAGAGGAAGAGAAACGATACAAAACAGCCTAAGAAAAGTGATCACACACACAGCTTCCACCGCCGCTGGTATTTCACCGGATTTCATTTCAGGAGACACAGACCAGGGGAGGGTGGGGGTTTACCAAAAAAAATCTCTTCCCCCCCCACCACACACTAAAAGCAGCGTGGCTCACCTTCCTCCTTGTCAAGTACCATCGTCCTCTGGACGCAGCGGAGTCCGGGGCACGGCGCTCCCTCCTCGGCTTCTCCAGCCAACGAGAGTCGCTGGCGGAACTGCTGACTATCTTTCGCCTTTGAAGATCGAGAGAAGCGGCAACAGCCGACCTTTTTCCCCCGGTTAATGCAAAACGCAGGAGCCCCACACCGTCAACAGCTGGTACCTAGAAACAGAAATCACACTCAGCCGCTCTCAAAAGCCGGCAAACAGCGACGAGCAGCTTTTTCCTCCAATTTATGTGGTTCTCTACCCTTTAGGGTCCCTAGCTGGCGAATAAATGCACACATTTCCCAGTATTCCTCAGGTTCCCTGGTTAATTAAATCAATTCATTATGCTCATATCTGATTAGCAGCCCCCGAATCAATTATTCAATACACAAACATAATTGCCTGTGCCAGAGGTGTCTAAGTTTTAGCTTATTTAACTCCAAGGACACTAATTACCCCTAGGGCAAGGGAACTTTTCTCATTAATTCTGAGAAATACAAAAGCCCATTTAAGGAGTGTGCGTGGTTGACTCACAGAGGGAACATTCTGTAATACACGTGCATTTAGCAATGGAGATTGCGCGAGAGAGAGAGAAAAGGGCTTGCTACTAATTTATAAATGGGTTATCTTATTTCTTCCAAAGGTACAATAACGAGCCACCCTCGAATCTTTTATTAAACCTTGAAACAAAATGGGACCGGGCGGGGGGTAAAAAGGGGGAGGGCGGAAGATCGTTAAACTGGATTTTAACCGATCTTTTATAAAAATGACAGAACAGCGGTTAGATCCAAGATCGTTCCCTCCTCCTCCTCCACCTCCACCCCCCCCCCCGCTCGCTTCCCCTTTTTAACATTCAATCCAACTTTAATCCTAACCATTAGGAGTTGGGCATGCAGAGCTGTCCAGCCACAATTCTAAATTACAATCAAACGGTTACCAATTACACAAATTATTGACGGCAGATTTTCTTTTCAACTGCAAATTAAGGCTATTAAGAAAGCTTTTTTTTAATGCAAAAGTGACTAATTAACCAACGGATGGGAAATCTGCAGCCCAGATATCAAAAAAAGCGCTGTGCACATTGCGGAAACACAAGGGAACCAATTAGTTTAATTATCAAAACAGCTAATTAAAATTGCACAGTTCCTAATTAGTTCTTTGCTTTTGCCTCTAATTGACAGGATGGAGATAAATGGGCAGCCGATGAAAAAAAAAGGAAAACAGAAACTCTGGTTGAATATTTATGCTGACTTTATCTCGGTCTGTGTGGCAGCCTTGAAACTGGGAAATTAATGACCTTAATTCCCAAACTCTTTTACTCTAACTGCGCTCCCCTCTGCGTTCCCTAAGCATTCTGATTTTTATGGGTCCAGCCATCCCGCCAACAATTTACACAGGGAATAAAAGCCATGGGAGGTGGGGAAGATCCAACAATTCACTGCCTAATGTGACAGTTCCCAGTTAAAGCCACAGGGCCCTCTTTGTACCTTATATTTAATCGCTGCCAGAAATCTGATCGTCATTACATTCTCCTTTCAACCCCGTTTCTCCTTGTTGCGATCTTCGCTGTGACTTTTTTTCCCCTTTCATCACGTTAATTAACCGTGTATTGTCTTCATTGCCTGGGGATAGGGAGCTCGTCATAAGTGAGCCGGCGGTTTCTTTTGCAACCTCATGTGTTTTGATACAAATTCCATGGTAGTAACGCAGAGCTAAGCAAACCAAACATGAACGTTACCAGGCTCTTCTGAATGTGGCCTCTCCATTTAGGAAGGCCGTTACTGACGTTACGAAGCCCTACCTTATCTATCATGGCACCAGTTTAAATGGTTTGCCAACCTTGAAGATAGGCATAGAAACTGTTTCATTAATTTTGCTTCAAGTCAGTCTTTAAGAAATATTAAGTTTACTTCTAAAACAAAGCTTCCCTAGCCATCTTGGCTGTATCTCAATCCCATTCCCCGGTGAAATCACCCTATGCAAATAGAATTCGCTGTATAGGAATTCGATAGACATACCAACTACAAAACTCGCTGCATACTAATTATTAAAGCTTGTTCTTGGAGAAACCGATGTTTTACCGTGACCGAGCTAATCGTTTTATTTTTATTCCAAGCTTGTAATTGGCTGCCCAACCTTCACATATTTATCCCCACACCCCCACCAACAAATGTTCAATGTACTCCTCATTGAATGGGCATCATTTGCTGGTAGGAACAATCATTTTCACGTGGAATACATTTGCCGTGAAAGTCAGACATTACTTGTGACAACGCCACTTTTATCCACCTTCTGCAGCTCAGCTCCGTGTAAAATATCGAACTCGTTTGTCGAGATCATTAGGAATTTGGTGAACTCAGCATTCTAAATTGCTAATAATTAACTGGCATTGACTGACATTGTGCTGGTAGTGATTTTTCCTCACACAATCTTTCTGCTAGATCCTTATAGTATGAAATATTTTATTATGTGAACTAATAATAACAAGAAGTGATCACCATCTCTCCACAGTAAGCTTCCCATTTCAGATACTCTATGGTGGTAATACCACCCAATGGTTATATAGCATTGCAGCAGTAACACCTTTTTCAGGCTGCGGATTCTGCCATGTACTCTCAATTTGACTTCGTGTTTTGCCATGGAGATAAATATGTCTAAACAATCAAAATTGTTGCATAATTGGGTTTAAAATGATGTTGCAAAATTTAACTTTGAAAACAGGATTTTCAGCATGGGGATTACTTGCATCTAGAGCAGGGCAAAATATATTAACTAATGGCTACATAAACACTAAAATACTCATTAAAAGAAAATCAGTATTGAAAGCAAAATTGTCAATAAATGAGTTCCAGCAATTGGATGAAAGATCCAAGTTTATTCCATTTTTCTGAAGTCACCAATAATTATGCAATCTTTGTTCTCTAATTTCCCATTGATTACCCCAATTTATGAAAATGGCAGATAAAGCATTGGCAAGTACTAATACTTCATGAAACTCATCCTATTCAAGATCACTTTTTTGGTACAAATTACACAATTATGGTATGTAACACTATCAGATAACATATACTCCCATTTCCTGGTCATGTATGTGTCAGCTTGGTTTAGTTGAAAATACTTCCACTCAAGTCTGAAAGTTGTGGGTTTCGGCCTAACCCAATCCAGGATTTCAGCCATTCCATTACTAACCCTAACTAATCTATGGAAATGGTGCTGTAGTTATAATTTCAATGAGCTCGTACGGCATGATGGCTCAGTGGGTAGCACTCCTGCCTCACAGTGCCAGGGACTGGATTTAATTCTGCCCTTGAGTGACTGTCTGTGTGAAGTTTGCATATTCTCCCCTTGTCTGCATGGACTTCCTGCCATAGTCCAAAGATGTGCAGGTTAGGTGGTTTGGTTGTGCTAAATTGCCCATAGTGTCCTGGAATGCACAGGCTTGGTGGATTAGCCATAGGAAATACAGGGCTACAGGGATGGGGTGGTTTTAGGTGGAATACTCTTTGGATGGTTGTTGTGGACCTAATAGGCCAAATGGCCTGCTTCCACACTGTAGGAATTCCATGATTCTAATCCAATGTCCTAAGCTAATGTTCTGAGGACATGGGTTGAAATCCCACCATGGGAGAAATTTGAATTCAACAAAAACCTGGAGTTTAAGGAAATAATCAATAATGGACATATTGTTGTACAAATCCATCCGGTTCACTAATTGCCTCTCGGGATTGCGGCTGTCAACCTTTCCTGGCTGGTCTACATGTGATTCCAAACCCACAGTAATGTGATTAATTCTTAACTGCCCACTGAAATGGTCCAGCAGGCCACACAATTCAAGGGCGATCAGGAAAGCTGGCCCAGCCAGTGAAATCCACACCCCATCAATACATCTAAACAAAACTGATTCACTGCAGTACTGTTCTTTGGACAAGATACCAAACAGAGACTATTCTTACATGTTCCCTAGTTCACCCGGCTGCTACAAATTAATGGCATGATTTGAAGATATCTCTTGAATTATCTGCTTGCCCTGATCAACATTCCTCCCTCAATCAACACTACCAAACACAGGATTAACCAGCCATTAGTCTAATGCTTGAGATTTTGTCATGTGGTCAATGGCTACCATTTTCTTCAAATAGCATACAGATTGGACCATTTTGCTTCATCTGACTGTCCTCAAATGACATGACAATAGTGCTTCCAGGTAATTCACTCTATATGAAGCACAGATGTGACCAGATGTCATATTTAGGATTGAGTTAAATGTTTTAATGTATGAAGACAAAGTTAAAAATATTTACACCAACTTCATGGTTCATTTTTGTCACAAGTAAAATTAATGCCTGATCCCAAATATTTAAATTTTCAATTTAATAGCCAGGCAAAGGGGCAATTCGGATGATATCAGCCTACAAGTTTGTAATTCATATTAAAATTAGTAAACTTCAAATTCATTATACATGTGCAAATAATCTCTGGTTTATTACCCATGTGACAAAGACATTCATATCACATATTCATCGATTAATTATGCTATTTTTGCATATGGAATAAATTACATATTTGATATTAGTTTCCTTTGATTTATCACTGTCTACTTGCTAATTGAAATGCAGGCTGTACTTCATGCAAAAGTATTGTTTACAGTTTTAACTGAAGTGAATCTGTTATGCATCTTTCTATGAGTGTTAAGGCTTGCAGGATTTCCTCAATTTAATGGTTGGGAGACTGGTGAAGTGGCACCACCCACACTGGGTTGTTATGAGGTTTGAAGACATATGGAAATGCTAAAAGGTATTGTCCTAATACAAAGACATTATTGTAACATGATACTAACTGAATTGAGTTGAGGGTGAGTTGGAGGTTTGGATTAGGAATTGGCTGGCTGGAAGAAGACAGAGGGTAGTAGTTGATGGTAAAGGTTCATCTTGGAGTGCAGTTACTAGCGGTGTTCCGCAAGGATCTGTTTTGGGACCATTGCTGTTTGTAATTTTTATAAATGACCTGGA